>NC_084843.1:14004401-14321187 GCF_033115175.1 Lepus europaeus | reverse complement strand
TTTAGAAAATCATCTGTTTCAACTATTCCTTTCTGCAGCCACTGAAGCCAAATCTTTGGTTAAAAATTTATAAAGCTTTTAAAATATTTCCAAATTCCACTTTCTCTGACTCACTCAGCATTAATTTGCCTACTCTTTCTGTGATTTCCTTGAACTTAAAGGGTGCAGACAGTTGTGATCACATACTTTTTTTTTTTTTTTTTTTTTTTTTTTTTTTTTTTTTTGGACAAGCAGAGTTAGTGAGAGAGAGAGACAGAGAGAAAGGTCTTCCTTTTCTGCTGGTTCACTCCCCAAATGGCCGCTGCGGCCAGCACACTGCATGGATCCAAAGCCAGGAGCCAGGTGCTACCTCGTGGTCTCCCTTGTGGGTGCAGGACCCAAGCACTTGGGCCATCCTACACTATCTTCCTGGGCCACAGCAGAGAGCTGGACTGAAAGAGGAGCAACCAGGACAGAATCCGGCGCCCCAACTGGGACTAGAACCCAGGGTGCCAGCGCCGCAGGTGGAGGATTAGCCGAGTGAGCTGCGGCGCCGTCCATGATCACATAAAGACAAATCATGGGTACCAAATTTGAAGCACCTGCTGAGTTCCTCAAATGAGTAAAGGGATTCCCCTTGCTGCAATTCCTGGAAGTTCTTGAGAAAATATTTGGAAGAATATTAGCAACTTTAGCAACTGACAGATTTTACAACACGGTGATTACTAACATTAGATCCGTAAATCCCCTGAATTGGTAAGGTGGCAGGCTTTTCCGAGTTCTTATTATGCTTATTCTGCTATCAAAATATACTGCAATTCAAATTAAAGACATAATATAACATAGAATTAAGGCCTCTTATGCTTTGACTGTATTGTTCACTTAATAGCATTAACAAATTTTAGTTCTGCCTTTGTTTTAGCTGCATGTAAATGCTGCCTCGTCAATGATATCCCTGAAACCACTCCTTGTTCTTTATTGTATGTGCTTATGTGCTCATCTGAGCATGTCTTGTTCCTAGAATTGCCTTATAAAAGTCACTTTTCATTTTCAAAGTTAATTAAAGGTTTCACTTCCATTTACAAGCTCCCTAGTTTTGAGAATTTTTTCTTCTGAAAGTGGAGAGATGGCATTGAAGGAGTAGCACCTTTTATCATCCCATTTATATGATTTATTCTTGCTGCATGAATTATTCAACTCTACTTTTCATTAAGAATAATGAGGAACTGAAACAAATATTAGTACAATTACTGAAATACATTCACTGCCAAATTAATCTACTTTCCCTTTCCTAGCAATGGTCTGAGTGGACTAAACAGAGAAGGACATTATTTGGAAAACATTGCTTATTTGATCTCATTTTGTGTAGAAAATGACATCAGCAGCATTTTCCAGATAATATCTTTTCATTGTACAACAATTAGACCAGTGATAGGAATGAAAATGATGTTCTATGTGAAGTAAATTTCCTTTTCTTGTGAGAAAGTACAGTGTCCTTAGTATGAACATTTGAGAATTTTTCCATTCATCTGGGTTTTTGCCTTATTTCTAGTTTGGAGTTATTATAAATAAGACATCTACAAATATTTGTATATACATCTTTGTATGGACATATGTGTTTACTTCTCTTTTACTGTTAGGTTGTATGATAAGTATGTGTCTACCTTTATGAGAGACTACCCACCTGTTCTCAGAGACTGCACCACCATCCATTCCCACCAAAATAACAGAAGGTTTCAGTTGTCTCGGCAGCACTTGGAATTGTCACTTTAAATTTTAGCCATTATCTTGAATGTCTTCCTGTGGTTTAATATTTCCCTGGTGACTGCTAATGTTGAACATCTTTTCATTTGTTTATTTGTTGGTCATCGATACAATATTAAAGTTTCTTAATTTCATAATGTTCAATTTATTGATTTTTTTTCCTTTTATAAATCATACTTTGATGTCAAATTTAAGAAATTTTTGCCCAACACACGATAACAGGAAACTTTCATGGTTCCATTTACAAATTTAACTGCCTTTGTTCTGGTATTTATGTCTGTGTGGTATTTTGAGGTTTTGTTAATATAGCCTGAGGGGTTTTGTGTGTTTATGTGTGTGAACACCTAATTGTTCCAGAACTTACCTTGCCTCTCCATTCCGGTCCATTATTATATAGGTCTATCCTAACGCCAGTCCCATGACAGCTACATTATTGTAGCTTAGTAGTAAGTCTTAAAGTAGTGTGATATCTTCATTTTGTGCTTTTTTGTCAAATTTGTTTTCTTATTCTAGATATTTTGCATTTCCATGCAAGTTTTTGAATCAATTCTTTGGCTTCTCAAAAAACAAAAAACAAACAAACAAACAAAAAAAACCCACAAACTGCTGATGTTATGATTAGAATTGGATATAATCTAGAGATCTCTATGGGGAGAACTGACACAAATGTGATGATACCACTCAGTTTATTTAGGTTTTAATCTCTCATTAATGCTTTGCAGTGAAATAATTTTGTTAAATTTTGAATCTATTTTACTTTTGATGCTATTATAAATGGCACTTTTTCATTTCAATTTCCAGTTGTATGTTGCCGTTGAATATTGAAATGCAGTTAATTTTTATAAACCTTTTATCTTGGGACCTTGCTAAACTCAAGTTATTAATCTTAATTTGTAATAGATTTCTTAGGATTTTCTGTGTGCACAATCATATCATCTACAAATAACACAGGTTTCTACATTCTTTCCCATATATATGCCTACTATCTCTTTTACTGTACTTTCCTTATTGCACTGCTAGGATGTCTAGTATACTGTTTAATTGAAATGATTCCAGTCAGGTCCGGCGCCATGGCTCACTTGGTTAATCCTCTGCCTGCGGCGCCAGCATCTCATATGGGTGCCAGGTTCTAGTCCTGGTTGCTCCTCTTCCAGTCCAGCTCTCTGTTGTGGCCCAGGAGGGCAGTAGAGGATGGCCCAAGTCCTTGGGCCCCTGCACCTGCATGGGAGACCGGGAAGAAGCACCTGGCTCCTAGCTTCGGATCAGTGCAGCGCTGGCTGTAGTGGCCATTTGAGGAGTGAACCAACGGCAGGAAGCCTTTCTCTCAGCCTCTCTCTCTCACTGTCTGTAACTCTACCTGTCAAATAAATAAAAAATAAAATAAAATAAAAAATAAGATTTATTTATTAAAAAAAATAAGAAATGATTCCAGCCAATATCCTTGCCTTTTTTGAGATGGTACAGGGGCACATTTAGTCTTTCACCAGTAAGTATAATGTTAACTTTAGGTTTTCCTAAGATACTCTTTATTGGGGCTGGCATTTTGACACAGCAAGCTAAGCTGCTGCCTGCAATGTTGGCATTCCATATTGGATAGAATGCCAGTACTTTGGCTTCTGCCTCCCATAGCAGAGACCCAGATAAAGCTCTGGACTCCTGGACTCCTGGACTCCTGATTTAACCCTAGACCAGCACTAGCAATAGTGGTCATTTGGGGAGTGAACCAGCTGATGGAAGATCAATCTCTTCTCTATCTTTCCATCTCTCTCTCTCCCTCTTGCGATCACTTTGCTCTTCAAATAATTTTTTTTTTAAAGATACTCTAAAAAGCTTAGGAAATTCTCATATTTTAGTTTGCTGAGAACTTTTGTCAAGAATGGATGTTGATTTTTGACAATGATTTTCTGCATTTTTTGAGATAATCTTGTTATGGCTTTACTTTTTTTAGGTTGTTGACATGGTAAATGTAGTTGATTTTCAGATGTCAAGTTGACATCACTGTTTTAGAATTAACTTCACTTTGTCATTTTGTCATGACATAGTATCTTTTTTGAATGTGGCTAAACTCACTTTGTCAGTTGTTCAAAGGATTTTTTGTACTATGGTCATAAATTACTTTAGTCTGTAATTTTCATTACTTTTCACTGGGTATGCAACTTTCATGTTAGAATGACAGTGGCTTCCCAGAACGAGAAGGGGCATAATCTCTCTTCATCTATTTTCCGGAGAGTTTATATAGAATTAGGGTTATATCATCCTCAAATACCATAAATTATCCAACAAAGCCATCTAGGCCTTGGAGTTTTTTATGAGGTAGTTTTCACTACAAAATATATGTTTCTGGGAAAGAACTTGGATGCTTTTATATGACATATTGGCCTTATGCCAGGGTAAATTTAGCAATGTCGGTAAAATATTAAAATGGTAATTACAGATAAAATTTTTATTAAAAATCTCCAATTAAAAATGAGTACTTGCTAGTTATTGGTGATAAAACATATTTTATTATATATTTAATAAGTCACATTTCTTTAATAGTTGAATGGATGTTCAGGTTATTTAGTTCTTAAAGAGGTCTTGGTAGTTTGTGTTTTTCCAAGGAATTTATCATTTTATCTGAATTGTCAAATTTATTACCATTCTCACTCCTTTCTGACATTTTCTTTTTTCTTTTTTACTGTTCATAAAATCTGTAGTGATGTCTTCCCTTTCATTCTTGATATGTATTCTTTTGCTTTTCTGATTATTTATCAAATTTATTGATCAAACTCATTGTTACTTTCTAAGAAACAGCTTTTGTTTTTTTTTTAGATTTTTGTATTTTGTATGTCAATATTTTTCTTATTATTCCCTGCTCTCTATTTGAGTTAAATTTACTATTTATTTTTTATCATCTTAAAAAGAAAGTTTGGGTCATCACTGATTGGAGACATATCTAGTACAACAATTTGCTGCTATATATTTCCTTCTGAACACCCATTAGCTGTTTGTACATGTTTTTATTTGCTGTATTTTCATTTTTGTTCAGTTCAAAACATTTCCAACTTTCCTTGTAACTTCTGTGATCCTTTGGTTTTTGGAAGTATATTGTTAAATTTCCAAATATTTGGCAATTCACCAGGTATCTTTCTGTTATTTATTTTAGTTTATTACTGTTTTCTCAATTGTTGAGGAACAGTTTTTTTTTTCATGCTATTTGTATAGAGTTAGTCATATGTGTGTAAACTTAATTGAAAATAGATTTTAATGAAAAAATAAGTTAGTATAGAGTTAATCATATGTGTCTAAAGTTAATTGAAAATAGATCTTACCGAAAAGTAAGAATGGGAATAAGAAAGGGAGGAAGAAGGAAGGGGGAAGGTGGGGATGGTAGGAAAAATCACTGTACTTAAATCACTGTTCTTAAAGTTGACTTAGGAAATGCATGAAGTTTGTATTCCTTAAGTAAAAGTTTTCTGGGGAAAAATATTCCTGAAAAGTTTCTATCTTTTTAAACTTGTTAAAGTTTGATTACAACTCAGAAAGTGGTCTGTATTGGTAAATGATCCAAGTATACTTGAATTGAATATACAAGGGAAATTCAGAAGTTTCTTAGAAAAATTGAATTAAAAGATAAGTTTATTTTGGTACAAAAAAAATTGAAATACATGCATTTCTTCATATTATATATTTCCATGAACTTTTTGGAGATACCTTATATATTCTACTTTTGTATGTGATTCTAGAATTATAAAACAGATAAATTTCTTTGATACTGTTCTATATCCTTAATTCTATATTTTTTAATATTTTATTTATTTATTTGAGAGTCAGAGTTACAGAGAGAGAGAGACAGACAGAGAGAAAGGTCTTCCATTCCTCTGGTTCACTCCCCAAATGGCCACAATGACCATAGCTGAGCTGATCTGAAGCCAGAAACCAGGAGCTTCTTCCTGGTCTCCCACATGGTTGCAGGGGCCCAACCATCTGGGCCATCTTCCACTGCTTTCTCAGGCCATAAGCAGAGAGCTGGATCAGAAGAGGAGCAGCAGCCAGCACCATGGCTCAATAGGCTAACCCTCCGCCTGCGGCACCGGCACCCCGGGGTTCTAGTCCCAGTTGGGCACCGGTTCTGTCCCAGTTGCTCTTCTTCCAGTCCAGCTCTCTGCTGTGGCCCCAGAAGGCAGTGGAGGATGGCCCAAGTCCTTGTGCCCTGCCCCAGCGTGGGAGACCAGGAGAAGCACCTGGCTCCTGGCTTTGAATCAGCGCGGTGCGCCGGCTGCAGCAGCCATTGGGGTGTGAAGCAATGGAAAAGGAAGACCTTTCTCTCTGTCTCTCTCTCTCACTGTCCACTCTGCCTGACCGGTGCCCTTATGAGATGCCAGCACCACAGGTGGAGGCTTAGCCTACTATGCCACAGCGCTGGCTCTAAGTTCTATATTCTTAATGAGTCTTTCCTCAAAGAGGTGTTAAAATCTACAACTGTAATTATGGTCTTTATTTCTTTAAATCCTATCAGATCTTGCTTCATGTATTTTAAGCTGTTTTCAAGCAAATACATATTTAAGATTGCTGTTTTTTTCTTGACTAATTGACTTTATTATTGTGTAGTGTCCCTCTCTTGTGATTTTTTTAAAAAAAAAATTAGTTGTATTTTAAAATTCCTTAGCCTATTATACACCCAAATTATTTAAAAAATGTTTAAAAATAAGCCAATACAAATTATCAAAAATTGGAAGATTGGATCAGCCATAAACTTACTACCAAAAGAATAATAGCTGGTAACATCTTGGTGCATATGTATTTAACTGTATTATTTATTTTATTGTGACAAAATACATATATCATGAGTCACCTTACTGTCTTTAAATTCAAAGTAATTAAATAGATTCATACTATTTTTTTTAAATAACTATTTCTGTGAGATTCAGGTACGCTACAGCCTTCTTTTTTTATTTTTTGACAGGCAGAGTGGACAGTGAGAGAGAGAGAGGGAGAGAAAGGTCTTCCTTTGCCGTTGGTTCACCCTCCAATGGCCACCGCGGCAGGCGCGCTGCGGCCAGCGCACCGCGCTGATCCGATGGCAGGAGCCAGGTGCCTATCCTGGTCTCCCATGGGGTGCAGGGCCCAAGCACTTGAGCCATCCTCCACTGCACTCCCTGGCCACAGCAGAGAGCTGGCCTGGAAGAAGGGCAGCCGGGACAGAACCGGCGCCCTGACCGGGACTAGAACCCGGTGTGCCGGCGCCGCAAGGTGGAGGATTAGCCTAGTGAGCCATGGCGCCAGCCATAGATTCATACTATTGTGCATCCAATGATTCAGGAACATAGTGATACTTCCCATCCTACCCTCTCTTCCACCCATGCACCCACCCTTTCTCCTCTTCCCTCTCCCATTGCCATTCTTAATTTTTACAAAGATCTATTTTCAGTTTACTTTATACTCATAAGATTAACCCTACACTAAGTAAAGGGTTCAACAAATAGTATGAAGGAAAAAAAAAAAAAACACTGCTCCTCTACAATCAAGACAAGGGCTATAAACAATCATCAAATCTCAAAATGTCAATTTCACTCCTATAGATCACCTAGGTTTTTTAAATCAGTGTTAGCATGAAATTTGTTTCATCCCTTTTTAATGTATCTGTGTATTTAATTTCAAAATGGATTTCTAATAGACAGTTATAATTTCCTTTTGTGTTTTTATCTAATATGACAGTATCTACTAAATCTCTACTGAAAGTATTTTAGTTCATATATTTAGATCATTTACATTTAATGTATTTTCTATATGGTTGGGTTAAAATCTATTATTATTTATTTACAAAATCCTGCCCTACCTTTACATTCCCAGATATATTTCACAACATTTCTTTTCTCATGTGCTCTATGTGTATCCATTATAAATTCACTCTAATTCTTCCATTAAGCCACATTTTCACAGTTTCCTGATATTTCCACAATCTGTTCTCTCAGCTTAAACTTCCTGGTATTCTGCTTCTGAAACATATTTATCTAATTCTTGACCATCTTTTAGATCCCAGTAAAGATGCTATTTCTCTGAGAAGCTTTTCTTGTATTTCAAGTCTTGGATAGATACCTTTCCACATGTTAGCTTCAAGTTGTTTAGGAGGGCTCTTCCAAAAGTTTGTGAAAAGTATTTTTTTAAATAAGTTTATTTTGGTGAAAATAATTGCAATATATAGAAAGTTTTTTCATACTATAAATTTTCCAATATTTTTTTTCTTGTGCCCTCATATAGGAGGAGTATGTTGGAGAATAAATGAGTGATCTCCTGTTCTTCAAAAGGAGAAAACCCCAGCCAGCTTGCATGACAGTGTGACATTCTGTCATCATTGGAATCTCCTTTTAAAGTGGCTCTGTGATGTTCTTTTATCTATCCTAGCGGAGGTCATCTCATTTAAACCTAGGAGAGAGTCCCCTGACACCCCTGCAGAGATGGCTTTGGTTTTGGCATACAGTTTGTTCAACTACAAAGTTGCATTTTTTTTTTTTGTTTCCTGTTTTCCCTTTAGATAGTGAGGCTCAAAGGAAGGTTCTCTTTCAGTTAATTTTTGTATTTATCAAACTAAAAAAATATGTCTATAGGTTTAGAATACTGAAGTTTAATTAATGAAAATTCTGTGCTGCTGCTTTTCACTAACAGTGGGCTGAATTGTATCACTGGCAGAGTACCAAAAACTAATTTTACGCTATTACAATAGGATAGCTGCTTGTACATGGTACCCTTATTAAACAACATTCTTTTTGTGTTAGATTATCACAAAATATTTCAATAAATGTTCCTGAATTGATTTTTTTAATTTCTACAACAAAATTGATGACCATTAATACATCAAGTTAGTAGCAATTGTAACATGATACTAAATGATAGATGTCTAAGGAATAATAGGTAGTTTTTAAAAATCCTTACAGGCAGACTCAAGTAACAGATATTGATGAAAAATGTAGTTTTTCTCTTTATAAAAACATAATTATAGCAGACATTTTAAAGTATAATATTCTTTTCCCTCAATTAACTTTATTCAGACATTCCTAGAACATCTTGTACCTACAAAAATACATTCTTTGACAACCAAGTACATTCTAAAAAGGAGAACCTTATAAGTATAAGGATTTTTTTAATTGACCCATCTTATTTTAATTATAGTAATGCTAGGAAGCTACCATTTTATTCTGTTTTGTGGAAAGAGGGCAAAATTATATCATGTTAAAAATGAATAAATTAAATAAAAAATAAGCCCACTCTTTGAAATCACACAAATGTAACATCAAGTAATTGAATGATCTAATGTTCAGCCTTCTAATTACTTATAAACTTCAATTTAGAGAACAAACATCATAAGAATAAAATTAGTGAATCAGTTAATATTTTTTTAAAATCCTACTTGAGTCATCACAATAGCTGTGAAAATATCATCATGTTGATATGGTCATCAATGCTAACTTACCTCCTCCAAATACATTTTTTTAATTACAAAAATTATTTCCAAACAACTCTTCTGGAAATTGTCACTGGCTGATGACCAGAATGTCGCAGTGGTTCATTTAAAACTAAGAATGTTATTGCTTGTTTTAATCATTTTAATCTATCCAGTAGATCTTTTTTTAAGAATCAAATTATAGGGTAAGCATTTGGCATAGCACAATAATACCATTTGGTAAGCCCATGCGGGAGTGACTTGGTTCAAGTCCTGGTTCCATTCTCTATTCTGGCTTCCTGTAATATGCAACCTGGGAGGCAGCAGGTTATGGTTCAAGTACTTGGATCCCTGTCACCCATATGGGAAACCTGAATTGAATTTTGGAATTTTGGCTTTGGCCTGGCTCAGCCTTGATTGTCGTGAACATTGGTAGAGTGAACCAGCAGATGGAAACTTGCTCTCTGTCCATTTGCGTCTCTCTGATACTCTGCATTTCAAATTAAATGAAGATAACTTTTTCAAAAAGTCAAACTATAGAGATTATTTTTTTAAAAAAATTTTGCAAGTACAGCAAGTATCTCAGTTATGTGGGCATATGTGATAATGAGATATCAATCACATTGAGATCCTCATACTAAAAAGCACATTTCCTAACGGGACTTAACCATCTTCTTTCTCCCTGTGATTGTGGGCAGTGATATTTAACATGTGCTTGAAGTTACTACACAACCTAACTCTTAAGATTCAGTAAGGGTGTTAGATGAGACAAGGAGGCAGCAGCATTGGTATGGTTATTGGCAAAAACACTCTCCTTTTCATACTGCCTGTCTTACTATCCAGCTAAGTCAGAAAAGACCCAGAAATTTGTCATGGAACTTGAGTTTGAATCCCAGCTGTTATACCTACTTTGTATAAGATCTGAAGCAGATTATCAAGCCTCTCTGAGCCACAGTCCTTCATTTTTTAACAAGGGGATAGAAATATCTACTTCAGAGAATTATTGTATAATGGAAATTCTACAACCAATGTGACAGTAGAAAGCAAGAAACACCCATGTTAACACTAAAATTCAGTGAGCACAGACTTTAATCACTTCATATCCAGCTCTACCTGCCAAGTAGCTGGAATTCTTTGTGTCTGTGGTCACCCAGAAACGATCTGCCAACCGTACTTTCTCATAATCTGCCACTTTATTCTGCCAGGGAAGCCTGGCTACATTACATAACCTCTTTTGGCTGTTGCTGTTCTTGAGTAGTGCTAACCAATGGCAAATGGAATCAAATGTTGCATTGATTTAAGATACAGATGTATTGTAAGTTGTTCATTCATAACTGAGCAAATACTTAGCTCCACATATGCCGAACACTGGTTCTGACATTGTAAGAATTTGTATGCATTTAACATTATAACTAATATATAAATATGTATTTATTATACATACCCACACAGTGAGGAAGGAAGAAATAGCCTTGCTGTTCATGTTCTTCCTATTTTTGGCATTTTAAATAATTCCCTGTTTAATTAGCACAACTCCCTTGTAGAATTTTCCCAGGGTTACTGAAATAGCGAATATTTCATATCCCTGTCTTTCTTACTATTTATATATGTTTCCTATCAAAAGACAGCAAGTAATGCTGATCCATAAAATGTATCTCAACTGTTTTGTCAATAATTAGAATACAATCATGTCTAGAGTTGCATGTAGGTGGGAGCAGGTGTTTTTCAAATCATGTTTTCCCATTAAGTCAAGTGGAAATTCTCCTTTAAGGTGTGGGATTTGGCACTATGGTTAAGACACTGGCATCCCGTATTGGAGTGATTGAATTCATGTTATGGCTCTTCTGCCAGCTTCCTGTGCATGTGCACACTCAGAGATACTCAGAGCAGTTGATGGCACAAACATTTAGATCCCTGCCACCCATGTAGGAGGCCCTGATTGAATTCCATGCTCCTGATCCAAGCTTTGCTGTTGCAAACTTTGGGGTGTGAACCATTAGATGGGAGATCTGTGTTGGCCCCTATGCTTCTCTTTGTTTCTCTGCCTCTCAAATAAAATATCTTTAAAAAGAAATTCTTCTATTTTACCTATGTTTTCCTTTTCTATTTCATTGCCAATAATTTGCAAGGAACTAGATTCTCTAAACACAAATTATATGCCAGGTTGGAAATGGAGAGTTCATAGTCCATTTTTGCTATGTGTCAGCCTGAGTCCCCTTCAGAATCTCATGCCTCCATCTTCTTGCTTCACTGTACAAATGTGGCCCCAAAGATAATGGACATAGGGGTATACAGATATCTTTAAAGCCAAGAACTTAAGCTCCACCTCCTACTCTAATTTAAATAACCAAAAATATAAGGCTTTTCTTTGACTCCTTGGTTGGGGAACAATAAGTTTCCTGAACTACTATTATAAAAGGGAATTCTTGGAAAAAATTATGAAATTATCTATAAGCACAGAACAAATGTGATACAGTTTCCCTGTTTGTGTTTTATTACTCTAAAATTATTTGAGGGCTCTGGGCTCCTGAAAGATCATAATTTCTTTATTTAACCAATATAAATTGAGCACTAAGTAAAAAATATGATGTCAGGGCTCAGGCAAAAGTGAATGAGGCATATTTGGCAAACCTGACACATTTGAACCTTTAATCTGAAAGTTATTTACAGTCTAAGAAAGATGGATTGGAGCATCCATGACAGAAGGAGGTGAGAGAAGAGGGAGCCAAGTGTGTGAGCCCACCGATAAACACTTCCGAGTGACTGTTGGGGAAAAACGCATCCATCCTAGTTTACTGTCCTTTATGTTCTGTGTTTAACTAGGAAAATAAAATCATATATGGTTTTGATTTTCTATTGCATTGTTTTCTGTTTTTGTGTACAGTCACACAAACGTGAAGCTCTCATGGCTTTAGATTTTAGATGTTATTAGCTGGTGTTTTATCATGAAAGAGACTATTTTGCAGCAAAATTCCAAAGCAGAACTTCTCCTCCCTCACACAATGCCTTTCTCCTCTCTTTTTCTCTTTAAGCTGCTCCATTAGTCTGTGAAAATTACCTTCCATTTTATTGCTTTCCATGACGTCTAGGTACTTATTTAGAAACTTTTTTTTTTAAGTCCAAGTTGCTGTCCAGGGTTGATTTCATTCATTTTTTTTCCTTTGACAATCAACCAGTCCTTTACACACTAGTTTGTGTCTGTGAACAAGAACAAGGAATAGAGCTGCTGAAGCTGTGGAACAGAATTCTCTTTGGCCCATGAAACCAACTGCAAGTCTTGCTATTACATCCTAAGCGACATTCAGGTTATAACAGCTGGAGCTCATTTTCTTTATTGCATTTATTCAGGATTTAAAAACAATTTGGCATTATATTAATGGATGAATGCAGTTTTATAAATGTTAATACTTCTATTATGTTATAACTATTTTGTCTGTATTCTAGTATTTTCCTATCAGTCTAGCAATCAGCAAAATCCTTAATATAATGCAACTCCCTTTTAAAGAAATTGTTACCAGAAAGATTATTTTCTAGAAATTACATTTGCTATGCCCTGCCTAACAGTTCTTTACATCTCTAACATTTTAAAAGCCAGTGATATTTATTGCGATTCTTTCCTTCCAGTCACTTAAGTAGCTCTTTTCTCACACTACCAGGAATCCCCTAATTGGTAAATCCAGCAGATGCTTTCCGGGTCTTATCTCACTTGACGTGGCTGTGGCATCTTGTACTGCCAATCACTCCTTCACTGAGTCACTCGGAAATCTGTATCAGTACCCTTGCTCCAGATGCCATGCTCAGTCATCAGGATGACAAGGCAAACGGGAAAGCCATGGCCACTGCCCTCACATGGTTGACTGTGCAGTGGCAAATTCAGAGAAAACAGGGAGTTATAGAAAATAAAACTGCCTTTGTCCTTCCACGTCATGGTTTCACCCCATCCATGTTTCATCTCCCTTCTCGGACTTCTCATCACATCTCTCGCTGCCTGCTCTTGCACGGTGTTAAATATTACTGCTGCTCAGGCTGCCTCCCCTCCTCCCCTGGCCCCGTTTCACACCGGCAGCTCCCTGTAGAGGTGTCCACTACCCTTCAGCACCTGCCTGTGCTACAGTTCTCTGGACCTGCAGACCCATTAGCCAGCAGCCTGCTGGACACCCGCACCCCAGGGTTCCTTAAACACCTCAAACTTGTTACGTTCAAAATCGAACTCCAAAGCTTCAATATCTGTCCTCAGACCTGCCTTGCCTTCTAGTTACCTGCTGTATCTTGGTTAAAGGCATCAGTTGCTCCCTCCAGTGTTGTCACTAGTGATGTCTATGAGGACAGAGAATTTTTCTAACCAGTTCTGTACCTCTAGTTCCTATTAAATGTAGGGATTCAAAATACCTGTTGAATACATCAAGAGGTTTTCTTCAGTCTTCTGTCTCCCTCACCACTAATATTCTTGCTTCAAGTGACCTCCTAGCCCTGCAGTTTGTATTACTGAAATCTCTCCAGAATTCCTTCTTCTCACAGTATCTCTACAGCATTCCTCCTACTTCAAGCCCTTTCTTTTACACCTTTAAACATCATTTTTGATCAACTATTGGGGTCCCCCTCTATGTCTCAGCAGCACCCAACATCTGTGTACTTTATGTGCCCAAATCATGCTTTGTCTCATAAACTACCTACCAATGCAAGTGCTTGATCCATGCAGATTGTCTCTTATTCTTGCACTCCAAGCCACTGTCCCTGGCCTCTTAATACCAAACTAAATACAAATCACTACCCTACCTTATGAGCATCTCTTATTTTTCTTATCCTGTCTTTCATTGGTAACCTGGGATTCTATGTCCAGAAATGTGTTTTTATAAATCACAACATCTGGTTGAAGAGGAGGAATGGAACCAGGTGGGGAGAGGGGCAGTGAGGCTGTATGTTAGGAGCTGACACCAGAAAATACCTGGCGTTGCTGTTCCCCCAGCACCAACCCTGCACATGGTAAAGGCCTCCAGAACACCACCTGGTGTGAGGCTGCCCTTTTCTTATCATTTATATAAATTTCCTTTTGAAGCACGAGTAGAGTGAGCATCTTTCTCTTAGCATCACTCTGAAAACCACTGGCATATGAACACTGACAAAAATTCCGTAAATTATCAGAACATGATGTCCATTTTCCTCTTTCTCATTTCATTGTCACATGTAAGTAAATGTTATCTTCACGGCTGTCACATTCAGTCTATTTCTGAAAAGTAAGTTTTTGTTACAATAGATTAAATGTGGCCAATACATTTAACTTCCAAATGTGAGTGAGAATGTTTGGTGTTTGTCTTCCTCTACCTGGCTATTTCACTTAGCATAGTTTCTTTCAGTTTTATCCACTTTGCTGCAAATGACATGTTTTCATTCCTTTTTATGGCTGAAAATCCCATTGTGTGTGTGTGTGTGCATGTCTGTGTTTACTGAGTAATAGATACCAAAATACAGGCATATAGGAGGAATAAATACTAGTGTTCTACAGCCAGTAGGGTGAGTATGATTTATAAAACCATCTATTAAGAACTAGAAGACAGGAGCTCAGAGGCTCTGGACACAAAGAAATAATGAGATAAAAATGTGAATTACCCTGATTTGATCATTACTCGTGGTGTATTTGTATTCCATGATCACACTGTGCCCCGTAAATATGTGCAATCACTATGTGTCAGTTAAGTAGAAAACATAAGTTAAAAGAATATATTGGCTGGCTCCTGCAGGTGTGTGTTTTTCTAGCTCTCCAGGCTTTACTGTGAGAACTCCATTTCCTGCATGCCCTGGAACTGTAAGGCTTCCAGTGGTTCCTTCATCTGGACCCAAAAAGGAAATGAAGCCATTTGGGGGGGAAATCACTACATTTCAGGACTTCGTATTCTCATAAATTAACAATGACCTCTGAGTGTGTTTTTAACAAAGGGAGGTAGGCCTGGACGATGTCACATCCAGTTTCTACAGCCTGACAGAGGCAAAGGGCTTTGGTTGCAGGACTTTCTCTATTCAGTCTCAGTCCATTCCTGTGGCCTCTAGAGCTCCCCACCCGGTCCTGACCTGAGAGAGTGGCAGAGCAGTCAGACTGTCCTGACTGAATCACAGGCTAGCTTTGTCACCTCTGTCTCACCTCTGCGTTAATTTTCTCATTCACAATGGAGAGATAAAAGCACATCACCCATATATAGATGTAAAGATTAAATATGTTTATTCATGTAGTATGCTTAGAAAAGTACCCAGTGTATTGTAAGTTTTCCATGCATGGTAGACATGATTAACACAGTACACCTAAAATCACCCTTACTCTCCCCTCCTTTCCCCACTGCACTGTGACTTCCCATTACATGAAAAATACTGAAAGCTATAAATCCTTAGTCTAGCATTGGCATAGAAGTCCCTTTGAGATGTGGCCACACTCTGCCTTTCCACCTTTCTCTCACCCTCCTCGGTTTATCGCTTGTGTGTTTCATCCGTATCTGGCAGTACGCCAGGCTCTCTCTGGATTTCTCATACATTAGTAAAAGCTGATCCTTTAAAACCAAACTCTTGGGCCAAGTTCTGTCTTTCCTGAGAAGATCCTTGCTGTAGCCATCGGGCAACTTTGTGCATTGCCCATATCTGTTGTGTCATGATCCTGGACTTCCTTAGGGCTCTTCCCCACTGGAATTACTCCACCTGATTAACTCAGTGCCTAACACGGTGTCTAACACACAAATAATGTTGCTGAATAAGTTTTATAAGCAGAAATTTGAAATTAGTACATATAGATATGAGATATTAACTTCTATTGATTTGCATTTTGGTGACTTATTCTTATACATCTTATAACAGATTCCTTCACAGAACTGGGTAGGAGTAAGAAGCACTTACTTGCCCTTACTTTACACTTACTTTATTTACTTGCACTTACTTTACATTTGCCCCACCTGTGTTACAATATTAATACCTTCAAAGACAAAACTCTTGAAGACAATGCTCCTACCATAGAGAGATTCCCAAAGTCTGGAAATATGATAGCATGATTCCAACTCATTGTTTTATGAAAAGTATAAACAAGTAAATCCAGAGTGTTAGAGCTTGGGCTTCCACTTGAATAGGCCACCCCCTACAGGCTGTTTCTGAAGAGAAAAGTGATACCATTGGCCTGTGCTCTGAAATTTCATAGTTTAAGATATGCATAATTTGTGCTTACAATTAATGTGTTATCCAAGGATACACACACCAGTTTAGCAGAGAATGCTGGCAGGCCTGAAGCCCTCTCAGTGACTATATTTCCCATGTTTTTTGCATCAGTCTGAAGCCCTTTGAGGTCAAGGGCAGCATAATGGTCCATATTAATGTTGACGAGTATCCAAGGGGATGACCACATCATGAACAAATTGCACAATGTGGTGTGGGTTTCACTCTTCTTACGGACAAAAGAATTCTAACAACCTCCAAACAGCTGTACCAGGCTGCTGCCTGGGATAGATATTAAATTGGAAAAGGGGTGAGAACTGCTTGTCAACAGAAGGGCTTCCATGTGCTGCATGTTGGCATAGGTAAGGCATGACGTGGGAACAAGGACTGGCATCAAATACTGACGCAGTGAATATGCAGGTGGTCAGACACAAAATCAGACTAGCCTTCAGCAGTGTTTACAATGAAATCACGGCCTCTGGAGTCCTCCAGAGCTGTTTCTTGCTTGGCATCGAAGTGGACGACAGAGAACCACAACAGCCCAAGTAGAGTGGAGAGCAGAAACGTTAGCACAGTGTACCAAGGGGCCAGCGTTGTGGTGTAGCGGGTAAAGCCGCCACCTGCAGTGCCGGCGTCCCGTATGGGCACCAGCTTTAGTCCCAGCTGCTCCACTTCCATCCAGCTCTCTGCTATGGCGTGGGAAAGCAGTAGAAGATGGCCTAAGTCCTTGGGCTCCTACACCTGTGTGGGGCACTTGGAGGAAGTTCTTGGCTCCTGGCTTCAGATCAGCCCAGCTCCAACCACTGCGGCCATTTGGGAAGTGAACCAACAGATGGAAGATCTCTCTCTCTCTCTCTCTCTCTCTCTCTCTGCCTCTCTGAAGCTCTGCCTTTCAAATAAATAAATAAATCTTTAAAAGAAAAAAAAATAAAGAAACACCAAGCCTGTCACAAGGCTTGGAACAGCAGACTGCATGCAGCAGTTCAGGCTGTGTGGAAAGACGCTGTGGAAAATGGAGATAAAGCTGAGATTCAGCATGGCTTTGCTACTTCTCGTTCTGGTGCCAATTCCCTATGCTGTCACTGTTGTTTTTGAATTTCTCAGTATTTTATTAAAATGTTTTGCATCTCTGTATTCTTTACACGAACTCAAATTATAGCCATTATCTTATTCTATTTGCCTCCCTAAATTTTATTAGTATTTCTGCAATTTGGGGGAGTTCTTTGCCAGTCTGACTTTTACAGAGTCTTTTAAATGACTGCCACGTTTCACTTCAATCTAGTCTCTGCAAGTAGTTAAATGTACATGCACTTATTGGTGTGTACAGGACACTTCTGAAAGTTTCATAATACATTTGAAAGGATATTACTAAATTCCTTTTTTGAAAGAATACAATGTCACATTTTTAACCCTCTGCTAATTTCTAACATTAAAAACCTCAAGGATCATATATCTTTACAGATTTTCAGGGGAGATGGCCTTGGATTAAAGATAAAGAATCCTAACTTCCACAGATGGGCATTATTTCATAATTGTCCTTTGCTTTTGTTTTTCTAGCTTCAGAATTTCCTTGTAGAAATATTATATGGGGGCCAGGAGCTATGGGTGATGATTTATAAAATATTGTGCAAAAGAGTGATGCACTACATAACATTGGAGAGTAAAAAGAAAATGCAAATGAGTACCATATCTCTAGCGAGATGGTCCTTTATCCCTGAAAAGCTTCCCTACTTGAGGGTGGAAAAGGAACAGTTGTGGCAGATATGAGCTGAGGTCATCAGAGATTTCAGGGAGAGGACTAGTGGAGCAGAATGGAAGCCATCGGTCCAGCTGGGCTTTAATAGGGAAGAGAGCAAAGAGAGATGTTAGCAGATGGGAGAGCTGGGTGGAGAAAGAGTCCGTCAGGAAGGCCAATGCTGCATTGTACGTCTGTGGTCAAGTTCATGTTGATTTCCACTTTGTGCTTCTGCAGGAGATTCAGTCAACTTTCTTCTTAAAATTATCAAAAAATACTTAGAAAGCCACATATTTCTTGCTTGTATCAACAACTGAGCAGCACAATGCTCTCTGGTATATAACTCCTTTTCCTTCCTGAGCTGAAATACTCTTTTAAGCCAGGAATAGCGATACTCTTTTCCAGTACTGTCTTATGCCACCAAGGAATTCCACTCCAGTGCTTGCTGGGCCAGGACATTTTCTTTTTCTTTTTGATTTTTGAGTTCCCTAAGATTTAAAGCAGAAAAAAGTCAATTTTGATGGCCCTAGAAGATACACTCCTACTACTTCAGCCTCCCATCACATTGCCCTGAGAATACTTCCCTAGGCATTTCCCAAAACAGTGATCCTACCTTTACCCTTCCTTTTCTGAGTTTTACATGACCAGTGCGCCATAATTTTATTTACATGATCATGGCCTCCATCTTAGTCTCTGCAATATAAAACACGTTAAAGGGCTGACCCTGTTCTACCCTAAGTGCAGTCATACCTGCTATGACTTTAATCAACAGACCTGTGATATGATGATCCTTTGTTACTGTAACATTCTCCTGTCATAATATTGCCTACAGTGAGCAGATCTAGATGTATATGTGTAGTACCTGGTGCACTGTAGTATTTCAGTGCCAATTTGGTGTGGGTGTACAAATGAACAAAGGACTTTTTAGTCAAGACCAATTCATCTAGCCACATAACCTAAGAATATGCAGAGACAGAATTATAGCCAGAATAAATCCACATTTGCTTTACAGAACATTGTTGGCAGCCATTGCGGTAAGAGTGGAGGCCTGTCTTCATTAGGAATTCAGCAAGCCCAGCCTTCTCATTCTATGGAGCAGCACACTGAGTAATAAGAAATCTGGCATGGCCACAGTATCTTGCACATAGGCCATGCTCAATAAACATTTATTGAATGACTGTCTTGTTACCAAGACTTTGCAGCAATAAGCTTTAGGGGTTTTAATCTGACCATCTGCTTGAATGGGATGAGTTGTGACAATGATAGTTCACACTGAGCGAGTGTCCCCAATTCCTAAAATTCAAGTGAGATTGCCACAGACCCTCTGTCAGGAAATGCAGCTGCATCGGGAAGTGTATTGCTTCTCCCATGAAAGATGCAGAGCTATGACGATTTTTGCACAGATGGCTTTAGATGGGACCAGGATCACCTGGAACTGTATTGAAGAAGCTGCCACAAGGGGGCTTATCCCTTTGGGAAACCTTGGCCAAAGCGTGGTAGCCGTGTCCCGTGGAAAACTGGGCAACTGTGGCCAGTTGTGCCAAGATAGCTTCTTACAGCCCCTCTGAGGTTAGCTGATTTCTGTCCATCAGTCTCAATGCCTGAGTGACTTTTCTCTAATTCATAAGCAAGTATGCAGATGGAAAACACTTCAGGATCTGCCTTCTTGTTCCGTGGCTTCGAGTCACCTCACATTCAGCTGCACACGCCGTGCTGTCCACTGTTCCCTCTTCCTCCCACGTTCTTCACAGACTCCCCCTGTGCTTATCTCATAGTTAAAAAACAAAAACAGTTTCCTGGAATAAATATCGCACTCTGACTGCTTTTCATCAAGAAACACACCCAGACTGATTTGTTTTTGGTGTTAACTTGTTTGCTTCCCTTTCCCTGCTATGGTTCAGTAGCTTCTGGGAGGCTTCCCTCAGTATGTCACTAGCCCTCAGCTCCTGGGCAAGAAAGAGCGTGAAAGACAAGGATGCTGCACCCTGCCCGGTCCCTTCCAAATACCTCTTTTTCTTGCTCCTTGCATGTGGCTTCCTACAACCCTCAATCTTACATCCTTAATTTTTAAAACAGAGCACATGACTGAGAGGAGAGCAAACTGGAGATCAAGAACTTTCCAAGAGATTATCATTGTCTTTATTCTTTAATAAGTGGAAATATGCATCTCTTAGATGACTGCAATGGGTGAGCATGACATGACACAGCCCAGAGTCCATATGAGCTCAGAGGAAAATTCCTCCAAAGGAAGGGACTTTGGTGTAAGGGTGGAGTGAGCTGTGAAAGCGAACCCTGTGTAGGGAAGAGCCCAGGAGTTGGTGCTTAGATGCTCACCTATTGCACCTGCCAACCTAACGTGGCTACTTTGTGTCCTCAGATGAGTCTCTTACCTCTCAGAGCTGCAGTGCTGTCACTTGTCAAGTCTGGGCAGCAAATAATGCTCTAACCACCTCACATACTAGTTGTAAAGATCAAGGGGATTTTTTTTTCAAGTGAGATTTTTTTTTAACTTTTATTTAATGAATATAAATTTCCAGTGTACAGCTTATGGATTACAATGGCTTCCCCCTCCCATAACTTCCCTCCCACCCACAACCCTCCCCTCTCCCGCTCCCTCTCCCCTTCCATTTGCATCAAGATTCATTTTCAATTCTCTTTATATACAGAAGATCAATTTAGTATAAAGATTTCAACAGTTTGCACCCACATAGAAACACAAAGTGAAACATACTGTTTAAGTACTAGTTATAGCAGTAAATCAAAATGTACAGCACATTAAGGACAGAGATCCCACATGAGGAGCAAGTGCACAGTGGCTCCTGTTGTTGACCCAACAAATTGACACTCTAGTTTATGGCGCCAGTAACCACCCTAGGCTGTCGTCATGAGTTGCCAAGGCTATGGAAGCCTTCCAAGTTTGCCGACTCTGATCATATTTAGACAAGGTCATAAAAGACAGAGTGAGGATAGTAACCAATGATCCCAAGAGTGGCATTTACCAGGTCTGAACAATTATACAGCATTAAGTGGGGAAGAGGACCATCAGTACACACAGGTTGGGAGTAGAGCCATTGGTGGTAGAGTAGAGGTTATGATTACAAAGGAATGAGGCCCAAGTACGCTAGACAGGGTCTAGAACAAAGGATAGAGTCATTATTAGAGGAGCTAAGAAAGGTGCTGTCTAAGCTACAATTAAGTTTTCTGATTTAGAGGCAAGTAGAACCTGATAGAAGGGGCTTGATAATAATCTGGTGGGCTTTAGGCCTTGTAAGTTAAGAGGCCCAGACCTATCTATCTCTTCACATGGGGTATATCCTAAGGAAGGTGTGAACCTCCTAGGGGAAGGCACTCTGTTGACTAAGTGAGATTTTTTTAAAGAGCTTTCTCAAGTACTAGGTGCTAAATTTTTTTTTTAAGTCAGTAGAGATTGTTCTCACTGAAAGAGACACTTTAAAACTGCCACAGCTATCTGCTGTTAACTAAAGACATTAAGAAACTTTATACCAACACCACAAAAATAATATAAATAAATTCTCTGACAAACAGTAAATTCATCTTATTCAAGTATTCTTCTTCTGAGGTGATCTCAGAAACTATGGAGCTGTTTACAGAGATTAATAGGTTCTAGCTTCCCTTTTATGGGGAAAACAAAGCAGAAAAAAAGCTAAGGTCATGAAAAATGTGAGGGTGTGTAATTCCTAAAACTGCAGAAATGAGTTTTGTTTTGAAATCTGTTTAGGTTCTGTGGTGAAGGGACCAACCTGGTCCTTTTCAAACGAAAAATGTGATCTGGGTTGGAGAAGTCTAGGAGAGCCAGGGGCAAGCAGGGAAGAACACAGGATCCCCTCACCACTGGCTGGTGCTGGTGACTCATGTTCTGTGGGTCTCCTCGTGGTCAGGAACTGCCAGGCACCTCCTCCCACCTGCACAGCCTTCACTGACCCAGGGGGAGGTTGGCCCCTGTCACCAAGAGCCAGAGGACAGTGCTGAAGGAGGTCCAGAAACCCTGTCTGTTCAAGGTTCCACATTTCTTTCTTGTTGCTCTTGCTTCATTCCTTAGAATCTCTGGATTCTGAACCTCAGACTTTGAACTGCCACCTGTGTGGCTGTCTCCCATGGCATCACATTGCTTCTGAATGCCAGTATGGAAAGCAGAGGATAAATCGGGTGTTGGGACCACGATAGGCTTGGATTCAAGTTCTGATTCTTCCACTTCCCTTGGTCAGACAAAGGAAACATTCAGTCCTCAAAAATGGCCATTCTTGGGGCCAGCACTGTGGCACAGTGGGTTAAATCCCTAGCCTGAAGCACCGGCATCCCATATGGGTGCTGGTTTGAGTTCTGGTTGCTCCACTTACAATCCAGATCCCTGCTAATCCTCCTAGGAAAGCATGGAGGATGACCCAAGTGCTTGGGCCCCTGCTACCCACATGAGAGACTCAGAAGAAGCTTCTAGCTCCTGGCTTCACATCGGCCCAACCCTGGCTGTTATAACCCTTTAAGGAGTGAACCAGTGGATGGAAGACCTGTCTGTCTGTCTCTCTATCTCTACCTCTCTCTATAACTCTGTCTTTAAAATAAATAGAATAAATCTTTTTTTTAAAAAAAATGGCCACTTATTACATATATCACTTATAAATCCACAACTGACTTGATCCATTCTCTAACCCTCTTTAATTTTGTTCTCCTTGCTTTCTTCAAAGCCACCCCGTCTGAGTGCTGTGTCTCTGCTTCTGCAAGTGACCCTGGCACTGACCGCTGATGGCCCTACCTCAGCTCTGACAATAGCTTGAGTTAGAGTTCAGTGAGCAGAGATCTGTGGTAGAGAGAGGCAGTTCAGCAGCAAGGTAATTTCCTCCTAAATGGAATATGACCATCACAGGTATTTTCATGCCCCAGTATTTCATTTTAGTTGGTGAGTTTTTATAAAAAATCATTCCTTCAAGATAGGTAAGAAAAGGGGAAAAAGGAAATTGAAATGGCAAACTAATAATTTATATTGTTCAGTTATAAGAAGTGGGAATGTGAAAGGTATCACTAATTAAGGAGAAAAAGGGCTGATATATACAATAATATAACTAGCATTTACTGAATGATGACTCTGCACTACACAGTATATCAGGTGCTTCACAGGCATGATCTACTTTATTCATTGAAAAAAGAAAAGCCCCGAGTAATTGTTGGCACTATCAGTACTCTTTATGAAGCTGAAGAGACCAGGGGCTATAAAGGCTAGTTGAGTTGCCTTGGGTCACACTCAGTTTCTCAGTTTTGCTTTTCCTAGTACTATGGTGTGCTGAATCCAGAACCTTCTACAAGAGCTTCCTCAAGGCTTGTGATGCATCAGAGCCACATACAAGCCTCTGGCCTATGCCATCGTAAATCAGAAGATTTAGGCTAAGTCAAAAGAATGTTTATTCTTAACGTAAAAATGTATGGTAGGTGAAATAGACCATTTAAAATGACAAAATATAATAATAATATTAATGATAATAATAATAATAGCTAGTTGGCTATTCCAGGAAGTATCCTAAATGCTTTGTAAGTATTCACTTATTTTATACTCATAGCAACTCAATGAAGAAGGTGTTATAGTTATTGTCAGTTTACAGATGAGGGAATTGTGCATGAGGAGTTAGGAAGCACACCTGTGTTCACACAGCAAGAATGGAGTTCAGCACTGAATCTAGGGACTATTGTGCCAGCGCCCATGTTTTTAATCTCTGTCCTATGTCAGTTGTCTGCTTAATAACCACCAGAGCACCTCACACCGTGCTGTAATGGGCCACCTTTTACTGCCCATGGACCTGCTCCCAGCAGAAGGCTGCTGAGTCTGAGCTTGTACTCTCATGCTTTGCCCAGTGCCATCCCATTAGAAACTACTTTCTGCAGCCACAGTGGTCCTTCTGTATCCTTTTTGTTCTATTTTAATTAACATGAAGGTACTTCAAAAAGTTTGTGGAAAATAAGGTTAAAAGATAAGATTATTTTGCTAAAAAATGTTGAAATCCATGGGTAGATTTTTCGTAATATGAATTTTCCATGAACCTTTTGAAGACCCTTTGTATGCATGGCTTTCAACATTTTTTGTAGCAAAGTAAACTTATCCTCACTTTCTAAAGTACAAAATGGAAACTAAAAAGCAGTCACTGAACACTATAATGAATACTAATAAAAGAGAACTTCAAAAAGTTTTTGGAAAAAGATTATTTTGAAAAAAAAAAAAAACTGTGCATGGTTTTCAAAAATCTGCCCATGTAAGTACTCAACAAGTAATCAATGCCTAGTAAATAATATTTGACATCACGGTGATTATTAGAGAAAAAATAGATAGTTACAGTTTCCAGAAAGAGAATATCACTTAGTAGTCAAACTGAAAAATTGGTATCTCTTCCGCCATTCCTTTTGATACCTTACAGGACTTCGTGAGATTAATTATCTCCCTTCCTACTGTACCTGCATGCAAAATGGAGATGACCTCTTTCTTTGGAAGCTTCATGACTTAACAAAAAGTCAGATCCATTGCATCATTTGAATACCAAGTGTGAAAGATAAAATATTCAGCAATGCTTACTCAGTTCTTTAGACTATTGACCTCTCCATGAAGTTAGCACTGAGATCATAATTTTTGCCCTATTTTGAAGAGAAAACTCACCATCAGAGTTGCTAGCCAAGGCAGGAAAATTAAAGAGGAAAGTTACAGCCCTGAAGAGCAAACCCCCTTACAGGAGGATTAGAGATGGCGACAATAGAGCAGCTTCACAAAACCTGTGGAAGTGTGTATGGGAAACTCAGGTGTGAATATCTAGGACAACACACTGTATTAGGTGTGGCCAAAGCCACTTTCTTGGCTAATAAGGGGATTTTTATTTGAAATTACGAATACTGTAGTGGGGTTGAGGTATGCTTCCTTCATGCCTCTCCCACTCCCCACCCTGTTCCCCCGGCACTGGATCTTCATTTTCACAGTTCAGAGTTGAGTCCTCCGGGAACCACTGTCTGCTGAAAGTAGGTGACTCTCCCCCCATTATGTCCCCTGCCTGGGGCCAACATCCAGCCATGGGGAAGCTCAATGGCCTGGCCCCTTGTTTCAACTTGATACAGCTCTGAAGGAGCACCCTACCCAGGCAAAGGCCTCTGTGTCACAGGGGAATCAGCTGTGCCTCTACTTCCCAATATCTCCCCTGCACATGTCTCGGAGTCCCAGACTCTGTTTCTAGGGAACCTGGCAATACAACATACGCTATGTCTACATTCTAAGAAACAACTATAACTACTTAGAATTTTATATCAATGCCATCAGTTGCAAAATCACAACATTCCCATAACTAAGTGAATTTCCTTGGGACATTTTTGTGGACTTGATTTGCCATGCCGTGTTATGTGCAGCTTATTTCTCAGATGAAAGTGTCTTGAATTACTGCAAAATAGGGGAACTATTCTGGGGGTTTGGGATTGCTCAGAGTTTCAGTACTCTACTTCATGATCGTTTTCAAGGCAGTAGGAAAGATGACAGGCAATCAGCATTCCCTAGCCACGCTATTACAGGTTGGTTTGTGGTTGAGGAGACTCTATTGGTTCCTGAGGGCTGTCATAACAAATTACGACAGACTGGACAGCTTACAGCAACAGTTCTGGAGGCCAGAAGTTGGCGGGATTGATTCCTTCTGAGACCCTGCAGGAGAATTCATTCTTTACCTCTCCCAGCTCCTGGTGGTTGCCAGCAAACCTTTGACGATCCATCGCTCCAGTCTCCGCCTCCATCTGCAAGTGGTGTTCTCTTCTGTGTATCACCCCTTGTGGCCTCGCTTCTTTGTAAAAGGACATCAGGTCTACCCTAATCCAACAAGAACTCTTAGCTAATCTTGACTCATTACATCTGCAAGGAGCCATTTCCAAATAAAGTCCCATTCCGAGGTTCTGGGTGGACACAAACTTTTGGGGGATGCTATGGAGACCAAGTGAGGAAACAACCAACATCTGCTGCCCTTTTGACAGCTGCAGTTGTCCTGTGGGTCTTTTAATTCATCTGCCATCCTTTCTAAGGAAAACACTGTGAGCCGTATGTGTGCACTGGGCCACACCCAGTGACAGAAGGCTCCTCAAGGCTTAATCAATCAGATAATTAGCAGGACCAAGAGGGAGTTGGTAAAGCAGCATGAGTAAAACCAGGAGAAGGATCATTACACAGACTCTGACCATTAATTTTTAGTCATACTGAGAAAAGAGCTTTGGGAAGAAACGGTCCTAGAGAGAGAGATGTTTTATTCACTCTCAGATGCTTCATTTTCTAAAGCAAGCTCTGATGAGATAGTTGACTTACACACTCAAGTCTTTTCTGGAAACCAATTCAGGGCTCAGATCATAGGCAGGGGCAGCAAGTCTTGTTTTGTGATTCTAGACAACCTGGGAGTGACTGGGCAGCCTGCAGAGGACGCCACAGACCTGCTAAAAGCACCCATGCCTACTACATACTTCCTCTAATTTTGACAGTAAAATTAAGGACATCTTAGTTTAGTAAATAATGACAGTAGAACTAGTGGGCAGAAAGGGTTCCCAGGTCACACGGAGACAGAAGAACACCCCTGTGAGCCATTTCTAAGTATGCCCATCCATAAAGTATTTTCCTTTTTGCTGTGTAAACAGAAATACTTCAATAGAATATGTATCTTCTTAAATGGCTTTTGCCTCTGAATTTTCTAACACTTGCATTGGTCAATTATCATCTTCTCTACAGTAGACTAATGTCTGAACTTGGAAGTTGGCACACCAGTTTAATGTGCACTTGCTTGAGTACTGGTCCCTTACTTTGAGACCAAGTCTGAGAGGATGAAATCACCCTACCATTGATCACCAAATCAAAGTTAAGGGAGGGAAAGCAAACCGATAGTATTGAACTACTTAAATTCCTGATATTCAATTGGTTTTCAACTGACATAAATTGCATTTGCAAATTATTCTGGCTAATATAAAAATGTAAACACCTACTTTTGTCAGGTACTATGTTAAGTGTCTTATTCACATATTATCCTTTATAATCCTCAGTGTAAGCTTGCAAAATCAATATTGTAATCTCTATAATCTCTATTTCCCACACAAAGAAGCTGAGGCACAGAAAAATTAAATAATTTTCCCAAGATCCCATAAGATTGAACCCAACTCTACTCATATATTGTAAAGTTGTTGGGGTTTGATGACATATTTCTCTTCTTTCTGCAAAGGTTATTTCCAATTTCTGTTGTCAAAATTCTTAAAATTGAAAGGGCTACTCTGCCCACAAACTTCAAGGAACCTGGGAGGATTGTGTCAAACTGCCAGGAAGTCTGTGGTCCGTGGGATTGCTGATGCCGAAGGTAGGCAGCACTTTAAGTGATGCTGAGAGCTCACAGCACATCCATCGCAACAAGGAAGAAGATACTGTGGGAAGTAAGAAGACCTGAGAAGGTCGTTTCCATCTTCCCATCATCAAAGGATTTTGCAGAAGGGCACCCACGTTACCCACGGGCACAAGATCTTTAGTTTGCCCCCACATGAAGAACCAAACAAGCAAAGCCAAGTTGGCATTGATGGTTTCTGGGCCAGTAGGAAAGCGAGGGAAGAAAAACAACCCCTGGATGTACAGCTGTCACACACATAGCATGCATATGTTTGCAATTCCATGTATCTTCAACCGACTGTAAAAGCCAGTATTCATAATGTTGATCATGGAATAGCAAGACAATATCAAATTATGTTTAATTAATTATAGCCTTATTGAGAAGCAGAGAAATGAATATTTATTTTAAGCATTTTCATACTAAGTTTTTAAAAACACCCTAAAATAACAAAATTTTAGTCCTTGTAGGATTAATGTTCAGCTCTTCCCATAAGCTCTGTTCTTTAGTCTCACTCATTTCCTGAGAGCCAGGTGGGCTTTAAAGTAGAGCTATTACATATGTGCCTTTGTAACAGGGGAAATCAGCTCATTCATTCACAGTTTTGTCCATGCTCTTGGTACTTAGTTGTGACTGGTATAATAATCATAGCAGAAAGTCATTTATTATGCTGGGTCTATTAACATTTGGTTCCTCATTAAGAATATTGCCAAATCTGCACTTTTATTCTTTCTGCTGACAGTTAGCTTTCATAGTGTTTCTTGATTTATTTTTATGATTGAAGTTTTAGAAATACATGTTTTAATTTAATGTTCACTCAGTATAACAGATTTGGCCAAGAGTTTAATAAAAAGAGCACTATGAGTTCTTGATAGCATCAGGAACCAGTGTTTGTGTGGGATCATTTGCACCATGACTTGATAGAGGTCAGACAGAGACCTACTATGTGCTGTGCTTGCTGGCCTTTATTGAGCATCTCAGCATGATATTTAAGCAGGCAGTGATAATCCAGTTTTGGCCAGGAAGATCGTGAAGGGGCTCATGAGGGACCTGGATTTCTTAGCGGGATCAGTCTTCCTCGATCTGGTCTTTCCTCATGTTTCTCTGATGAACACTTCCAAGGCTTTATTACCTGTGATCTTCTAGCAATTTCCCAAACAGATCTTTTGCCTTTGCTCCCTCTGTATTGTTCCTTCTTCCAGAATTCTCCCTTCTTCCTCCTTCTATGGGTGAACTCCTACTCATCCTCTGCAAGGCAAGGTCCTTTTATGGATCTTCCCACACCTTCTCCTATTCCCCACTACTCTCACCCTTAACACTGTGTGTAACTCCATGATCCAAGTGGAGGCAGTGTCAGCCAGGGTGGGGACTGTGCCAGGTGTAACACTCTACTCCTAGTAAGGAGTACTTGTTTTGTTTTGTTTTGTTTTGGTAGAACTGAGCTATGCTATGTTCCCAAGGTGACATTTTACATTAATGGCATAATACGTTTTGGAATGGACCAGGCTAAGGAGTAAAACCAAGATCTTCCTGCTGGTTTACAGCTCACCACTCTGCATTGAGATCATGCATATGACTTCAAGCCACAAAATTTAGAGATTTACCTTGTGCACAGCTCAGAAAAGAAAAAAAAAAAACAGGCCAGCATTGTAGCACAGTGGATTAAGCCACAGCTTGTGAGGCTAGCATCCCATTTCAGAGTACTGGCTCAAGTTCTAGCTGCTCTGCTTCCAATCTAGCTCCCTGCTAATATGTCTGCAAAAGCAGAAGAAGACAGATTAATTACCTGGGCCCCTGCCACCTATGATACCTGGATGAAGTTTGAGGCTCCTGGCTTTAGCCTGGCCCACCCCTAACTGTTGATGCCATTTGGGGATGAACCTCCATGTGGAAGACTACCTCTCTCACTTGCTGTCCCTCTTCCCTCCTCCCTCTGTCACTTTACCTTTCAAATAAATAAATACATCTTGTTTTAAAAAGAGAAAACCAGATACCTATTTATTAATGAAAGATTTATTGAACACCACCATCTTGGGTTTCATGGGAAATCTATCCTATGCAACACTTGAGGTCACTGTCAGATCTGACTTTCCTTGGATAAAGCGGGGAATAAAAATGAAAAGAAACAGTTAGTAGCAACTTTAGTGTGTTGTGTGTGGGAAATTTCCCATTTGGATCAGCTTTTCCTTACTAAAAATCATCAACAAAATTCTCTCCTGGAGCCTGAATTGCTTAACTAATTCATTCCAAACCATTAATAAAGATTTTTAAAATATGGCCTCTTCCCTGAAATATCTTACTTTTGAGTTGAGCGTATTCTTCAGATGGAATGGAAAGCCATCCTGAAGGAGGTGAGACCTGGGCAGAATAGCCTAGCAGTTGACTTCTTAGACTTATATATGCTGCTCTACTTCTGTCTGTATATGCAGACATACAGAGTTTTTATAGGTAAATTCCTTTAACCATCATAACAACCGTATGGTAAGGTATTTTTAGCTCAGTTTTACAGATGAGAAATTTGAAGGAGAAAGAGATAAAGTTATTGGGCCAAGCTCACACTTGGTCTTGAGAGATCAAGGCCAAGCTATTCTCTTAACCACGACATTTATTCTTCCTCTTGATTGATACAGAAAGAAAGAATGTTTTATTCCTGGTCGTTAAGAGTAGAATTAGGAGGTGATGGAGTGGCTTAGGATGACCTGGGATAGTTTCTTGCAGGTCAAGAGGTTTGGGCTGGCTCTTGAAAGACTGGCAGATGTTGGCACATAGTATAGGTGGATGGAACAGCCTGGACAGAAGCTTGACTTGGCAAGCACATTTGCCTCCCACACTTCGCAGTTCTATCAATTTTGACATTCATACTCAAAGTAGAGTGATTAAGTTGCTTTCTACACTGAGCTGTGGAAAAAGTACAGGTTGTTGAAAGTCTAATTATGGCAATTTTAATAGATAAGCTATTTTAACTTTTTGAAAAATACTATCCAGCATTGACTTTTAAAGATAACCTATTCAAAGCTACTTCTGGTTAACATTCGTATTTATTAGCCAACTCAAGACAGACCATGATTATATAATATCTTCAACAGAGATAGCAATGTCCCCATTTTGCTTTCTGGGACCTACACATCTGGAAAAAGACAGGTGCTAAAACTGTTGCTATCACCATCAGCCTTTTCCCTCACCAACTGCCCACTGCCACACAGTTAAAATAACATAAAACTCAAATAAACCACATATCAAACTACAGTTATAAGGCTTAAATACATGCATATTCATGTGTGTGTGTGCCTGTGTGTATGCACATGCCTATGTGTGCATGTGCTTGTGGGTAGTGAGAAATTCTGAACAGAGCCTGAACACAGAGGCATTCCAAAACACAGGAATAATATTTGGTCTGATAGGGAAATAAGGTTTACAATTGCAGAGCATTGGGCCAATGCTTTGGAAGCACAGGAGCAGTGTGGTGATTCTGTGAATATTATGTTTTATTCCTTTTCCTGCTCCCACATGTAATCCTTTATTCTCTTTCAGTTGGCTTCTCGTGCAGTTTAACCATTTTTGAGAGTGTCCATCAACTTAATTTCTTTTATTAATATGAATTCTTCTCCAACTGTATAAAGCCAGATAATGCATTTTTCTCTTTATCATTTCATACAAAGCAAAAAGTAAATAAGGAAAGAATATTACTTTTCACATTCATTTTTTCCCAAGTCTAAACAATGAAATCAGAAAGTGTTTTTCAGATAAGGTGTTTTGGTGTTTGTTAATCTCATAGAATCAACACACTTGATTAGCTGTGAACCAAACCATCAGACTGACTTAATTCAATGTTCAGTAAATTAATTATATTTTACTAATGTTACTAAAACCTAAATTTCATATTAATATAAAAACTCATTAAACAACAAATACCCAGTAATACTAGCTGTTGGAAAAAAAATTCATTTTTATTTATAGATCGTTCTGATAAGAATAGCATTAAGTGTGTTTTAGTAGGGAAATGTTAAAGTGATTAATGTGCAGTTGTTTGCATTTTTAATATTTCACTCATATATCAGATTAGTATTTGTGCACACTGTCAGACTTTATTCTGTTCTTGTCAAAACACTTATTACTACTGACAGGTATAACATTCCACATTAATCCTTAATTTCTTGATTCAATTTTCTAATTGCTTTTTTGGCATGCAGTGGTGGCCATTTACTCTTATGTGATGTATTCATCATATGGCATAATAATGTTCTTTAAAAATTAGATGTGCCACTTAAAGTACTTGAGCAGAAAATAAAACCACTACAGATTGGAATGTTTAGATTTCACTATGCTTAGATGAGGTATTAGATGTTGGTGTGTCACAGATTCTGGAGGTTATCCGTAAATCATAGTCAAGGATTGTTAAAAGGGACGACACCTTAAAAGTCATCCAGCCTACCAGTTCATTTTGTAGTTGAAGAGACTGGCTTGGTAATAAACCCAGGATTAGAGAGTGATAGAGCTAGTCTTAGTGTAACCTCTGGGTGTGTTGGCCAGGAATTCTCCCCTCCATTATCAGTTATAACATGACAAAGTGTTGGGCAGATGAACACTAGAACTCATGTGTCTAAACGCAGGCCAAAATCAGGCAGGAATATGAATATAAATTTTATAACTGAAATTGTAAGTTGGTTTCTACTATTTATAGCTAAGATGAGGAGATTAGTGAGTCATTGCCTTCTAAACTGTATTTTTTAGTAATGTTAAATCGTGGCTAACAACCTAGATTCTAGACTCAAGCTACCTGGATGCAAACCCTGAATTCATCCTTCACTAGCTGTATGTATTATCCTGGAATATCACATGACCTCTCTGAATTTCAATTGCTGTATTTGTATAAAAAGGGAAATAGCAATATCTTCCCAATTGTTGTGTACATTACACAATACACACAGTAATGCATGTAAAATCCTTAGCATGGCACTTGGCACTTAATATAGACTCAATAAATGTTAAGGTTATTTTTCAGTGTTTTAATTATTCCTTTAATATCCATAATTTAGGTAGAAAATGAGCCATACCTTTTAGTTATCTCACCAGGTGACCTGCATGACAATTTGATTTATGCATTTGTTCGCAGTTTCACTTAGCTTGTGCAATGAATGCACACTTGGAGATGCTAGCAGGAAGGGCAAAGAAGAATCAGTGATGCCTGCCTTGGAGGAAGCAGGGAAGTACAGTACGTTCCTCAGTACTTGTAGAAAGAGATTGGCAGACAGCAGGCCCAGAAAGGTGGCACTATGCTTGGGCATTTGAAAACAGAAAGAGGACAGGGTCTATAGGGTGGAATAAAAACATGAACCTTCTCTCAAGGGGTTCAGGATCCACTGGGGAGATAGGACCTTTACCCAACTGTCATTGAAGGTAGACATAAAGGAGGCCATAACAGGTAAAAATCAAGAACTAAAAAAGAGACCAAATACCACAGACCAAGGGAGGCTTCTTGTACAAGGTGACTTTTGAATTGGCTTTAAGGGACGCAAATGGCCAGGAGAGAGAGACCTCAGGGGGAGCAGCTCCTGTCAGTAGGCAGATTATGAGTGAATAAGACACAGATTCTGGAACCCTAGGGAACAGTTTTTGAACAGTGGGCACTTACATGGACTGAAACACTTAGTGCAGAGTAAAACACTGGTGCAGAGTAAAAGCGATTTGATGAGTGAGTAAATGCAAGAGTCTGGAGAAACTGGAATGCCATTTGGGACTCTAATTACAGATTACACAGTGGCAGCTCTCAGGTCCATTTTGATGCATGGAACTGTTACTTTGTTCAGAATCCATTTAAAATTTAATGTCTTTAAAGAAATCATGCGCTTTCTAGTTCCACTTTTTATTTTCTGAACTCTAGAAAGTCAGCCAGTCCCCATGCCTTATAGCAAGCACTATAGCATAGGATTACTCCTACAAGCTCAGCAGATAGTCTGCACTGGTCCAGATCCTGGTTCTCCTGTCACCCACTAGGTCTGCGATCTTAACTATGTTTCTTAAACTCTTTCAACTTCAGTTTCTTTTCTTTTTTTAAAGATTTATTTATTTATTTGAAAGGAAGATTTACACAGAGAGAGGAGAGGCAGAGAGAGAGAGAGAGAGAGGTCGGTCTTCCATCCGATGGTTCATTCCCCAGATGGCCACAACGGCTGAGCTGCACCGATCCGAAGCCAGGAGCCAGAAGCTTCTTCCAGGTCTCCCATGAAGGCGCAGGGGCCCAAGGACTTGGGCCATCTTCTACTGCTTTCCCAGGCCATAGCAGAGAGCTGGATCAGAAGTAGAGCATCTGGGACTCGAACCAGCATCCATATGGGATGCCAGCGCTGCAAGCCGTAGGCTTTACCCACTACTCCACAGTGCTGGCCCCCTCAACTTCAGTTTCATTGTCTGTAATGGAAAGAGTTCCTACTCCGTGGTATAGGATATCACCCATGTAAGCATTTAATGTAGTGCCAGGTATATTGTAAGCACTTAACAAATATTAGCTTTTATTATGACATTACCCATTTGAGACTTGAGGAAATTTGAGTTTGCAAGTCCTACTTTGCAACTACTAGAAGTTTTTGAGGAAAGACATAATACCTTTCTTAATCTTTTGACTCCTAGAATATTAAACAGAACCCCACTGAAGTTCATTGTAATGACTAATCCCAGGATATTGAATAATTTTGTTAAATACTGAACTTGTGGGGATGGGGTTTCCCGTCAGTAATGTGTGGCAATGGGATTTTTAGAAGTAAATCATTTGCTCACTCGTCACAGGAGAGGATCAGTAGAGGATAAACCACATGTAGCTCGCTGTGCCCATTGTTGTGTTCTGAATGTTCAGAAATTCATTTGCAGCAACTTCCCAGGACAGATCCTAGGCTCAAATGGTCACCTCACTTTGTGAACACATTATCATTGGCTTTAAGAACTAAAATCTTGAATATCCTTATGATTCCGGAAGCTTCTCTGGTAATTTGTTTGCCTATAAAGCTGAGAGATGGAAAGAATTGAACACAGTTTTTTGCCCCAAAAAACTACTTGAAAGTAAGAGTACAATAGTTTCAAAATCACTAGAGGGAACAAAACTAGTCTTTTCTAAAAGTGCTATATGCTAAATAAACAAGGGATGCTAATTATATAACTGTCAGTGATGTTTTCTGGCAAATCTAGCACCAGTTTCTTGCAGTACAACAAATATGAAAATGCCTGGAAGTAAATCACAGTTGCTGAGTGTTGTGGGCAAACCAACCCATGCCTTATCTCTTTCAAAGACAGCCATGGAAAATGCATGATCAATTGCACAGCTCAGTGAACAGATTATGTCATTGTGAAATGATTTTGATTCATGGTTATGTATTTATCACAAAACAACTGGCAAACCTCAGGGTATCGGACATGTTATCATTTGTAATGTTTCCTTCTTTTCTATTGTAAAAATCAAGTGCTACAATTTTTTTTCTTTTCATATTTAAAATTCTGCATTGAAAATGGTATTTGCCACAAACTCTTTGGAAATAATTTTTTAATTACATGAATTCCTTCCAGGAGTGTCAAAGAGCTGCAAAACATAATAAATAATTCATATTTCACTAATACTAGAGCTAAAAATAGACCAAACCATAAACCAGTTGGGTTTAAAAATAGAATTGTAATTTCCCTTTACTTAGTTTATCAATATGAAGAGATTTTGTGTCGTATACTACACCAGTAGAATTATGAATGTGAGAATTATTTTGAGGAAGGTTTTACAGAAGTCATTTTTATACAGGTATGATCCCTTGTCCATGGTCACTGTGTTCTACTATACTGTCCTTGTCTGTCGCTGAGTCTCTGAAGTTTGAAGTGTTAAATGATTAGACCATATGCCATCTGAATTGTATAGCTATTTTATTTTTTTTATTTTTTTAAACTAATTTTTCTCTCAATTGATACTCTTAATGCTTAAAAGCTTTTCTGCTGCTGTTAAAAATAGCAGCCAGGTAACCTGGCAACACAGTCAACTGATATATTACCAAATCATTTATTGATTTTTCTAAATCCTCTAAAGCAGTAACCACTGTTTCTCATTTTTTTGTAATCATAAAATCCTGTCCTAATTTTGGTAAACAAGTTTTAAAAATATGATTTTGGATATTTTGAATAGTGCCCTTTATTGCACTGAGAACTTAAAAACAAAACAACAAAGGAAAACTTTTGCACGTTAGTATAAATAATCAATTATGTCTTAGAACACTGAAAGGGATTTTGGTATATCTAATATGTCACTATCATTTAATCCTTTTATTCATTTTATGATCTTTTAGTGTATTTTAACCAATTGACCTTTACACATACTTTGCATTTATTAAATTAAAATAAATTTTAGTAGCCTAGAAATATGGTTTGAAACATTCATAGGATTTTTCTTTTAGCCTTGGAATATGACAAGCCTATTCTATAAATATTTACATCGTTGGAAATTATCTATGTACTTATGCTGATTTTGACTTAACATTATCAAAAATAAGTCTGTTACATTAAGTGTAAGCTTTAAAGTATAAAACCATAGGTCACGTAACTTGATATAGGTATTGCAACATGGCTTACAGCATTGTCCTGGAACATTTTCATTCCCTTTGCTTCTACCATCACAGCCACTTTCACCTTTATATTGAAAACTCCCAAAATGTATCTATATGAGGATAATTTAATACATGAGATTTATGTTGCTATAAAGCAGATATCCTTTATAACCACATAAAACCATTGTCACCAGAAATTTCAGCCCAAGTTTTACATGAAAAGGGACATATTTTATCTTTAATGCCTCATTAAACTTTCTGGAAACAGCCATATTCTAGAATATTCTAGGTGAATGACCACATATGTCTATATTTCTTCTGAAAAGTTCAAATATCAGTGAAAAAACTGAACAAATCATTTTTTCTAATAATTAAACAATTTTTGTTCTGTTTTATTCTGCCTTTATGCAGAGATGTGACTTTGATGTATCAACCATGTCTCACCTACTGTTCTTTGAATAAGACAGCCAAAACCACCATTTCTAAGCTAAAATAATACCCTGAGTCTCTCAGAGTCCAAATTGTACTTACACCCAAATTCTGTGTGTATGTGTGCACATGTATGTATATGTGTAGGTTGTGTGTGTACTTGTATATATGTTTATGTGTGGGTATATGCTTGTTTGCACATGCACACATAAAGAAAGCTGCATTGTGTAGTTAGGAACATGGGTTCAGGAAGTAGCCAGTCCAAACTTAAATGCTAGCCTTGCAGTTTTTCTAGCTATATGACTTTCAGAACGCTTTCCTAAACTCTTACTTCAGTGTACACATATTATAGGGTTGTAATAAGAAATAAGTTAATATATGCAAAGCACTTTGAATACCTAACCCATAATAAGTACTTAATAAAATACTAGCTATTACTATTATTATTACAGTATATTCAGTTGCTATATTTTATTTCTGAAGTTATTTATTTGTATAAATATATTTGTAGGGTGATTAAAAATATAGATTTCACTGAAGTCAAATACATAGAATCAGAGTAGAATGATGGTCACCAGGGATAGAGAGAGGTTTAAATGGGGAGATGTAGGTCAGGATAAATGAACTCAGAGTCATTAAGGATGAGTAGAGATCATTAAGACTATAAATAATAATATTGTACTATATACTGAAAACTTACCAAGAGTAGATTTTAAGTGCTCTTACCATAAAAACAAGGCAATAGATATGTTAACTCTCTTGAATATAGCAACCATTTCACTGTATAAATGTATATCAAAACAAGGTGTTATATATTTAAAATATAGACAAAAGTGAAAACCAAAACAATAAGAATGTGTATGGTAACAGAATATTTTGAATTGATTATTTAAATTAACTGGGCTATGTAGTACATCCTAGGTGAGAGGAATCAACTGGGGAAAAGCAGCAAAGTTGCATTAAGTTTGTGACTTACAAACTGCACATCAAATGCTCAGTCATCAACTGAGCACCTATACTGTGGAGTTAGTGTTAAAATGCCACATGGTATGTCCCCAACAACTGGAATACACAGTCTAGCTGGGTGAAGAATAGATAAGATGAGAAGTAAAATAACAATGTTGTGTCAATTATGCAAATTTGAAATGGGTTTTCTTTTTCAGGGAGCGCCGAAACCCATAGCCATGGAACCCTGTGCTGGGAACAGAGCTGCAGTTCTAACCGTGTTCCTTTGTCTGCCGCGAGGATCATCAGGTGCCCCTCCCCCTGGACAGTCAGGTAGGATGCATAAGGAACAACAGCAGATAAGCAATGCTTGTAGACTCAAAAGATGAACTAAACAGTACAGCCAGATTGCACAGTAAGGATCTTTGGAAGGTTCTAAGTTGTAGTATGGTAAAATGTTATTGGGATACAAGCTTTTGCCCAAATATACAGGCATCTGCATTGCTATAAATTCAGATTTACAAAAGCTTCTTATAAACACATGCTGAATGTATGTGTATTTGCATGTGATGCACACCTGATACATGTTCACACACATGTGATTGTTGTATACAGTGAGAAATCTCACTAACAGGGCAAACAAGTCCTTGACCCTAGCAGTCAGTTTCATTTCTCGCAGTATACCTGTCAATAGGAGGCCAAATTATATATATTTTTAAGAGTTTGCCTTATGAATATGGGACCAAACCAGAGGACTTATTTGTATGTCTGGGATGTTTATGGTGGCATCAGAGAATGATGGTGGAATGTGCCTCAGCATGGGTAAGATAATTTCCCAGCACCAGACAAAGGGGAGTTCATGGGCCAGGGGAATGATCTCCCTGACATGAGCCCAGCCAGCATGGTTCTGATTCTCCTTTTCTGACATGAAAAGCATGTTTTGAATTTGGGAGTAATTATATGCATTCTCTTGGAAAATTCCCCATTGCTGTGTTATCCACATTGTAAAATGCTCACTGTTGAGTATACCTTGTATTAAATCACAAATCACAGATTTTTTTTCCCTCCTTTTATATATCCTATTCCATCTATTTAGAATTTCTAATGTTTCTACCTCATGATTATTTTATCTATCCAACTCCATGGAATAGATGCTTTTTGAGAGCAAGGGTGATTTCAAATATCTTTTCAATTCCCCTTAAGAATAAAATAAAGCATCAGAGATCTTCCAGGTTCTCCATAACAGTCACTGGTATTGAATCGCCTTCCTACTTAATCTTTTCTTGCTTCCCTACTTGGCTTTGATCTTGCTCCTTTTTTTATTTGTTTTCAACTACACATATGTGCATACTCATAGAAAGTATACTACTTTAGATATTCATGTAACTGAACTTTTCCCATATATGGGAGCAGAGGATTTCTCTCACAATGGACTCATTATTTATGGTACATAATGCTACCCTGCTGCAGGAGTTTCTATCCAAATTCATTTGTAGGTGTTAACTCATAGGAATAAACATTTTGGACACCCTCTTATACATTGAGTGAACGCCTCAAACTTCTTTCACCACCATCAACGTAAATGGGACGCAGTAAGCACAAGAGCTTGGCACTGGTCAGATAAGATGGATAATTATAGGTACTGTGCCTAGCTAATGGAAGTATTCTTTTAAAGCTGGGATGATTTCCAAAACAAACACTTCACTAATGAAAACAAGTCTATGTGATATATTCCAAGGTTCTTCTAGTTCCTTGACAAGATGATTTGCTGATGAGCAGATTGAAGGCAACTGCCAATATTCTGTCCCTTTAACCTTTGAAATCCTTTTGACTGATTTAAAATAGCCAAGTAGCAGCATGGACCATTACCTAGGATGTGTTTTCTTATAGATACATTATGATTACTAATGGCTACACTATCTTCAATGTGCGCAGTGCTTTACTCTTTGTAAACAGTCCCTCTATTTTTCACATTTGAACTTCATGACAAGACTGGGAGATAGAAAATATAAAACGGACTTTATAAATGAGAGGAGTAAGGCCTGAAAGCATTGTGTTTCTATGTGCAGTGAATAATTGGGGTGGGGGAAGACAACAGGCGAAATAGCATAAGAGCAAGAAGTACTGATTGCCAGCATTCTGGGTGACTTTTCCTGATGGTCTGTAGCAGGGACCTTATTTCTCTGTAATTGATGGCCTATGTCTTTGCAAAGCCAAGAATTCGTCAACAGAGTTGATATAAGTAGACAAAACATTGAAATAGTTTACCATACTTTTTAGAGAACCTGAAGATTGAACTATGATGATTATCTGTGTGGATCATTCAAGATGAGTTTGTTCCTTGGTTTAAAAAACATGTAATAAATTTTTCAGTTATTCTATAGAAGTAAGAAGACTCTGATTCTACTCCTTCAAAATACAGTGTTATCTGCTGTCTGCATCTACTTTGAAATGCTCAAAAACATGTTATGTACTGATGGATGGATAGCCACAAGAGTAGGTATCTCTGGACAGATATGTTATGAAGCAAGTTAAGTAAAAATGTTCATGATAACAATAAAATAAAAATCTCTTGAACTTCACTACAAAAATAAAAAGGTAGTATCTGTAGAGAAAATTTTTCAAATCTTTTCATCCAAGTTTTTCCATAAACAAAGGAAACACTAACACCAGTTTATAAGCCAAATGAATAATTTTCACTCTTCATCAAAATATTTGCTATGTGTGTAGCCAATTAAAACTTTACATAGTATCATCCAATATTTGAGAATATACACATTCCAAAGATTATTTATCAACCATTCTTGCTCCTGGGAGAGAAATGGTGACATTGATTATCTCATTGCTAAAGTCTCGCTTATCTTATACCTGAGCAGAGAGTCCATATTTATCCCTATCCATATCAAAATTCCCTATGCATAGAAGGCAGTTCATGAATGGTAATAGGAGACCTGGGAAATGTGACCTTGACTGAACACTGCTATCTTCAGCCTCAGTTAACATCAGGCTAGAATCATTCATTATTTCCCAGATTCCACCCCTGGGTGTCCTGTGTTTTAGAGAGCTTCCTGAAGTATTGGTGCAGGGTAGGAGGATTGGGGCATTGAGAAGGAAGTAGAGGTCAAACTTCAGGGACAGGTTCCTGCCCCCAACCCGCACTGTGTGAAGGACAGGGTGCTAGGAATCTCCTCTTGGTTCTTGGATTCTTTATATCTCCAAATATTAGTAAATGTATTCAGTGATTTAATTATATGTTATTCAACTAAATGTCCACTTATACTTCACACAATCTCAAATGGTGTAACCAGTGCTCTTTTTTGAAATGTTGCTCCCTAAATATCATATGCACTTTTCATTGGCATGAATGAAAGCATTTAACCAAAAATGAGTATGGGGATATTAGGAAGGATTCTCCAGAGAGAACCAACAGGAGATGGACAGATGGAGATGGAGACGGAGATAGAGATAGAAGCAGAGATATATGAGAGGGGATTTATTAGGAGAGTTGGCTCATGAAGTTACGGAGCCTGAGAAGTCCCATGATGGACTTCTGCAAACAAGAGCATCTTGGATGTCGGTGGTGAATCCAAGCCATACCAGTGCCTTTGGTCCCACTCTCAGCGTGGGACCAAAGACTTTAAAACCTAGGGAGCTGCCAGTATAATTCCTGGGATCCAAACTCCAGAGAGCTTAGAGGTGTGATGTCCAAGGAGAGAAGAAGAGTGCACCCTATTTCTAGGACATAGACACTTTCACCTTTTCCCTGTTTTGTTCTCTCGATGCCTCCAACAGATTGGGTGGTGTCTGCCAGCATTAAGGGAGGTCTTTCCTACCTAGTCCACTCAGACACCAAAGCCTTCACACACACACACCCTGAAATACTGTTTTGCCAAGTTTTTCAGTAGTCCTTAATCCCATTAGTTTGACACCTAAAATCACCCATCACAATGGTTTTTTTTTTTCTCGGAAACAGAATTTTACCATTAAACAATGAACAACTGAGAAATAGGCAAGAGCTACAGGTGCTAGTTTGTTCATCTCTTTTCAGTAGCAGCCGAATTTTGGTTTTTAAAGCAATGACATTATCTTTGACTTTCTTTTCTCCTGACGACTGTTGCAGTCACATTTAGCAAGTAGTGATTGGACATGGCCCTCTGCACATCTGTCTGGAGTATGTGAAATCCCTCTCCTTGGCTCTCATTTTATCAAAGGTCAAAGGAAAAGCTGTTCACATTCATCCTTTGGTTACTCATACACTAACCTTCTGTTTCATCTTTTTGCAATATAATGAATTTAGGTGCTTGTGAACAATGCTCTCTCCAGGTGTCTTAGCATACATAGTAAAGCAAAAGATATTAAATAGATTTGTTGGCATTCCTCAAGTTGGTCTAATTAGGTTCCCTGACCCCTACCACACACACACACACACACACACAGTCAACCTGCTGATCAATTTCTGAATTTTCCGTGAGCAACCATGGCCAACTATGCCAGACTCTGTTGGGTTACCATGGGGTACATGCTGATGGCAACTGCTCACTGTGTGGCTGCCTTTTCTCGTGCCCTCAGAGTGGCTAGAAGACGGACATCTCTATGAAAGCATGACATATTAAGTAACTGCTGCATGACACTAGACAACCAGCGTGTCTCCAGTCACCCTGGTCAACAGTGTCCCCAAGCCTTTTAGAATCCCATTAAAATAAAGTGTGGACAAAGTAAATAGACCTCTTCACAAACATAAATTGAAAATGATAATGATTGCTGTCACTTTGTGATGGAGGACTATGAATTTCACAGTTTATGGATTCTTCCTAATGAGAAGTAGATTAACTTTTCCCACTGGATTAAAAATCCCAGGGGCCCAAACATTTACAACCAAAAAAAAGAAGTTGTGTGCTTCAACTAAAAGTAGAATTTTTCCTGTGATTCTGCCTCATGTATGATTGATTCAACATTAACAAAAATAATACCACTAGGAAGTCTAAGGCTTTGAAATTTTCTGCTTGAAAGTTTTGAGTTTTTTTTAAGACTTATTTACTTTAAAGGCAAAATGATGCGGGGAGGGGATTTTCCACTGCTGCCACCCACATGGGAGACCTGGACAGAGTTCCAGTGGAACATTTTGGGATTCTCTCTGTCTCTCCCTGAATTTCAAGTAGATGAAAATAAATCAATACCTTTTCTAAATTAAGAATTGTATTAATAAAGTCTAGTTCCCGGTCTTCTTGGCATGCTTGAAAAGTGAAGATGGTTCATAGTGGCCCTATGTGAGAGCTGAGTACCAGGAATTCCATGGCCACCCGTGAGAGGTAGAATGTTTTCCAGAATCTGAGAGATGGATTGGAAACAGACCACAGATCTGCTAGTGCTCAGTGTAGCACTCTTCCCTAGGGAGCGAGGTTTTTTTTAAAAAAACAACTTTCCATTTTCTTGAAGTCTCTGCAGTTTGCACCCTTCAGTTGCCATCCCTCATTTTCTTGCTCTGCACCTACATCTTCACATGTGTGGAAACACATCTGTCGATCCAACCTTAGCATTCTCTCTGTGACAGGCAGCTGGACCAACAAGCAGAACTACTGAGCTGTATCCAACCTTGATTATAAAAATCTAGCGTATTAGTTACCTTTTAACCTCAAGTCCAAATATTGTTTACAGCCTATATACATGTCTTCATAAAGAAGAAAGAAAAAGTGGGTACTCTGTTTTAAAATAAACTACAAAATTAGGCAGAGAGCCCAGGAAATGACAGAAATAAGAACAAAGGTCTTATATTATTAATAAACAGGACACTCTGCCAAACTACATGGTATTAAAAAGACCTTAAAATCAACAGTAGGAAATCATTTTGTCTTCTACTCAAACTATGGTTGCCATAAATCCTCATTTGAAACCTTTATTCCTTCAAGAATAAAGTGTGCGTCTGCTACCTGCCAGCACTGGATATACAGCAATGAACTTGAAATCCCCCCCTCAAGAAGTTACAGCTTGTGTGTAGATGAACATGAAATAAATACTCATGAGAATAAATCCGTAATTACAAATTGTATTAAATGCTGTGAACAAAGATAAGAGAGGTAAAATAAAACAGATGCACAATTGCTAAGCTGAACATTTTTCTGCCCTAGGAATAGACAGGTGTGGTCATTAGAACAGCCCCTCCTCACATCCCACTTTCCATTGTGTCTTTATAGTGTGTGGCTATCAAATACTCCCCACATCACCTCCCCAACTTTTAGAAGCTTTCCCCTCCTCTGGTGTTTGTGCCTTGATCAGGATCAGGCATGAAGGAGAATTTACTTAGAGGCGGTGGCTGCCGGGCGCCTCCCTCCGTGCATTGAGCATTTCCTCTGCCTTTTAGCACCGGAACTGTTCCCTGGCCTTGTCCCTTAGCCAGCTTCTCACACCTTCTTCACTGTCCCGGGGAAACTTCTCAGCAGCTAACTCACAAGTCTGTGCACCTCCAACCAACACCTCACACCTGCAGAGCTGCAGCATCTTGACCTGGACAGCCTCCTGTGAGATAAAAGCCACTCTGCCTTCCCCCGGGCCCTGTCACCTCTCCCCAGCCACCCACACCCACCCTTCTCCCCTTGTGAAGCCTGTTGCAGAGTGAGTAAGTCTGGAACCTTTCTGTCAGTTTTTCTTCTCTGTTTCTCCCCTTTTACATCCAAGCAATCCCCAGGCCCCATAGATTTTCACTCCTGGAACAGAAGTCTTTTTCCATTCTTACTTCCTCCCATGCTTTGTTCTTGCACTGGTTGTCTCACACCTGGACTGCTGCCAAAGGAAAGCACAGCTCTAGTCAGATCACTCCTGCCTCATAAGCCTTTGCAGACTTCCCATTGCTTGTCATAGGAAGTCCAGACATTTACTTTGGGATGTGAGGCCCTCCTTGGCTTCTCTTCCATCTCCCAGGTTTAGCACCCACACAGTTCTTGCCAATCCCTCCCTGCACAGCATCACTGGCTCAGTGGAGGCCCTTGGGGGAATGTTTTAACCTGTCAGACCCTCTGTTTCCTCATCTATAAGCTAAGGAGATGGCTGGATGGGATTGCTAATGTTTGCTGCTAGGCCTATGACGCCATATGTTTTCTTACCACACGTGTGTGTGTGTGTGTGTGTTTTCCATGGACTATTGTCCCTCTCCCTCTCAGTTACATATAATGCTACTTCCTCTTCCAGGAAAGTTTTTAGTCCCCTACCCCCAACACACACACACACACACACCCAACCTTACACACCCTAAATCCTTCGAGCTTTGCTAGTTCGCTTCTTTACTGCTTTCTAACATATCGGAGTCTTGACTTTCTTCCCAGGTAATGAGTTCTCTGAGGGTAGTGGCTGCATTTTATTTATCTTTGCATACCTGATTGCTAACAAATTTGTGACACTTAATAGTTCTTTAATAACTATTTAACTAATAAATAGAAATAAACGTTTATATATTATAGAATTCCTTCCTCCCAAAAGATAATTTACTATACAAATGTAAACTATGCCAAGTAAAATTTCACTTGAAGACCATAATCTTGAAAGACTAGATTTTTATGGGCTTCTGATTCATAAAGCATTCAAAATATATATCTTCGGACTGAAATCAAGCCCCAAGCTATATCTCTGATGGAGTATGTTTATTAAAACTTGGTTGGGGCTGGCACCGTGGCTCAACAGGCTAATCCTCCACCTTGCGGCATCGGCACACCGGGTTCTAGTCCCGGTTGGGGCGCCGGGTTCTGTCCTTGTTACTCCTCTTCCAGTCCAGCTCTCTACTGTGGCCCAGGAGGGCAGTGGAGGATGGCCCAGGTCCTTGGTCCCTGCACCCACATGGGAGACCAGGAGGAAGCGCCTGGCTCCTGGCTTCGGATCAGCGCAGCACACTGGCCATAGCGGCCACTTGGGGGGTGAACCAATGGAGAAAGGAAGACCTTTCTCTCTCTCTCTCTCTCTCTCTCTCTCTCTCTCTCTCTCACTGTCTAACTCTGCCTATCAAAAAAAATAAAAATTAAAAAAAAAAAACTTGGTTGGATAGATTTAATGGTCAGTGAAAATCAGAATATTGGTGAAAGATGACACAAACAATAAAGTAATTTATATTTCCAGTGTGGTACAACTATACCTATTATAAGGTTATTTGGTGTTCATGATTTGAACTTTGATTTCTTCCTTGAATAACAACTTTTAAACATTTTATTTAAATGTGGAAGTGCACAACTTGGTTCTAACTTTTATGACCAGAAAAATAAATTAGTTGGAATCTTATGGAATAAATGTCCACATAGAAGTTCCACTCAAGACAGATAACCTCATAAAATAGATCTGCCAAATGAAAGTATCAGTTGTTGTGGTGAACGTTGTCATTAACATGTATTCTTTTGTTATGAGTCTATTCTATGCTCCATCCTTTTCTTTGAATTATTGTAATCCTATAAGGATATATCATTACCATCATTTCACAGATAAGGAAAATGAATTCCTAGAGGTTGAGTAGCTTGCCTTCAGCCATGTAGTAAATAATTATGGAGCCAGAATTTAAAAACAAGGAACATCTCACATCAAAAGATTCTTTTTAGATCTCTTTGTTTTGCTTTTTTTATATAATTCTTTTTGTAGTTGATATTGTCATCTGCTTTCAGTTATGAGTGAAGATTATTAGCCATTTTCTTTGGAGAATAGCACAAGCTTTTTCTTTTACTGACTATTGTGAAGTGACATGGCCATAATCCTCCTAGTTGAGATTTTTAAATTTATTTTTGTGCCTTTGGTAATTGAGAAAACTTGATTAATGTGTACAGGAAGGATAGAAAAAAATAAGGATGAAAACTTGAAGAGTAGTGAACACAGCTAATTAGACGTGTTCCAGAAGTGAATTAACCCTGTAAGTTAACTCACATGTTTTCAAGATAGAGCACTTAGAAAGAAACTCTCATAAAGAGCCAGAATAAATGACATGAAAAATGAGACCAACAGCATGGCAACGTAGCCGACACATTTTTCTTTTCTGTCTCTTCTTTCTCACCTGCCACCCCTTCTTGGTATTTCTGTAATTGACTGGTAAATAATTACTATGGTTAAAGAGAAAAAAATAGAAAAAAGTAAAATTCAACAACAACAAAAAGAAATATTACAAAGCCAAAAAGGGAAAAAAAATCAAGATTTGCCTGTAGTATGCAAACTGCCTTCAAAACAAGAAAACAACAAAATAAGTCTTTCACAGATATGAATCAAATGTAACAGGTAAATCAGGTCCCCATTATTTCTAAAGATAGCTGATACCATGATATATATAAAACTGCCAATTAATATGAATATTTACTTCTGTTTGGCCATGAATTAAAGAGTCCTGAATTATTTACATTTGGAGCAATTTAATAGAATACTGCTATCTTAGTTCAGAGTTCTATAATAAAATGCTGTATTTGGGGTGGCTTATACAATAAGCACGCATTTCTCACGGTTCTATGAGCTGGGATGTCCAAAATCAAGAATGCCTGGCATGAACAGCATCTGATGAGGCCCTTCTCCCTAGTTTACAAGCAGTTGCTTTCTCCTTGTAGCCTCACCTGAGAAGAAGGGTTCTGGCATCTTCTCATAAGGGCACTATTCCCATCATGGGGCTCCACCCTCATGACCTCATATAAATCTAAGTACTCCTCCCCAAAGGCCCCACCTCTAAATATCATTATATCAGGGATCAGGGCTTCCAAATATGAGTTTGGTGGGGGCTAGAGAGGGGGCAGAGATATTCAGTCCGGAGGAGATGCCTTCTACATTTAACAAAGACCTCAGAGAATTTTGGAAGTTTTGGAGGTTGAAAAGTGGCCTTTTGTATCATTCTACCCCATATTTTGCAAAACAGCAATCTGTAGAACTTGAGATGGAGAGTGACTTGTCTAGACTCAATGATTTTGTAGATGAGCAGGTTCAAGAACCAACTGTAGACTTTATCCTTTCCTCTTGTTTATTATACTATGTTGCAAAATCTTACCAAAATAAACTGAGAATTCACCACTTACCAGCAGGCAGTACATATCCAACGTTTGCTACACAGAATCCAGAAATGTCAGACACAGGGAGCTACCTTGGTCTGAAAAGAGAAACCAAGTAGCTTGAGAAAGTATGTCTCCTTTCCTGTTAACTCGTAACATGCTAAGAAAACATTCAGGGCCTGTGAATCCTCTCTGCCCACATAAGCATGTCTTCTTCCCTGGAGACCACCTCATAGAACCAGCAGTCCCAGTAGCACAACCAGAGGGAGCACTTCAAGTTTTGATGAATTCTATGTTATCCTGACAGCTGGTATAATCTCAGGTCTAGCCATAACCTCTAAAATGGTGCCATAATGGGAGTGTCTACCAAAGCCGTTCTTGAGTGTGAACGTTCCTTTATTCTTAATGAAAATCCCAGGGAGAAGCAAGCGCCAGCAGAATTGTAATTCTACAAAAGGTAAACATTGACTATAATTACATTAACTCTTTCAAGTCACAATTATCTTTCTGTAAGAGCTTTTAGGGGAAAAGTAAATGGCCCTCTGAAAAGTGAGTAATTTATCTCCATTTGTCCACCTTATAACTTGCAAATGAGCATAGCCCATGCAGATTGAACAGACTTCCCCCAACTGATGGGCAGCATGGCCATGGCCATGGCTGCCGTGCCCGTGCCCAGAAGGCACTGCCATAACTGAAGGGACAGCTCATCCTCTTCGGCCCTCAGAGCTCTGCAGAGGTGATTTGAGGAGTCCTTCTCCGTCTCTGGGATCATCATTTAGAGGCCTTAGGGGAATAAATGAATTATTGTCCCCCTAAACTTACTGTCTGATATTGTTTGACTTGAACCTTGCAGCCCCTAAAAGTCTGGATGCAGTGACCATACATTCAGTTCCATTTATCCAACAAGGATTTCCATTTATCCAGGCAAGGATCATCAAATCAATAACATGACTGTGCCATCTGCCTTCCCCTTGCTCGCCATCATAATGAAAAATGACTCCTTAAGTGTTCTGCGACACAATTAGCTCTGAAGGCAGAGCTGTAATGGGGAAAGGCCGGGTTACATTTGTATTCAAAACTTTACTGGTAAAATGGAAAGGAAGCTGTTGTCCATATGAATAGATACATAAAATGTATAAATGGGGCAATTTGGTATTACTCTATTTATGCATAATATTATACAACTGCAGGCACCCAGAGCTAGAGATGGGCACTGAAACACATCTGGCTCCTCCAGCTGCCTGCAGCCACAGCTGCTGGCCCTGTCCAGAATCATCTCGGACAGACAGACTGTTTCTAAAGACGTCCTCAAAAGACATGCTTATAACTCCCGGACTAATCCATCCTGTTATTTAGCAGACTTCAGCGCAATTTGATCCCATTCTCTTTTGTCCTCTCTCATCTTATTCTCATCTCTCCAGAAATAGAGAACAGCTGATTGTGCTCCCTAAATAAGCCATCACGTGCTGGAAGGAGTTTTGAAATCACCTTCTAGCCTTCAGTTAAGGTTCTGTACAGGACTCCCAGGCCTTCCATCTGTGCCTTGTTCACTGTAGGTCACCTCGTGACCCTTAGAATGCTCTTTAACCTTCTCAAGTATTGTTGGCTCAAGAAGCATGGAATATAAAGGGACTTTAGAGGTAAGTCTATCCCTTTACTTTTCCTCTGTTTTTAGGATTTATTTATATGGAAGGCAGAATTTACAGAGACAGAGAGAAAGAGAGAGAGAGAAGAGAGATTTTCAGTCTGCTGGTTCACTCCCCAATGGCTGCAACAGCCAGAGCTGGGCCTGTCCAAAGCCAAGGCAGACACGTCTTCCCTGCAGGAGCCCAAGTACTTGGGCCATCTTCCATTGCTTTCCCAGAGCATTCACGGGGAACTGGATCAAATTTTGAGCTTCTGAGACTCAAACCGGCACCCATATGGGATGCCAGAATCGCAGGCGGTGGCTTTACCTGCTATGCCACAATGCCTGCCCCTCTTTGCTTTACTGATGAGGAAACTGGGGATCCCTCAGAGTTCAACATCTACCATGCTGCTCTGTCTGAGAGCCAGCCTGGAGGACTCTATTGGTGCCACTGCACTGGTTCCTTTCCCTGTGGGTAACCTCTTTTTAAACTCACTGCCCTTCCCTGCTGGCTGCTTTCCCACTTACTGCTCAATAAGACTCCTCTGTCCCTTCCTGACCTTTTCTGCCATTCTGAATTCTGTATTGATGCCCAAGGTTTCTTGCACAGTAAAAGGGATCAGTTAGTTTCTCTAATGTTTCAGGGTCATTGTTCAGTCCTATTCTTCTAAATGCTGCTCTCATACCCTGTGACCCATTTAATGTCTGCAAAAATGATTTTTAGGGAGATGTTAAATGCCTGACAGTACTGGATTCCAAAGTGAATTTTGAAGCACTATTTGTTATATATGCACCATGCCCTCTATCTCTTTGCATTGTATCCATCCCTGTGCCTGGACTGTCTATCCCACTGGTCCCCATTCACATGCAGCTTCCATCTCCTACCAAGAGAATTTAGAACTCAGGGGCCATCCCTACTCATCCATCGTCCACTAGCTTGTTATTTCATTTACTACTATAAAATTTTTCATCACACTGTCTTCATTTCTGCTGACAAAGTAAGGACAGGAATCTTCCCTTTATCATTATATCCATAGGGCTAAGTGGAGCTGATAATGTAACATGAGGGCTATTTAAAAAGTTCCTGAAATTATGAAAAAAAATTATGAATAGATTTCAGGGGGTTTTTTTGCACTAAAATAAATTCACATTTCAATTCCTTTTTCCTATTAAATATTTTAATTCATAGAAGGTCAACATATTCATATTGCTTAATTACTTTCCTCCTGTCTCTTACCACCTGTTTGCACTAACTTCCCAACATCCAACTTATAAGCCTTATGTTGAGAATTCATATGTTTTACTGTATTTTGTCATGTACTTGGTGTATGTACTTTATTATAAATTATTTATATCTACTTCTCAGCTTTTAAAAGTGATAAACCTCCTTAATTTCTTCCCTAAAATTTGGTTTACAAAATAGACCAAAATCTTTATTGAGATTAACCTCTTAATTCCTCAGTACTAATTAGAGCTCTTGTCTCAGCCCAATCTACAGATATGTTTGTCACAAATCTTATTAGTTTTTGCAATATAACTTTCTTCTATGTTTAACAGGTTTCTTTGGGTTTTTTGTTATTTTTTCCATATATAAAAATAGTACTTTTATGGGCTGGTCTTTGGTAAGACCATTGTTGACCATTTCTAATACCATCCTTGTTCCTTTTCTTAGAAGCGAATGTTCTGTGATCTCTTCTTTATTCTCTCATTCTCTGTGTTTTAAATAGAATCACAATCCTGCCCCTTTTGTTGGTGGGCAGGATGTGAGTCGCCAAGCTTTGCTTCTGCTGCTAGAACCACTCATTTACAGCTTCTTCTGATTCTTGCTTGACCACCTGGCTTCTATGTGGGGATTCTCAATAACTTCATGGAAAATGGATATTATGAAAAACCTATGCATGGATTTCAGATGTGTTTACACCAAAGTAATCTTTTAACTCCATTTTTCCTCACACTTTTTGAAGTCCTCTCTCATATCCTTGGTTGCAGATTTTTAGATTACATCTGTTCTTTAACACTGAGATTTTTCAAACACTGAATCTCTGTATTTTAAGCATCATTTTCTCAGGCTTTTCCCTTAACAATTCAGTCTTTTTAAACCTATCTATGCCTACTGCATTACAAATTGTGTTGCATCTCCCTTTATACCTCCAGTGGATCACTGTAGTCCTCTATTATTGCTTTTCACTTTCCCCACTGCTTCAGAATTACCGTCTCTCGCTGGGTTTCTTCAGTGACTTGTAGCCTTGTTAGGGCACTCATAAGTCCTGTTCTAGCTCTTTGTGCAGTTCGTACACACCCATCTGAGCTTCCCCTCAACCTACTTTTCCCATCTGCCTTAACAGTCTTTCCCAGAAATGCAAATTAAAACTTGACTGAGACACCATTTCTAACCTATCATGTTGATGAAAATTAGACAATATGACAGCATATTGCTGATGAAAATGCAAACTATAGAGCCTTGCTGGAGGGAAATTTGGCAAAACCTAACACAAATGCACATGGTCTCTTTTTATCCAGTAGTCTCACTTCTAAGAATCTACCCTAAAATATGCCTCAGCAATAGGAAAATACATAAACACTGTTTATTTCTGACAGCACTTTTTGAAGTCACAAAATGTTAGGGAAAAAATCTCTAATGATCATATGTAGGAAAGTAGTAAAATGAATTATGCTACATACACGTGTGGATTACAATGTACCTATAAGGAAGGATGAGGAAAGTATCTATGAACTGATATGAAATTATTTCCAGAATATATTAAGTGATAAGGGTAAAGTACATGAATGTCTCGAGTATTTTGTCCTTAATGAAAGAAAGAGGGGAGGGGTCAGCACTGTGGTGTAGCCAGTAAAGCCACCACCTGCAGTGCCAGCATTCTATGTGGGCACCAGTTCGAGTCCCAGCTGCTCTACTTCTGATCCACCTCTCTGCTATGGCCTGGGAAAGCAGTAGAAGATGGCCCATGTCCTTGGGCCCCTGCACCCAAGTGGGAGACCAGAAGAGGCTCCTGGTTTCAGATCACACAGCGCAATCCGTTGTGGCCAAATGGGGAGTGAACCAGTGGATGGAAGACCTCTCTATCTCTCTCTCTGCCTCTCCTTCTCTCTGTGTAACTCTGAGTTTCAAATAAATAAATAAATCTTTAAAAGAAAGAAAGAAAGATAGATAGATAGGAGGCTACTTCAAAAGATCCATAGAAAAATGGAGATTAAAAAATAAGTTTATATGGTACAAAAAATTTGAAACCCGTGCATGGGTTTTTCATAATATGAATTTTCTGTGAACTTTTTGAAGACATTTTGATTTCAAAAATATTTTGCATCAAAAAAACTTATCTTTTATTTTACATTAATATTTTTGAGGTACTCTTGTATAAGACAATTTACAGATATCTACTCGTTTTTGCAAAAAAATGCACAAGAAAGATAAATCAGAAGCTAACAAGCCTGGTTGCCCACAGGAAAAAGAGTGGAAATGGGTATAAACATGGGACAGTGAAAGAGAGAGTGGGAGAGATGAGAAGGGAGTGACACTTTTTTTTTTTTTTTTTGCACAGGCAGAGTTAGACAGAGAGAGAGAGAGAGAAAGGTCTTCCTTTTCTGTTGGTTCACCCCCTCAAGTGGCCGCTACAGCCGGCGGGTCGCGGCTGGCGCTCTGCGCCGATCCAAAGCCAGGAGCCAGGTGCTTCCTCCTGGTCTGCCATGCTGGTGCAGGGCCCAAGGACCTGGGCCATCTTCCACTGCCGTCCAGGGCCACGGCAGAGAGCTGGCCTGGAAGAGGAGCAACCTGGACAGAATCCGGCGCCCCAACCAGGACTAGAACCCAGTGTGCCGGCACCACAGGTGGCGGATTAGCCTAGTGAGCCACGGCACCAGCCGGAGTGACACTTCTATGATTATACTTTTGTGTACAACTCTGACTCTTAAAAACATTGTTATTTTTCACATAATAAATAAATCAGGATGTGCATGAACTCAAAGTGGAATTCAAACTGAAAGAAAATGAACTTAAATGAACTGAAATGTATTACAAATGATTAAGTACTACACTGAAGAGATAAGGAAAAAAAGAACAGCCTAAATAATTTGTACAGTGTAAGGCCAAATAAAGGCAACCAATAAAACTTGAGTATAAATGTATCATAGGGGGCCGGTGCTGTGGCTCACTTGGTTAATCCTCCGCCTGCGGCGCCAGCATCTCATATGGGCGCCAGGTTCTAGTTCCAGTTGCTTCTCTTCCAGTCCAGCTCTCTGCTGTGGCCTGGGAGGGCAGTGGAGGATGTTTCAAGTGCTTGGGCCCTGCACCCGCATGGGAGACCAGGAAAAAGCACCTGGCTCATGGCTTCAGATCAGCGCAGCTCCAGGCCATTGCGGCCATTTGGGGAGTGAGCCAGCAGAGGGAGGACCTTTCTCTCTCTCTCTCTCTCTCTCTCTCTCTCTCTAATTCTGCCTGTCAAATAAATAAATAAAAATCTAAAAAAAAAAAAAGTATCATAGTACATTTGTATCATCTATGGGTTACCAGTTCTGACACTATTTTAAATTGATGCCAGATTGAACAAAAAAGTAATTATATTGTAGATAATGAGGGCTAGATTTCCCACTGTCAGAGAAAAAGATAGAAGGTTAGAATGGACCCTGTTATTGAACTGGAATTGGAGGTCTGGGTAGGAATTCATTCACATACAAGAGCTATAGCTAGAAATACAGATGTGGATATGTGTTAGCATACACGGGTATGTTTATTAGGTCTGCCCACTAAGAGAGCTAGAAGCAATGCTGCCTCAATAGCAATTAACATACTGAGCGCCTAGAGTTTGGTTTCTTAAAACTGTTCTCCAGAACAGGAGCCAGGGCCTTTGATTGCAGAACCAAGAAGGGAAAATCCAAATTGAGCCTGAGATAGCTTATGGTTCCAGAAAATAAGTTCTCAAAAAATTGTATGGACGTGTTGAAAGGGCAAAGAAACCAACTTCAAGGAGAAGCTAATGGCCAAAAATAAATAAGTATAGTCTTGGATTATAACTCAAAGAACAAATTAAATATCCACAAGTCCATACTAGCAGACACATCATTGAGTAAATAAAAATTGGAGAGATGGGCAGCACTTCCTTACAGCAGACTTCCAAGTAATGCATATTTAAAAAACAAAGGAAACAGAAAAATCACCATTAGGCAAATACCAGAGTAGTAATTACTAAAGGCAAGAACCATTGATGTAATCTGAAATTAATATGACAGAATGTGATGTAGGGTAACATATGCGCATAATATTAAAGTATCTCCCCATAAGACATTTATTGATTACAAAGGGGAATATTGTGAATTTATAGTCAAGAAACCTAGCAGACATGACCTTATTCAAATGATAAAGGTTAATATAAAACTAGTGATAAAATAAATAGAAAGCATATATTGCTTAACAGTTCACACTAAGAACAAAACATCATCTCTCTGGTATTCGTTTTTAATTTTTAATTTTATTTAAGGAATACAAACTTCATGCCTTTTATATACACAGGTTTAGGAACATGGTGATTCTTCCTACCCTACCTCTCTCCTACCCATACTCCCACCCTTCTTCTCTCTGCCTCTCCCATTCCCATTCTTATTTTTTACAAAGATCTTTTTTTCAGTTGATTTTATAACAGCCCTGTCTTGACTGTTGAGGATCAATTTTTTTTGTTTGCCTTATTTGCACTATTTGAGGAATGCTCTACTTAGTGTGGAGTTAATCTTTGGTATTCTTTAAATGTGTCATCATGAGAAAAGATAAGACAAATACAAGTTATAGGCAGATTAGAAAACAAAGTAACCAGAAATCTTCAAAAACACCAAAGTCATGAAAAACAGACTGAGGAACCAACACAGATTAGAAACTAGTGATTTGTACATGTAGTGGGACACTAAATTAAATCCTAAACAGAAATAAAACATTAGTGAGAACTGGTGAAATTCAAATAAGGTCTGTAGATCAATCAATAATATTATACAGTTCTACAATCAGCCTTCTATATCCTTGGATTTCGTGTTGAAAATTTTAAAAAATGTGTCTGCACTGAGCATTTGCACACTTCTTATCCCTGTCATTATTCCCTGAACAATATGGGATGACAACAATGGTATGACAGCCATTTCCATTACATTTCCATTGTTTGGGGTAATATAAGTAATCTAGAGACAACTTAAAATATACAGGAAAATATGCATAGGTTGTATGCAAATAGTATGCTATTTTATTTTTTAAGTTTATATTTAATTCTAAACTTTAGTTAGTTAGTTAGTTAGCTACTTGAGAGTAAGAGAGAACACTCCAAGCTCCCATCTGCTATTTCATTCTCCAAATGCATGCTGTGCTGTCTTATATAAGGCACTTGAACACCCATAGATTTTGGTATCTAAGAGGGTCTTACAACCAGTTCCCTGGGCATAGCAAGGGATGACTGTATCACTGTTATTTCTTGGTTTTGTTCCTTATTCTCATATTATGTAAAATGTATTGCACTTTTCCCTAAATTTTCTAAAAGTCTAAAATTATTTCAAAATAAAAAGTGGCTCAGTGGGTTAAAGCCCTGGCCTGCAGCACCAGCATCCTGTGTGGAAGCTAGTTCAAGTACTGGCTGCTCCACTTCTGATCCAGCTCCCTGCTAATGTGCCTGGGAAAGAAGCAGAGGATAGCCCAAGTCTTTGGGCCTCTGCACCCATGTGGGAGACCTGAAGAAGCTCCTGGCTCCTGGCTTCAGATTGGCTCAGCTCTTGCCATTGCAGCCATTTGGGGAGTGAACCAGCAATGGAAGACCTCTCTCATTGTCTCTCTCTCTCTCTCTCTCTTTCTTTCTTTGTCTCTACCTCTCTCTGTAACTCTGTATTTCAAATAAATAAAATTAATCTTTAAAAAAAAAACGAAGTAAAAAGTAAGAAATATTTTCTCAGGCCTCTTTTGCAAGTAGGTGATATTCCAATGGTTAATCTATAGATTACAGCTGTACTTTCTCGTGGCAATCTTATTTGTTTGGATATGATTCCTGGGCCAGCCCTCAGAAGCTTGTTAAACCTAGAATTTTTGTGTGTATAAGTGTCTGTATTTATTAAGTAGTCTCATTGTATTCCAGAACATAAACAATGTACTGTGGCTGTGTCCCCAAGGGCAGACACTATCCCTACTTTATAGCTGAAGAAATGAAGTTGCAGAGACATTTCTTAATGTGGCCCCCAAATTTTTCATTTTAAGATTTCAGAACCAGCAAGTTGCAGAGCTAACTTCAGAGCCAGGTCTGTGTGACCCCATAAGCTAAGCTTCCCTATTGCTGCAGTACCTGAGGCCTCATCGGCCAGGCCATTCTGGTTCATGTATTAGAGACACTGAAAATGAGCAGATCCTGTGACTGTCTTTGTGCTGTTCTTTTGAATCCTTCCCTTGAACTTGAACTAATGTTCATCTTTATTTTGTGCATGAGAATGCCTTATTCTTAAAATATTGACTTTTAAATGGTTTGTAAATTTTTTCTCTTATTTTGCCTTACATTGCGAAATCATATTTGACAGATAAATCAGAAAGTGGAGCACTCCTAATGCAACATTAGGAACAAAGGTATTCAAAGCTTAAACGAGGTGATATGTATTTGCTGAATTATAGTGTGTTATCATATCTTGTTAAAATATTTGGAAATTTTTTAAAATTGTTTCAAGACTAGGATATGAGATAAGAAGCTCGTTCCTGTTAAAAACATCCATCAGTTATGTTGACACAGACATGATATATTAAGCTATTATAAGGGGTGGAACCTCAACAAATGTCATTTCTATTGTGACTTTTTCTTAGTTTAGGAAATATGTTCCTGTAGTCTATGTAAGTCTCCAAATGAACAAAGACACCCACACACAGAATAAAACCAAAAACAAAAAAAGCAACCATAACAAAAACTCCAGCATGTATCAGGCATTTGCTGAGTCATTTTCTTATTGAATCTAGTAATAACCTTAAAGATAGATCCTACTACTCCTATTTTACAAGTTAGGAAAATCATGGTTCAGAAACTTAGCAATAGTCACAGCGTTCCTCATGGCCCAAATCAGGACTGGGACTCAGCTTTGGAGTTTCTGACTTTAATCCCTAAATTCTAATGTGTTCCTCACAGGGAAATACTCAGTACAGCATGGAGCCCAAGAAGGAAAAAGACTCTTACATCAGATCTGTTAAGCTGTCATTAAATCTGCTTTATTTTATGATTTAAGAAAAAAAAAAAGACCAAAAGGAAAGTTATAAGGAATGTTTTTAAGAGTGGTTCAGAGATCAAACATGGCTTTGTCTTTTGTCCCCAAGCACTTCAGATTCTAACGCAAGGCTTCACTGTTGCCGTGTATCCACCACGGAATCTTGTATTTGATAAACTTGTAGCGTGTGTGTCACCAACAGCTAAGAAAGGCACATATGTCAGTCTTAGAAAATCCTGAGAATTCGGGCTCATCCACACTCACTGGTCCAATCAATAAAATGCTAATGAGAAAATAAATCCATGTCTTTAATAATTCTGAAATTGAACCACAAAGATTAATATAATTGCCTTTCTGAGACCACTGTATTTTCATAGAATAAAAACTTTTTTCTGTTAAAAAATAAATTTATTTGTCTTTTAAAAAATTATTACAGTTAAACTAATAATGTAAGAATTAGCTGAAATCCTAATGGTAAAAAAATTGTATTGTCACTTGTTGGCCTTAATGTCCTCTTCGTCACACATCTGGAAATATAAAAACCCACTGCTCAGCCACTGTAGGCCCCATGTCATGTGGTCAGAGGAAATTTCCATGTACTGTCACCACCTGTAGCAGCCAGGCAATGGCAGAGGCAAGGTCAAAGCTCCCTTACTGGAAGCAGCTGTCTGTTAGGCTGCTTAGGGTTCTGGGATGCTTCTTGCTCACTGAGCTGGTCCCCTTTGCTTCCTTCAGTCTCAATGTCATTAGCATAACAGGATCAGACAACTAAAGTTCCTCTTGTTCAGGCTCTGTCCTGCCCAGCTTTCATCTCCCATTTTTAACATCTCTGCAGTCTGAGACTATACAGGTCCTCATAGTAATAATTTCCAGATCTTAATTCCCTTTTAGTGTTTGGAATATGGCCATGGTGTGATTGATTTTTATACAAACATCCTAGAGCTTGTACATTGAATTGGCTGTTGCTCTTCAAGGCGATTACTCTGGAAGGTTAGATAGGAATCTTAGTATTTTCAGAGATGAGATCTCTGGGACTTGCTCATTCCAGCTCCTGCCCTTTCTCTTTCATCTTCTTCCCACCGAACTTCTTACATTAGTGTCTGTTTTCATCATCTTCACTTACTCCCCATCCCACTGTCATGTGGCTTCTGCATCCACCTTCCTATTTGTTAAATTCTCTATTTCATTTGAAAGGGAGACCAGAGGACAGACAGAAATCTTCCATCTGTGGGTTCATTCCTCAAATGCCTGCAACAAAAGGAACTGGGCTAGGTCAAAGCCAGGAGCTTGAATTCAAGTGGGGTCTCTGACTGGGTGACTTGACTGGGGTACTTGACCCGGGCCTCCCATGCTATGCGTTAGCAGGCAGCAGGGACTGGGAACAGAGCCAGAACTCAGACACAGACATCTAAGTTATGGGATGAGGGCATCCCAAACAGCTTCTTAACCACTATGCCATTCCCTCACTTCCCTATTAAAATTCTCCTGCTGAGGTTACCAGTGACCCCATCTCTTTTAATGGAGACAGTTGGTGATCTCTTGTTTTCCCTAACCCACTCATTGCACTTACAGTCATTTATGTTTGCCTCCCATACTACACTGTGAGTCACACGGAGGGGAGAAGCGCCATTCTTCATCACAGGGTCCTCTCCATCCACAACAGACCCTCAATACCTAGAAAAATGAAAGAATTAGCAATTCATATACTCTGTCCCCCCAGCCCCCAAGTTGTACATTTGCAGAAATAGAATCCCTGAAGAAAACGTGACATTTGCCCAAGGTCATGCAGCTGATTGTTGGCAGACGTAGCCTGTGACCCAGGCTTCCTAACCCCCGGGCCAGTTGGTTTCCTACTATTGGCTCAGAAGTTTTAGCTTCTTCTGAATTGCTTAAAAAGCCTATGGTTCCTTGAATATTCATGGTAGTGAATACTAATTTGGATTGGTAGCATTGCTACTTAAACTTATCCCAAAGCTGCCAGGAGCCTCTGGGACGTGGCCTCATGCCACCTTCACTACCAACCGCATAGCTGAAACTCCCCAGAAGCAGCACACTCGGTATCGCTCAGACTGGGCCAGACTCTTCCAGCTCTAGGCCTTTGCTTGTGATGTCCCCTCTGCAGGAAGGACCTTCCTCTTTTCCAAATGCCCAGTCCTCCCCACGTCAGTGCATCTTCTTTCTAAACCAAGAACCTGACCTGTAAAGACAAAAGAAGAAGGAACTGAACACTGATTGAGCTACTGCTTTCACACTAGCTTGTATCATTTTATCCCACCAAGAGGAAGCTAGAAGGTGCACAGTAACTTTATTCAATAATAAGAAAAGAGGAAGAAACAATGAATGTCATAACTTATAATGCACTACAAAGTCTGTGAAGGTCCAGTCTGGCTTTAGCCTAAAAGATTTAAAGCCCCATAAAGGGATCGTCAGCCAGAATAATTAACATGAAAATATGCAATGAGATCATTTGACCCTGTATCCATCTGTAGTAGCCAAGAATTAGCGATTTCTGTAGGAAAGAGTGAGGTGACATTGACGGCCATGTGTTTGTACACTTGTGTGTGTACAGGGGAGTACACACCTACATGCACAGGTGCTGAGAGCTGGAGAGATACAGGAGTATGCAGGGGAGCTGGGGTATTTCTTTCCAGAAAGGAGGCTTTATGTCTCCCCTGCAGCCTCTTTTACTCACCAGCCCCTCCACAGTCAAACATCTGCCAGTTCTTTCCCTTGTAGAGCATGGGTGTTTGTTTTATTGGTTGGCTTTCTGATAACAAAATTAATATCTGTTCATTGAATAACTTTGGCAAAAAGAAATAAAAGTCTTACCACCCAGAGATAACCAACAGAAGTTATATCCAGACTTCATAGTGTAGACATATTTAGGTATTTTTTACATAAGTGGCATCGTTTCTAATGAAGTCCTGAATTCTGCTTTTTCATAGAATGTTATATAATGAGGGTTTCTCCATGTCATTAAAAATTCTTCAGAAACATAATTTTAATGACTGCATAATATTGCATTTTATGAATGTATCATAAACTTCTTAATTATTCCCATCTTCTTGCTATTTATGTTGCTCCCAGGCTTTTTTGTATTATAAATAATGCTATGATAGTCTCTCTAAAACTTGAGTCCACATCTCTGATTATTTCTTTCAGATCCATATTAGTTCTGAAACTGGTAGGTATAAATCATTTTTTAGGTTTTCAATATAGATTGCTAAATTGCTTTTCAGAGAAATTTTACCTATTTATTCAGCCAAGTGACATAATTTTAATGTCATGAAAACCACTATGGTAAGTTGTGATCACTTCTCCTCCTTATTGAAGATGCCCAGGGGACAGGGGAAGATAGTCAGATCCCACTATTGGGAATTGATTACAATCTGGCTAGCTGCAGGCCACTGCGTTCAGCAGTATAGGAAGCCTGACAGAGACTCAGAGAGGAAGGGTATGGAAATCATCTTAAATTTAAGAAAAGGACACCATTTAGACTATGAAAGATCTAGTAGCAAAGTTTACCAAAATATCTAGTGCTCTTGGAATATGCAGTTTGCTTACTTCTTGTGCACGCGCGCACACACACACACACACACACACCCCTGTATCCTAAAAGCATCTGAAGTTGAGTGCTGGTTACTTAGGACTCAGCTGTTCCCTACGGACCGGTCTCTGAGCTCCCCAGCCTGTATAACCAAATAACTGGATTCCAAAGTAGAGATTATTCAGTCAAGTTCAGTGTGGCCTAACTAATCCATCGAGACCCAATTATCCATAATATCATGGGTATCTGTGTATATCAGTCAAGCTTTTTTAAAAACTAGTAAAATATTAAGATGGTTCAGAGCCAGACTCTCGAGCCAGACTGTCTGAGGTTACATTCCTATCTCTACCACGTAATAGCTGTGTGATCTTAGGCAGGTTATTCAGTCTGTCTGTGCCTTTATTTTCTTACCTATCAATTGAGGTTAATAATAATCCTTTCCTTTGGAGTTGTCATGAAGAATAAATGAGTTAACTCAGTAAAGTTCTAGGAACAGTATCAGGCCATAGTAAGTCCAAAATAAGTACTATACAAGAATCTTATTATTATCACAAGTCACTAAAAATTAACTTCAACAGAGGAAGTAACATTAGACAATAAAGACATTCTAAAGCAATTGCTTGAGCTTTGGGAATAAAAAGAAAACTTTTTCTGTTAGACTCCTATGAATATTTTGATTCTTTCCTTGAGAAGTTTTTATGACAACTCTACTTAGTAAACTTTTGAATTTCTCAGAACTATTTGAGAGCAGTATCTTTACTGAAGACAATGACCATCATTATTACTATCCCATCTGACAGCCTTCCTCTGCACACCAAGAAAGTAATATACTTTATCATTAGATGTTTAAAAACTATATCCCTATATTCTGTCTAAGGTGAGGAATTCTCTAAATTGACTCTAAAATACCATAGAATTTCCCCCATAAACTCACAACCAAGTTATAATAGTTAATAGTGGCAATGACAATAAAAGGCTTGTATCCTTTCAGAACTTGTTTTTAACCATAGCCTTTCTCCTGGACATCTGGGCAGATCTCACTGGCAGGTTGAAGTTGCCAGGATGTGTCTAGCATTTGATCCTACCAGCCCTGGAAAGGCTTGGTCAGGTATTCATTCTCTGTCACTCTCATTATTGTTCTCTCTCTACACACACACACACACACACACATGATTTGTGACAGTGAGTTATTTGAATCTAATTCCACTGGATAATTCTGATGAACAAGTAAACTGAATGAATAGCATCCAAGCATCCAAGTGAAGGAACTGTTCAAAGAATCAGGAACTGCTTGACCAGCAGAAATTGGTCCATGGACTTGAGAGTCTGTAAACTCTGGGCCATCATGGATAATTGAAAGTCATAATCTTTCAAGGGGCTTTAATTGACTGTTTGGATAGCTGTATGGAAATAAACTGAGTCAACTAAATTAGAATAAACACTACTAAGTTCAATGGTATAAATCTTCAAAAAAGAACCCCAATTAAAAAGATATATTGCACTTACTGGACCTTGCCATTCTGATTGTTTTCACTATTATGCCACTGGCAAGCTACAGTTGTTTCTAATCAAATCATTTAAACTGCCATGCTGGGGCTTAAGTGTGGGTTCTCCCATTTTTCTCTTGCTACTTGTTTTGGGGATAAAGCAGTACAAATTATTCAGACACCAATCAGATTTATCATCCTGTGCCTTTTGATGACATCCATCTGTTTATCTAAGAAGCCATTAAAGACTTATTGAGTTACAGTGCTATGGAGAAAATTGGGTTATCATCTATGGTTAAATCCAATTCTTGCATCTGCCATCTTTTCAGCTTATGTGGTATATTCTGAAATTACCCTGACTTGCAGACCTGCACTACAAGAATACATTTGCTTCATAGCCTTTTTATGTCATTCTCAGAGAATTTCTAATGCATGAGCAATTTGTGGTTCAGAAAATGTTGACAGAAAGATGTCAGTGCTTTCTCTTGTTAAAAGTTCAAAAGCCTAGTAGGGACTGTGCCAGCTTAAAAGTCTTATTGGGAAGTGGGTACTGTTCATTTCCAAGGTTTGTATTTAGACGAAGCTGTTCAAAGAAAAATTTGACTCTAGGTCACAAAGGGAGAATTGTGTTAATCTGAAGATAAAGATAAATTAATATCAAGTCAAAACTCAAACGGACAAAAAAAAGTAAGAGCTCATCACAAATGGTGTTAAATAAATACCAGCAGGTAAACCGATAAGACACAAAGGATCCAATCTTGCTAGGGAATGACTAGGTAGGAGTTCAGTGCTTATCTCATGAGTCAAGCAGCTTAAGCAATGCTAAAAGTCATGTTTTCTGAGCTGGCTGAAGAGGCAGTGGACTGTGTGGAGAAAACTAATTGAAATAAAGTGAATATTTGCAGTTTCCTGGAGATACTGTTATATCCTGACTGCAGGAGCCTCACAGGAAGAGCAGCTGTAAATCAAGCAGATGCTTCAGTTTGCCAATTTTTCTAGCATTTGTCAGAGAAATAAAGAAGAACCCCTGAGTAAAACATTTCCTTGATTTGTTTATGTAAATCAGTCCAGAATTCTGGGAAGCCTAGATTTTCTGGGAATCTTCAAGGCTTACCGCATCACTGCTCTTCCTTAAATTCTAGCCATACACACTATTTATTGGCCATTTAAGAAGCTCCTTCCGATCATATTTCACAGTGTCCTTTCATTGTTTTCCTCCTTGTAAGATAAGTACTCTGAACTGGGAGACAACAAGCATGCAATGGCTAAGCATAATCAATTGAGATCTACATACAGGATACGGCTGGTTTCAAAAAGATTCTTTTGTCTGTCTACCTGTTTGCTTGCCTGTGACCTTCATACAGCTTTTGTCTGCACTGTCAGCACAGATGCCATTTTTGTAAGTCATTGGTGATGCAACAAGGAGAGAAAGCTATTGCCAAGGCAACAATGACCATGAATTAGCAAACGTGGGGTGGAAGAGCCTGTTGGGAGTACTTCATATCCTATTAAACTCATCCAAAGGTCGAATTTGAGTAAGACTGAAAAATGCCCACACTCTGTTTAGAGGGAGAAGCCCTATACTTTATGATTTTCAGATATGTGGCCTTTCTTCACCACCCTAGTCAGCTGGTGAAACACATCTCTGACTTGCTCAAGGTGGACATTTTATGATTAACATTCAATTCATTTGACTGGAGCATTGTCAACTTTTCAATATGCACCTCTTGTAAGACCTCTGTCCTAAGTGACTTCCTGGTTGTGGAGAGGGAGGAATGAGGGCCCTTTGCATTGTAAGAAGACATATTGCTTTGCTAAAGCTTTGATTTGTGCTCTACTCCATTCATTGACTGTTCTGTGAACCTGTTATCTTCCATCAAAACACCAGGGGAAAATATATTTGTAGTTCTTCAGTCATTTATGCAAAGGCTAATTATATAACACCTATGGACCATTTCCTAATAATTTTTAATCACTGCTAATTTTAGTGTTCAGGTAAAAAAAATTGAGAATTCTCTAAGAAAGTTTTCAAATATATCTTGATAGCAAATACAGTTGCTGTCTACCAGCCTGCTAGAGAAGAGCCATGGCCTTTTCAGCCAATGGCGTCCTCTGGCATTTTGATGTTCCTCTGTGGCTTCTTTAGAAAGCAGAGTTCAAAGCCAGAGGAGCCTTGTGGTTGCTGGGCTGAGTTCTTCCAGCTTTATGCTTCCCTCTTCCTCAGTTACAGTACTGGCCAGAGAGTGTCACCTCCTGGTAGTCAGGTCCCTGCCTTTTTTAGGTTGCCAACAGCTGTGACTGGGAAAATGGTGAAGATGTTGTCTGACTATAAAGATGTCTCTTGAGAGTCCATTTCTCAAGTACCAGGCACTCAGAGAGAGATAAACTGATGTTAATTACATACAAACTTCAGGAACACAAAAGAAAGTCTAGATAATAACTTCTTTGAGAGAAACTGTGATCTCCTTAAGCAGATAATAAATAAATGTGTGAAAAATTCTGTGTCTACAAAAGATAAAAATATGGGTGAGAGGTTAAAAATATGCTTTCTGAAAGTTAAATAAAGTCAGTAGAACGTGGACATTTCAAGTGGACTTGAGTGGGCAGCATAGGTGTAGAGAGATGATCCATGAGCAAAGAGGATTGAGAAGTGAGAGCTCTTTGGAAGTGAGAGGTTGGGAAGGCAGAGAGAGGATGGCAAGAACGTCCTCTCACCAAGACCACTTAGACTTTGATTTGATGGGAACTGGGAAGCCATTGTGGGCTTTATGCCGAGATTTGAGCTTAAAATGCAGGGTTTTTAAAAAAAATTAACTGGTTGCAGTCCACAAGCTCAGCTGTGGAAGAGTCAAACCAAAAGCTAAAGATCAGTTAGAGAAAAAAGATTACAATAATCCAAGCTGATAACAGTCCTGACAGCAGAGCAAAAGGAGAGATTCTGATAAATTTGACAGTTACAGCAAAGTAGGAATTGATAGGACTTGGTGACAAAATTGAATTAAATTAACCAATAAATCATTTATTTTGTGAATCTCAGCCAGTGAACTCATCTCTACAGTTAACTCATTAAAGTGATTTTCTGCTAATAAAATAGTTCTTAATATAAGTTGGTTTGAGAATTCTTTTCCTATTGAGTATAGTTACTGAACTATTGGATTTATCTTAAAGGTCTCAGTAAACAAGGCTGAACTGGCACCATTAAAAATTGGGTAATCTGTCTAAATATAATATTTAGGCTGTTGAAACTTGATGTCAACACCCAGTTTGAAAAGGCAGAGATACAGGCCAGTCCAGATCACACTTTGGGGTTAGGCCATCTTGAAGAACAAGAGAAAGAAGCAGCTCTGGATCAGTTTTTTCTAGGAATAATCAGGAAAGGAATCCCAAAGGCAGTTCTCCCAAAACAAGGTGTTAGCTCCTGAGACAAAACGGAACTTCAAGTGAGGGCAAAGATCCAGGTGTCTAAGTAGAGTTCATTCATTCGTGAAATAATCATATTTTAATGTATACTGAACACTGTCTGTGTGCTGAGGGCTTTGCATAGATCATTTGTTTCATTTATGTGTGTTGAGCATTAACCAGGGGTCAGCTAAGGGGTGAACCAAGCAGGCATGGTCCCTGCCCTAATGGAGCTTTTCATGCGATGTGGGAGACAGGCATCACACAAATGCATGCCTAATTACAAATCATGATCATTGCAGCAAAGGAAAATACAGAGTGGTATGAGAGAGTGTAACAAGGCTCCCCGCTTAGATTTGTCAGTCAGAGATGGCCACCCTGAGTAAATGACATTTCAACAGAAACTTTGCAGTACAACCAGATTTTACCCAGGAAAAGACTGGGCAGAAGAGATTCAGGCCGGAGACAAGGCCAGGGATTTGCAAGGACCAGTGAGCCAGCTGTTGGCATTCCAGTGATGTGGCAATGTGGGCTGAGATGCAGCTGTCACTGGTAGTGAGCCGCATCCCTAGTCCAGAGCCGGTACAAAGCTGGCCATTAAAGACTGGGGCTTGAGGAGGGCAAGCTTCACTGATAAGAACAGTAAAAAAGCAAAATAGGAAACCAAACATTGGAAATCTTAGAGTAGGTCTTGGGGATTTGGCTTAAACTCTGGGACAGGTGAATCTGGAGCAGAAGTATAAACTGTCCTCATGTTACCCAGCCCAAAATCTATAGGCATAAGGTGAATGGAAAAGGCAGTGTGTTTGATGGTCAGAAGGTCAGAATTGCCATGGGATGAATGTGGACCACACATTCCTGAGTGTCTTATCCGGGAAGACAGAGCCTTTCTCAGCTTTAGTTTTTCAGTCTGTAAAATGGGGATACCACCACCTATCTACTTAGAATTTTGAAAGGCTCAATTGAGATAACGTCAATGATATACTTAATCCAGGGCCTGACAGATAATATATGCTCTTGTTTCACATGGCACTGATTCTTCTGCTGTTCCATTTGGTTCATATTCATTTGGCTAAAAACATAAAGATATCTACAAACTTTTAGTAAAACATATGAGCCTAATAAGTGGCATTTTCTTTGCTGTTCAAATACTTGAGTCTTTTATATTTATTGCTCAATATGTAATTGTGTTTCATGTTTTTGAGGCTCCCTGAAGTGAACTCTCCTGATTGGGGAGGCTGAGGAATCAGTATGTAAATTTAGTCATTTAGACATAGATTTCAGAGTGTGCTCAATTGAGATGAATGAATGATTATTGCACAATTACAGAGATTTGACAGCAATAACTACAGTTAATTAATTACTGAGATGGTGCACATTAAAATAATTTTAAAGCATTTTTGGTAATTTGTGTTTTTAAGTGGTTAGTAAACTGAATTCTACCCTTTAGCTCTCTGACTGTTCTCTTAGCTGTAAGTCTACCATGTTTTAATTAGAAAACTGTTCTGACAGTTCCAGGAAAGGAAACTTTTTTTTCTCTTTAAAATGTTTCTTGCATTTCGGCTAAACAATTTATCTAGAATGATTTTCCCTTTAAAAGGAATAGTACACAATTAGAAGCAAAGTACAGTAAAATTTTTGCCTTATGGATCCAAGCCAAGAACCATACAACTTTTGTGCTTTATAAGCAATTGCAAACTAAAATGAGTAACTGGTATATTGTAATAGACTCTGCTTTGAGCTGCTATTACCATAGAATATGTTTCCGGCTTTCTTAGAAGCATGAGAATAAAATTGAGTAGAAGGCATCTATCTGATTAAAGCTAGGATGCTGCTTGCATTGTGCTTCACTTTAGATAGAATGGCATTCTTTTTATTAGCTATTAATGTGGATAGAGACATCACTCCTTTTTAGAATGTAGCCTGCAAAAAAAAAAAAAAGTCTGTAACCAATGCACTCTGCTAGCGCCTGTAATGGTCTTAGCTATCCCAGACTCTGCCCAGATCCTGGGAGCCTGTTTTGAAAATCACAGTGGGATGAACAGAGGTTTTCTCAGATGAGGAATGTCTGTGAGAGTTACCGTAACCTCTCCTTAGCTCTTCCAGCAGAACATGGGAGAGTGGGTAGGCCCAATTCAAGGGAGTCTCTATAAATACCTATACAGACATCTGCATAAACAGGTGCATCAGGAACAGGTTAGTGAAAGTTTCTAAAGTACACTGGCTTTCAGATATTTTCCCATGATAATATTTGGATAAGATTATTTTGACTTTGGGGAAAAAAAAACAGTATTTGGGATATTTAAATCCTAGTAAATACGAACATTAAGAAAAATGTACGCAGTTAACTTTACACATTTCAACCAACGATGTACCTATATAAATGTTATTTTGGTTTAACCTCTCCAGGGACTTGGCAATGTTTTTCTCTTGCTGGGTACCTCTCATACCCATCTTATTCATTTACTGAAAAAATGTTTTCTGAGTATAAGCAAATTCCTAACCACTGTGGTAGGCACGAGGTTTACTGTACTAAGTGGACACTTATAGCCTTGTGGGGAGATAGACAGGAAGACTTTTTCCCCAGGAATAGGAAAGCTATGAGAAACTGCAACTGAAAGAAATGAATGCATATATGTAAGAAACTCAAAATACCTACTACACACACGTGCACACACATACAGATAGCACACACACACATACACACATTCTTGTTTGCGTGCCGAGTACTCTGAATCTAGAAAAGGGTTCTAAGCATCCAGAGTCTTAGAGAATATGAGCTGAGTCTGTCAATAGTCTGCGTAGGTTAATCTGGGATAGGGGTATATTTTCTCTATTTTCTGTTGTTATCACTAGTTTTCTTTTGCCTTTTCCTTATCCAAGAAGTCTATGCATTTCATCAACCTGTTCTGTATTAAAAAATAAAAAAAAAGCTCACAGGACATTGTAACAGAGTCCAGAGTCCTGTAGCTTCAAGACTCTCTGCTATATAATTTAGTATTTTGTTTATGCCATTAGTGCCATCTAATCCCAGTGAAGGAAGCTTACAAGCTGCGTCTTAGACCAGTGGCAACATGACCTGTACTTGTAGATGTAATTAACCACCTAACCCCTCAAATATTAATTGCTTTTTTGGAAAATTGAAAGACTCCCGTGGTATGAATGATAAAAGATGACAGCAGTTTAGGCACAAAAATAATATAAGAAGAGAATTGCAGTGCTATCACAATTCATTAACATATTTTATTCTAAGTACCTTTAACAGGTACACCTTTAACAGGTATTATTAACAGAATGTATTCACATCCTCATTTAAATATTATATAGCCCCATGGAATAAACAAACTTATTGCTGAAATTTTATAGATGGGAATGGTAAAGTACCTTGCCCAAGAACACAGAGTTAATAAGGGACAGGGCTGGGAACTGAACACAGTCGAGTGGTCAAATCAGTACTCTTACCCTATTGACTTTGCAGCCACCACACTAAGACAGGCCTGTGTATAAGGGCAGATTCCTTATAAACCAGGAGGTGGGTGTAGACCAGAGCATCTGCTATTATGATAGGATAAAGGGGTTTGTGATTAAGAACCTTGAAAGGAATAGGAGGAAAGGTTAACTGGGAGAGATCCTGACTAGGATGATTAAAGCTGAAAATAATAGTCACTCAGTGCTTTCTTTTTTTTTTTTTTAGAAATAGATGTTATAAATTGTAAAATAATAACCACCATAGTTTTTTAAGGAATAGTATAGATTCTGTCCAAATTATAATCCAACTGACTGCAAGGAAAGCATTTTTATTCTGAAATGGAGGCTACACTCCCTCACGGGTACCAGGAAGCCTGAGGAGCCAAGAGGAGGCTGTGGATGATGGATGGGAAGAAGTTGAAAGAACAGTGTGTAGAAGCCTGCGTCAAGATGAGACCATAAAAGCTGAGCTTAGGAGCCAGGAAAACTTTCAGAAGCTGGAAATCAAAATTGCCCAGATGGTCAAAGCCAGCACAGCAGGTCTTATGCCAAAAGTCTCTGGAAAGGAGGTAAAGCCTGCCTCAGACAGGAAGCATCTTACAGGACCAGAAAGAGAATCCAGTCACCTTGCTCAAGCCATCCAGTAGAGCACTTTGCCTAGATTGGCAGGTGCTGTCAGCCAAGGAGTAGATCTGTAGTTCAGGCAGGAAAGGACCCAGGAATCTGCCACAGTGGAGATGCATGAGAGAAAAGCAAGGAGGACATCCCAAGCTCTGGCTAGAGAGACCAGTGATTAATATAATGGAGGGGTTGTGGAGGGGCCCAGAGCAACTGATGGATGCTATAAAAGACCTAGGGCCTATTCTGCCCATCATTTGCCTCCTCGGCACTGTATTTTCAGCCTGAGGCTTGTGCAGGTAAGCCCTGTATGCTCGGAAGGGTTTACCTTGCTTCGATGTATAGGCGTGCATGAGGGAGAAAGGTCTGCCTCAGAAAGCAAGCCAGGGAACAATGAATCACAAGATAAGGGTGGTTTTCTCCTTGGAAAACCAAAAAGAAGAGATTTCATATGCGAGGGTGTGAGGCCACTTCCTACTTCGATATTCTCCATGCTCTGAAGTTCCCAGTTCCCCTGGAGCAGAAAAATTAGTTAAGAAGCAGGGGCCACCCACCCATGTCTTTGTGCAGCTGCTCTGCCCTCAACTCCTATCCTGTTTTCTCAGGGACTTCTTGCTCCTACTACCAAGGTCTCTCAGTTCTGTGCTTAGGGAAATGCTGAACACTGGTTAATGTGAGACTTGGGCCGTCTTATCTCTGAGGACTGCCTCTGGAGATGGACTGACCCTTCTCCCTCCTCAGCTGCAGTTGGCAATATAACTAGGAATATGTATTATTGGGCCATCACTAGACATTCATTGTATTTGAGCAAGTGCAGGCCTGCTCCAGCGTTCATGGCTCAGCACAGAGTGTGAGCTGTGTTTAGAGACACCTTCCTCTTAGCCAGGCATCCGGGTACAGTGATGAGCTGTCACAGCCTCTGCACATCGCTCCCCTGGAGAAGGCAGTGTGCAGGCACTGGGACACATCTGCTCCATAGCTGTCTCCACCTCCAGCTGATTCCTGCTTTCTCTCTGGTTTAGCTAACCAGGGTAATCATATCAACTCGGACTCCTCCTGCAGCCTTACTTTAGTCACACACTAGTGTTGCTCCCACTTCTTGCTTCCCAAGACTATTTCTGTAATTCAAAAAACAAGTGAGGGGCGGGCTTTGGCACAGCAGTAAAGATGGCACTTAGGACCCCTGCAGCCGACTTGTGATTCGAGTCCCGCCTCCACTTCTAATTCTGGCTTCCGTTACTGTGCACCATGGAAGGCAGCAGGCTGAAGTCCTTGGGTCCCGTCACATAGGAGACCCACACTGAGTTCTGGGTTCCCAGCTGCAGCCTGGCCTTTGGAGAGTGTTTGGAGAGTGAACAACGAGATGGAAGATCTCTGTCTGTCTGTCTGTCCCTGTCTCCTTGCCTTTCTCATTTTGCTTTTTCAATTTTATTTAAGTTATACAAGTGTCATGTGTTTCATATATACAGATTTAGGAAAATAGTGATACTTCCCACCCAACCCTTCCTTCCACCCATGCTCCAACCCTTCTTCCTCCTCCTTCTCTCATTCCCACTCTTAAATTTTACAAAGATCTACTTTCAGTTTACTTAATGATCATAGAATTAACCCTACACTAATATAAGAGTTCAACAAATAGTAAGAAGAAAAAAACACTGTTCCTCAAGAGAAGAGACACGAGCTGTAAACAATTATTGAGTCTCAAAACGTTCATTTCACTCCAATACATTATATTTTAGGTACTCTGTTAGTTACCTCAGATTGGGGAAAACATGGTATTTGTCTTTTTGGTACTGGCTTATTTCCCTAGCCTAGCACAGTACTTTGTTCCCTATTGCATCATCTTGGAATCTCCTTTTGCTTTTCAAATAAATGAAAATAAATAAATAAATAAATAAATATTGCTTTAAAAAAAAAGTGCACTGACATTGACAGATGACAGAGAGCGCCCTGCTGTATGCCAGGTACTTCAGTGCTTTTTAACTCATTTGAGGTTATCTTCATCATCTATTATATCTATTTTATGAATATGGAAACTGAGGCTTGGAGACTTCAAGTATCTTGGCCTAAAGCTAATAAATACAGGCTACCCAGCTGAGTCTGATATGCTATCCCAAGCCCTTTCTTCCACCTGCACTGTACTCCTCATCTGATCCAGGTCCCACCTCTGAGGGGCTTTCCTAGCCTCACAGTTACCCCCCGCTAGCCTGCCCTCCACACTGGTGCTAGAAGGAGCTTCTGGAATGCCTGCAGCCTTTTCTCACTTGAATGGCTTCAGGGGCTAGCCATTTCTGGCAAGGTGAGGCTCAAACTCTTTGGCACAACAGTGGATGCTGCCCTTACTTCTTTTCCCAGCCATGTTCTCTAGCACTCTGGGCCATCTTCAGTACCTGCAGACTGACACCAACGCACCCAGGCACTGGTGGGAACTGGGAGATGTTGGAAAATCAGCACTCAGTATTCACAAGCAGGTGTTGTCTCTAGGGAAGGGCCCTGGAGGATGAGGAAAACCACAGAGCCTTAAAAAAATATGGAGAGCTGTATTTATTTATTTGAAAATAAGCAATGCATCTCAATATCTTCAGGGTGCACAAGGGAGCTGGGTGTGCCTGCCCGGGACTGCCTGGGTGGTTTTCACTCAACTTCAAAGGAGTGGCCTTAAGAGCTCCCCACCACCCCACCCCAGGAGCCATGCTTTTCTTCCCATGCCCTATATTCTCATACTTCTCTTCCTTTGCCCATGTGATTTCCTCAGCCTCTAAGGCTTTTTGTCACCTGGAAATATCCTACCACTCTCCAGGTCACCCGTCTTCGTCACTTCCTCTGTGAAGCCTTCCAGACTCCTTCTAGGCATATACAGTTCTCTGGTTTTGTGACAGGGAAGGTTCTGAGCTGGAACGTGAGAAGCAGGGTAGGGAATTAGAGGCATTGTTCCCTGCAGGGCTCCTTGGTGTTTGCCCCTTCTGCCGCTATTGTGTTAACCACGTTGTATGGTGGCTAGTGTTATAAGTAGTCTCATGTCTCTAGGTACCTCCAGCTTTGCCAGATAGCAAACCACTCTCCACATCCCAGAGACCTGGTGGGTATGTCAGGGTGTCTCAAAGGTTTGAATCATGGTTACCAGGTCACTTCTGCTCTTTTTGAACACTCTGGTTCCCACAGTCCCTCATCCCTGCCTCCTTCCCATCAAGTGCTTACAGATGCCGCAGTGGCCTAACAGGGTAACAGATACCAGCAACTATCCAAGGCTACAGCCTCCACAATCGCAGATTCCTATTCTGCAAGGCACCGGAGCTGTGCTGGGCTTTGTGCAGATGGCAGCAGTGCAGGACTGGATCCTGGCTGCCTCTCCTCCTACCTGTCCAAGAACCTTTTTACCCCACCTGTGCAGGAAACTGACATCCAGTCCCCATTCCCTGTGGAGAATAAATGCCATTTCTTTCCCTGCATGCTGCTCGCTCCATCTCAGACCCATCCTTCATAAACCTTTTTATCTTCTATTAGAAAAATGAAACTCTCTTGAATATGAGTGAGCAGGTTAAAGATGTTAGGCATGAGCAGGGCAATTCTGTCATCAGGTATTCACCCCCAAATGGGTATGTGTGTGTACAAGGGACTTGTACGAGAATGTTCATGGAAGCATAATTTGTCATACAAATTGGGACCAGTCCAAATAGCCATCTAAAATAGAATGAGATAGAGTGGATTACATTCATACAGCAGTGGAATATAAACTATTGCTACATACAGTACAAGTGACTCTTGCATATGTAAGGCTGAACTAAAGAAGGCAGTCATGGAAGATATAAATGGATGGTTCCATTTCTATCAAGATTTTTTTAAAAGCATGACTTGGGGCCGGCGCTGTGTTTGTAGAGGGTCAAGCTGCCTCTTGCAGTGCCAGCACCCCATATGGGTGCTGGTTCAAGTCCTGGATGCTCTGCTTCTAATCCAGCTCTCTGCTATTGCCTGGGAAAGCAGTGGAAGATGGCCCAGGTTCTTGGGCCCCTGCACTCTCATGTGGGCAACCTGGAGGAAGCTCCTGGCTCCTGGCTTCAGATCAGTGCAGCTCCGGCCATTTCAGCCATCTGAGGAGTGAATCAGGAGATGGAAGATTCTCTCTTTCTCTCTCTGCCTCTGCCTCTCTCTAATTCTTCCTTTCCAATAAATAAATAAATCTCTTTTTTTATTTTCAAAAAAAGCTTGACTTTTTCATTAATAGTACTAGGAGTCAGTTTAGTAGTTACATTTGGAGAGGAGAGAGCAGAAGAGATCTAGTGTTTTGGTGTACAAAGACCTGGGACTTCTGGGTGTGAATGTTCGTTGGCACCAAGGCTCGGGCCTCCTGTGTGCCTGAGGATCTCTGAGCTTGGCACAAATGGCCTCATGGGGCTCAGATGCAAGGCCTTCCTCTGAACTGTGCGCTCGGAGCCTTCGGTGGGCATCTGAGGTGACTGCGGAGAGGACGTTTTCAGCACCTTGGTGTTCGCTCTGCAGTGATTGACTCCTGGAATAAAATTCCAGTGAAAACAGTGTGCACTGAGATACGGGCCAGCGAAGCAGGGAGCCTGCTCGTAGACAGGAGCGAGCAAGCAGCGGTCTCTGTCTGGACCTTACCTTTCCGTGGCTGTCTCAGCTGTCGTTGCTCCAACATGAATGTGGAATTGTGTTTTCATCCCATTATCTTTCTATCTAGCTCATGGTTCCTCTTAGTGACCCATGCTTAGGAAACACTTGTAAACAAAACCCTGGCCTGTTTCCAAGGATGGAAGATGTAACAACCAGTTAGCTCCAGAAGGGTTTGAAGTTGGGGGGATTCTGTTTCACCACACAGACTGTCGAGCTGTGTCTCAGCACAGTTGACTACTGCAAGTCTGCGCCCCACAACCCCGTCACTTCCACAGTTCATTCCCTGGCTGTCAGGAGATTCTCAACAAACAGCAACAACAACAGCAAAAAGCACTAAGCTGCTTCTTCCTAATTATGTCTCTCTCTAAATATCTAATTATCATTGAGAACAAATTGCATGGTACAGAGATAATATTATGGGGAGTCGTTAATCTGTTGGGCTTCTGCTTTTGAACTACTGAGTTGGTGCTGCAGCTGCTGGAGCAAAAAATTTTGCCACCTGGACACTTCATTATGATTTCATTTTTAAATGCAAAAACTGCTGAAGAGAGATTCTGTTTGATGGACTTGGCTTTTTCAGGCATTTGTACTTAGATATGCATCACATGTACAGGATTTGTAGATTTCCCAGGTAGCTGAGAATATTAAATAATTGAGCATTCAGGGGGACAGAATTACAAGGGAACAATGGGAATATAGTAATATCAATAAGGTGACAGTGGAATTGACTTCTCTAATTATTCTTTCTTTTTATCCGTTGACAAAGGTCTTTAGCTTTTTATCATATTCCTCAGTAACTACATGGGATTTCCTTAATAAATGCTGATCCAAAAAGTACACATTCCCAAAGATTACCTGATAATTGCACCTACCATAATATGCTTAAAGCTAATTAACATTCAGTCTTCACTTTAGAGAATAGAAATTACCAGGTACTTATCCCATAATTACATCTTTGTGCACTCTCTATTGTAATCCGTGGCATTAGCTATATAATTAAATGATGAACAGTGACTGTGTAAGTAGAGAGCACTTATGCAAAATTTGTGTGTGATCCAAAATTAATAAATAAATAAACAGATTCAAAGAATCACATCTCGTTTGGAATTCCTTTGTTCTCAAGGAGGGTGTCTAGCTTGTGAAGGACTGATGATGACACTGTTAGCTCCCAGGAGGTGGGGAGACAAGAGTGGTGCCCCCTTATCAGGAAGAGGCCCATGGTGACTCATCTCACTACCAGGGATGCGTTGTGCCAACCAGTTCTCACTGTTTGTTTTCGGTATACATCAAACAGCAAGTACCTGGAAGCCGACCTTCTACCTATGACCTGCCTCTAAGCTATTAAGTACAGTAATTTTATGTCAGATGCTTTGGGTAAGAATTCTTTCTAAAAGTAATATTTTCATCTGATCCCAATGTTCATATAAGTACATTATGGAAAGTTTATGGAATATTGAAAACAAACAAAGGAGAAATCACTTATACTATATCAGTGTTAACTTTCTGTTGTGTATGCTTCCATTTCTCTTCCAGATAATCTCTACATACACACACACACACAAGAGAGAGGGAGAGAGAGAGAAGCTACACAAATGGGTACTTCAAAAAGGTCATGGAAAATAGAATGAAAAATAATGCACATCTTCCATGACCTTTATGAAGACCCCTTCATGGCCTTGTATATCAACCTGTTTTTAAAGTCAGTATATTATAAACATAAAGTATTATTTTTCATCATATTTAGTATGATCCCATTATATTATTTGAAATTGATAGTCCCTAAATCATTTAACAGTTTTCTTTTAAATATTTATTTATTTATTTATTTGTAAGAGTGACCAGGAGAGATAAATGGTTTCTTCCATCTGCTGGTTCACTCTCCAAATGGCTGCCACAGCCAGGCTTATGCCAAGAGCCAGGAACTCCATCTGCATCTCCCATGTGTAGGTGGCAGTTCAACCTAAGCCTTGAGCCATCTGCTGCCTTCCTGGGCATCTGAACAGGCAACAGCTGGGCTTTAAACCAGCACTCTGATACGGGATTGACAGCACCTTGAATGGCAACTTCATCCACTGCACCACAATGCCAGCCCCCATTTAACCATTTTTAATAGTCATTTAGGTTATTTTTTTAAAGATTTATTTATTATTTGAAAGTCAGAGTTACACAGACAGAGGAGAGGCAGAGAAAGAGAGAGAGAGAGGTCTTCCATCCTATGGTTCACTCCCCAGATCACCACAACGCCAATCCAAAGCCAGGAGACAGGAGCTTCTTCCAGGTCTCCCACGTGGGTGCAGGGGCCCAAGGACTTGGGCCATCCATCCTCCACTGCTTTCCCGGGCCATAGCAGAGAGCTGGACAGGAAGTGAAGCAGCCGGGTCTCAAACCGGTGCCCATATGGGATGCCGGCGCTTCAGGCCAGGGCATTAACCCACTGTGCCACAGCGCCGGCCCCCCCATTTAGGTTATTTATTTCCAATATTTCATAATTAAGCATTATTATTTTACTATTCACTATGTAAGGATTCTGTACATTTTTTTTTAAAGATTGTGTCTTCATAAAAACATAGTAAGTATTATCCATTCTGATGAATTACTCCATGGCTTGTTTAGAGTTGTAAACTGATAAGAAAAGGCAAAAGACAGCTTAATAAGTAGATGATCACACACTTGATTCCACCACATGATCCTAAAAGACCTTGTAGTCGATGGGAGAAATAGACTTTGTAGTGCATGGGAGAAATGGAAGCTCAAATAAAGAGAAATAGTGGTGGGATTAAATCATCATGTGGTGGTAGTAGAGTGGCATCAAACTCAACCCCATAAATCTTAGAGGTTAATATATTCAGAACACAAGCAGCAATCAAGTCTCCCATAAATATCATCAGTCACCCTAAATTAATGTTGTTGACTTGAATTTTGTTTGGTAAATATTATATTTAATTTGTAGATGTTTTACATTTGTTTGGATTGTATATTTATATAAGAGCCATAATTATAAAGAGTTACTATGTAATTTCATACTTTCACACATCCAAGTAACAGTAAAAGTAATTTAAGTTAACATTGGTGGGCCCGGAAGAAGTTTTCCTTTTAAAATGGATCCGTAGATTTTTCTCAATCTAGGTTACACTGTTCTCATAGCTACATCGTTAGGCACCTCTTTAGAATAAATTATTTCCTTTGGGAAATTTCTTAAACATAAAATCACCATCAAATGTTATAAACAGTCTGTGGCTTTTGATGTTTCTGTCAAATCTCAGTACAGATTCTTCAAGTTACTTTTTCTCTGTTTAGTTTAGCCTTCATGTTTAATATCTGCTCAGCCTTCTGTTCATTTTAGTTTGCCAAACATTTCTTGAGTGCTCACTATATGTAGGCATTACGGGTTAGCATCACCTGTGAAAATTTTAAAACTGTGGAAAAGCTGACCCCACCCCGGACCTAGGAATCAGAATCTGCATTTGCACAGGATTCCCTGGTTAACACAGGTTATTTGAATTTGAAATGAACTCACTTAAGAATCAGATCCAGGGGTAAACTGCCTACATGGTGCTTCCTCTTAGCCATCTAAAGGCACTGCTATTTCATCATATTTGTTTTAGTCCATTCATTCAGGGCAGCTACCAAAAAAAAAAAAAAAAAAAAAAAAACACCTGGTGTGTCAACAACAAACATTTATTTCTCACCGTTCTGGGGGCTGGGAAGCCCAAGATCAAGGCACTCACAGGTTGAACGTCTGGTGAAGACCAGCTTTCTTCATAGACATCTCTGCTCCCTGTAATCTCACCTGGTACACACATCAAGGCAGCTCTCCGGTTCCCTTCATAGAGACAATCATCCCATCCATAAGGGCTCTGCCTTCCTGACCTAATCACACCTTAAAAGGCCCAACTCCATCACACTGGTGATTTGCTTTTAACATAGAAATTGGGGGGAGAGAGGGTAGACACAGAGATTCAGACCATAAGCAAGATTCAAGATAGACAATGGTTATTTGCTTGTTTGTTTACCATATCTAGTTATTTTTCCATATCTCAATGAGTGGCATAGCCATCCACTCTCATGTAAATCAAGAACCTTCCTCTCTTTTATCCCTGTGTCTAATTTATCACTGTGTTCACTCTCACATCCCTGTGACATTCTTCCCTTCCCTCTCCATCCCCTCCATCTTTGTCTCCCTCTCATTATCTCTCATACCCGGACATTTTTCAGTGTATTGGTAACTACCCTCCTGCTTTCCTTCTTAGCCCCTCCAACTTTCCACAGTACATTGTGGAAAGAGTAATCTTTCGAGTTCACATACTGGATCTTGTCACCATCTTGTGAAAAACACCCCAATGACCTTCCATTGTACTCAGGATAGAGATGAAAATCTGGAATGTGGTCAAGGGAGATCTGCCCCCATCCCCACCCCCACCGGGCTCTCTAGATATACCTGTGGGTTTTGTTGCTGTTCTCTAAGGGAGTTCTCCTATCTCACTTTCTTCTCTCATGAGCACAGCAATTACCTAGTTAACTCCTGGTCTTCCTCAAATACTAGCTCAATCATTTCTTCTGTAGGGAACCTTTCCTCACGTCCTGATTAGATCCATTCCTCTTAGTCTGTGATCTCATGTGATAGCACTTGTTCTCCTGCAATTGTCAGAGTTGTAACTCAACATTCACTTTTTGTGTATGATTTTCTTGATTAATATCTGACTCTCTCATAAGACTGCAAGCTCAATTAGTGAAGGGACAACATATTTTTTCCAGTATAACCCCTAATAGATAAGTAGCTCAGGACCTGGTAGATGGTAGGTGGTACCGTAAGATTTCTTCTCAATTTCTGTTCATGTGTGGTTCTCCCATGTGGAATTCATTCCTTTCTCACTCGTCACATAACTGAACAATCTTTTAAGATGGCACTAAAATGACACCTCTTTCATATGGTCTTCCCATCTGAAGTCCACTTCAGATTCTCTTACATGGTAATTATCACCTTCTATAATAGTTAATACTATGCATTTTTTCCTCTGTGTCTTAATCAGTCTAAGTAACCTTGTGTTGTAGTTCCTACAACACAAAAGATAAAAATTTTGACCACAATCAGTTCAGCATGAGCTACCTGAAGACTCCTGCACCAGTGACCTGAGGACTTATGCTTCCTTTGTCTTGTCATGCTATTTTCCTAGGATGTGGCCTGCAGGGTGACACAGAGCATGGAGATGCATTAAGGGCTCTTAAGTGTCCTGGCCTAGAAATGGCATGTCTCTTGTGCTGACATTTCACTGGCTGAAACTAGTGCTCTGACCCCTCCTAAATGAATAAGACAGTAGACTATATAGTCTTCCTGTACACCCAGGAAAGTACATAGAACTAGACACAAGTGAAACCTAGTCATCTCTGCCATGTTATAAACATTTGAAAGAAGACAAGATTTAAATCTTGGTCACCTTTAAAACTGATCTGTTCAACATTTCATGTTTGCTAATTAATACAAAGGACTGGTTCATTGAATGGTTGAAGATTTCAGAAGGCACAGACAAAAAGGGAGATAAAACCAGAGAGAAAATAAGTCAGATACAGGAAGCACTCACAGACACCATTGCTGTTTATTTCAACTGCTGACACATTTTCGGGTGGGGATAACTAAGCTGATCAACAGGTCCTTCCTCCCCTGACCCAAGTCAGTTTTCTTGTAATATTGTGGCTTGCTATGCGTGATGATGTTGAACAATTTCAGAAGAATGTCCAGTGCCAGACAGCTATGCAAGGTGTTTTACATCTACTGCTCTGTGGTAATCCTTTCAGCAGTTCTGCAGTGTAGGCATTCTTATCTTGGCACTTGTATGTTTTCATCTGAGCCACACAGCTTCTGACTGTCTGCATCAGATCTGTCTATCCTAAGAACCTGTGCACTTGCCTGTATCACCACACAATAGTTTATTGAATACTTGGGTATTTATCAACTCTGAGAATGAGTACATATGAGAAGTACATAAAGTCTACCCTTTGTAGTCCCCATGGCCTTGGAAAACAAATTTCAAGGGAACATTTACAGAATTTTGCCAAGACTATAGCTAAATTCCAAATAATGCATATATATTTAATTTACATATTCCAAAGCTAAGGTGATAATCTCACAATTGGTCAATGCTACCTCAGATAATGTGTCTCTTGTGTGTGTGGGGGGGGGGGCAGGATTATTTCCAGGTGAGACAGTAGCCATAAAATCCTTTGTCTTTTCTTCTTTCCGTATATACATCCATCTGTGTTTACACAAGTAAGTTGAGCATTTGGCTTTATGGTTAGCTTTATGTGTCATCAAAACATTGAATTGTGAAGGTATTCATCACAGGAAAGCCAGAGAAGTTCTTGTAAGCCCTTTTACCGTTGTCTCTGAGGCCAGACCACTGTGGGAGGTAGACCCTCCAAGCCCAGGGGGAAGAGTGACAATCTGGGTTATGTTAAGAGTTTGAATCTATTAAGTACAGAATGAGAAATTGAAGGATCCTATTTTTCACCAGCTCTAATATGGTTAATTTTTAAAAGCTATTTATTGAACACAAAGACATTTGATTGAGCACTTGGTAAGAATCTTTCTCTTCCACTCTCATTCATCACCTATATTCATCATCATCTTTGTTAAAATTTGCAGTAATGGTACTATATAACTGGTCTTTATGTGACTCACAGTGCCTATAAAATAAGATTTTTTTTCCTTCCCTTTCAAAAATTGCTGCTGTTTGATATTTTTTTTCCTAGTGCACTAAGTTTACTTGCTGTAGGAAAAGATCATTTAGAGAAACACACTTTCTATTTTCTTTAGTAGCTTTTGTTATGATATGTTTGATAGTTCATGAAGGACACAGTCAGGTTTGGAGAATGAGCCAGTAAACTCTAGGTACTAAGAAATATAGCCCCATAACAATGCCTACTCGTATGCAGAGATATTTTATCAGCTTAATGGTACCTTTTAGTGTCTGACACCTTTGGTTTACAGATTTGCTCAAAGGCCTGTTTGCCTCTGTGACAAATTAGTGCTGAGGGAGGTTTTTGATGAGGAGAACATTCAGTTTGGAGATCTTGGTGATGGTCGTCAACTTGGAGGCAGTCAGTCTGGTTTTCCTCAAATGGGGTCTTTTACTGCAGATGCCAGATGGGGATTCATGAAATGCCCAAGGCACCTTTGTTTGGCTTTAAAAGTATAAATCCAGGTGTGTGGACAAGTGTGGGTATCTCCTACTGACAGCTTTAATGAGCATTTTCTTTTGGAAAGTGTTCCATTTTCCTGAGGTAAAAATTAAAAACAAGTCATATACCTCCCTTATTGTAAACATATTCTTCTGCTGGTAAATGAAAACTTGCAATCTGTGAAGGAGCATCCATCATTGTATTCAAAACATGGGCATCCCTGGAAGAAGATGGGAAGTGAGGGCATTTATGCAAGGAGAATGTCAGCTCAGAGGCAGAGAATGTGAGGACGGTATTCGAGAAAAGTGGAAAGTCCACCTGTTATCCCTGCACCACCGAAGCTTCTGGATTGCATCTGAGAGCAGACTTGGGACTGTGTTCGCTGGATTTGTCTTTCTCTGCTAATGTGGAGTTTGGCAACTAAAAAGGGGGATACTTAATATCTTGACATAATTTTCTCTCCAAAATGTACAGGAGCTTTCAAGTAATACAAGAAACAGTAACTTCAGTTTGCTTTTGTTTTGGCAATGAGATTGTCTGGCTGAGCCTCATTTAACTTAAGTAAGCTAGCAAAGGTTTGTTTTTCCTTAATAAGACTGAAACTGTTTTGGTGCATCAATAAGATAACCTTGCATATTCTATCATTAAAAAGGATTCTATCAATTTGTTACAAATGTGTGGTGCAGCTGCTTGCATGTTTACTTACTGAATGATAGATACAGTTAGAAAAGCAAAACCAGCTCCGTGGTATTAGTGAATCAAGATTCCTGTCAATGTGAGTCTACTGAATCTGTTGAAGTCCTAGCAAATAGTTTTAGCATTTTTCTTCCATATTTACCCTATTTATTCTAAAACCAAGTTCACAAGGCTTTTATATTTTGCCCTTAAAATGATATTTCTGAAATTTCCTGACATTGCAAAAATGATTTCCATTAAAGCAAAATTTGGTGGGTTTTAAGAGGCCTGCTAGACAGTGCAAATGCAGTTGGTTACTACTTCCTGCTAAAGAAGCTTGGTAAACTTATGTAAGAGGCTCTAGAGTTTCCAAAATGTGATGTAAAAAATATGTGTTCATTTCCCTTTTCAGTTGACATACCAGTAGTATACTTCCTGTGCTGGTTAGCTACTAGTAACTTCAATGTGCCTAATAATTCTTACAGCCTCTTACTTGATACTACCTTTCTTGTAGCTGCATGATAAGAATAGTGGGTTGTAGGCTAGCAGTCTCATGATGACAGTACCTACCATCAGACTGTGAACTCTGTGAGAGCAAGCATAGCAAACACATCACTTAAACTATACTCCATGTCTACTTGAGAAGAGTACAGAGGACATAAGCCAAGCCCCTCTCTGATTAGGTCACAACACTGCTTGCTACACAATAGATTTCAGTTGTGGTTGAAGTCATTCATGATCAGGGACTATTCACCCTAGTATGGGAAATTTCAGACAACTGGGATTGAATTGTTCCACAAGCCTGTTTATGCCTCATGTCTGTAAGAAATTATTTTTGTTCTGTTGTATAATGAACAGATCTAATTAAATACTCCATAAACTAAAATTTTTACTTCAAAATCTGCTTCCACTAACAGTACATTAATACTTCAGAAACACCTAATCTAGACAAGTTTTTTTTTTTTAAATTGCTGTTGAATTCCATGTGAACGTGTATCTCGTGAGAACTTAGGGAAGAGAGGGCATCAAGAAAGAGAGTGTGCTGTGTGCGTCAGTGCCCCAAGAACAGGAGGAAGATAAAGAACATGAAAAGATCATGAACGTGGCATCGCAGAAGCCCCTGCTGACCATGCAGTTTGGAGCTTCATTATACGGATGAGAGCAAAAGCTGGAGTTCAAGGTGATAAGCCCAAGATGAAGGGAGATGGGTAGAGGATATGAGACAGTGATTATGTGGATCATTCCACAGCCAGGTGAACTGGAGAGAAGTTACAGAGGAGTTAATAGTCTGTGGCTGGCAAAGGCTTTAAAATAGTAAGAGACTTTTAAAGAATATGATGCATAGAAAAGAGCAACACCTTGAATGTATAAGATATGCGCCTCAGAGCAACATGTTTAAGCTCATGAGCACCTACTTGTTCCTTCTTCTGTAAAACTGAGCCAATGATACATGACTCAGAAGATTGTTGGGTGGATAAAATTAGATGTTGATTATATTGCAAAATGTTTCTTTCCTCTTTGTATCTGACCCTGTTTCTAAGGATGGTTCTGTGCTGTGCACACTGATGGATTAGCATGACCCGTTTGGGAGCAGGCCTAGGAAAGCTGAGTTACTCTGCATTGAGAGCAGAGATACAGCTGCTCTCAGAGGCAATTCAGGAGGCAGGACTGGACAGCAGAGAGCAGTGGGGAGTGGAGAGCCAGATGTTGAGCAAGTTATAAAATCTGACTCTTTCCATAGGACCCCTCCCAAAATAATTTCTGTCACTAATGTCAATTGAACTTTCAATGTGAACCAAGTAAGGATCTTTGTTTCAAGCCAGGGTCAATAAGACAAAGGAAGTTATCTGGAAGAAGCCGGAATTTAAGAAAATTGCAAAAATCTAAAGTGGAAAAAAATCTTTCGGAGTACCTTGAACTTCTGTAGGAAAAGAGAGGGCGCAAAGGGGTATAGAGTAATTTCAACAAGACCTCAGGTGCAAAGAAGCCCTGAGCTGGTGCCTGAGCTACATATAAATCCTAGGGCTTTGGACATAATTGAAGTTGAGTCAGTCATGCCAATTAAATAAGGTGGTCCCTGTGCAAAGTGATTGGAAGAATCGAACTGAGATGCTGGTTAGTTTTTGTTGTTTTATAGGACATGCAGTTAGTGACTAGAGCAGCATTTTGGCGTTCTATTGCTTTTCCTAATTCTACTGTTTTTTGGTAAGTCACGCTGAGCCTTGTTCAGAAACTTGCTGGCCTTGTCACTATTTATCCAGTAAACAATGCTTTAGACTCACCTCCACAAAATCTAAGAGCTTTGAAATTGGCTACAGCCAGGTGCAGTGTGTGTTAAGTGAGTAGCACCCAGGAGAATTTGTATTCCTTTTCTAGAATTAGAAAGACATTTATCAGAGTTCTGAAGAATACTGGTGCTGTAATATAAGTTCTGAAGAATACTTGTGCTGTTAATCTGTAAAATAGCCCAAGAAAAATTAGGTTTTTTTTTTTAAATAGGTACCAAGATATTGACCACTGCTACATTGTGTTAATGGGACAGACTGTGTTCTTATAAAGGAAATCTTTATCCCATTTGTTTAACCTAGCAGGAAAATCATGTAGTATCTGTGATGCTACAACAATAACACACCTGGACAAAACAGTGACAGCATTAGTTCTTTTAAAATCCACTGCAGATACCTGTCTCCTTTTGCTTACACAAAGGTGACCATAATGGTTTTTGCTTCTGCTAGACTGAAAGAACATGTGGGATCTGTGTAGAAACTCTTGGAGTCTACAAAATGAGCTTTTAGTGTTTCCCCCCAGTAGTTAATTACTGTACCTCCAGGTCAATTAGATGGCTCCTAATCGCTCAGTAGTAACCCTGGTTTCATTCACAAGCTGTGTGTGGTAATTCCAGTTTATTTGTTTTCTTAAGTAGAACTCAAATTGCCATGTGCATGAGGTACAGAATCAAGATCCAAGCCAAAGTATGCCAAAGTGGGCTGTATAATTAAAACAACGTCATCAAAAGCTTGTTGTTTTAAAATGCTGTTATATTGTTAATGTTATCTTGGTTCTGCCAAAGACGATTTCTAAAAAAAAAAAAAGAAAGAAAGAAAGAAAGAAAGAAATTAAAAGGAGTGATTTTACCTTCATAACTTTAGCAAAAATGATCAGAGATTTTTGGATGATCTGAAGTTAGACAAGAAGCACACAGTCCAAAGTGGTTGTATGTATTGAAGGAACAACTCTACTGTGACCCACAGGGGACATGTCTGAGTAATCTGGAAGCCTTTGTCATAATTCAGGGTTCTGCAGTGGCCAGGTTAGCCAGGCAGCAGTGTGCACCCAGATTGAGCCCATCCTGCTGTTGCAATGTGAACATGTTATTTTCAGCTCCATAGACATACCAGCCAGAGTTTTCTTCCTCTTGCCTCTGATTCATCCACCTGAAAAATCTCATGAAACATTTTCTGGTCGCCTCTCTTCCACTCCTCCCAGGAACACCAAATACTTACTAAGCCTTGACTCTGTACCAGGCACTCTTGTATTTCAGGGAGATAAAGGTGAAGGCCTTGTCCTGTGAAGGAGACAGAAACTTAGACAAGTAATCACAATGTACTATAAGAATTCTTCATTTAAGAGGAAATACCTAATTGTATCCAAGAGTCAGGTGCAGAAAAAGAATCATAGAATGTTCTCAAGGGAAACGAACTTGAACTGGGTCTGGAAAGATGGAAGGAGTTGGTCAGGGGATCCAGCGGGCAGTGGAAATATCACCAGACAGAGGAAGGAGCATGCATGAAGGCCTTGTGTTTGCCAGCTTCGTCTGCCACTGGATGAGGATATTGTAATCCAAGAAATGTAAAAGGAGAAAAGGGATTGCTCCTGAGCAGTCTGGTTAGCTTCTCTGTATTGTAACTGCCACTGTCATCATCATCTTCAAGCTGTGTTTGTAAAATTCCTCCAATATGTTCACCAGTTTGATTTTTTAAAAAATCCTATTGTATATTGTATATGGCCCCAGTGGTGTGTAATAACACAGTTGTATGTATGTCCTCATTGCTTATGGTTCTGCCCATTCTTTAGTTTTAAATGAAAAAGATTCTCATGACTTATGAGGTAGAAATCCTAAATTAGCCAATAACCACAAAATAACTTAAGAAAGCTCTTTTAAAGATACTACCTAAAAAGTGCTAAATCATCATGACTTTACAGGTGAATTCTTTTAAACCTTCAAGAAATAAACAATTCCTATACTAATTATATTGTTAAGAGCCTCCAGGAAGAAGTCACTTTTTTCAAAGCAAGTGTAACCAAAATGCAAAATTGGACAAAGGTAGAACAGTAAAAGAATGCTTTGAAAAAATGGCTATACAGTTTATTTAAAACAAAGTTATAAAAACATCTAATGAAAGCCTGAAAAAAATGATAATGGGAAGAGAATAGTTATTGTAGATACTAAAACATAAAATTATAGAGATTAAAACAATGTAAAGCTTGGACCAAATTCACAAGTCTGTAAAATTAAGAATATAGAAATAGATTCAAGTGTATATGATAATTTTGTGCAATAATAAACAAAGAACATAAAATAAATGGTGGGAAGATGACTTTTCAATATGGAGACAGTTGACTAAATGGTATTCAAAAATATGAATTCAAACACTAATCCTGAGATTCACTTAAGTTCCAAATGGAACAATGTATTATAAAATGACACACATAAATAACTTAATCAAAATATAAGTAAATGTGTTTACAATAAGTTAATAAACTTTCAATAAGTTCAACTCACAAAGAAAGAGTCGTGGGTAGCAACAACACTGACACATTAATGCTGTTACCAAAGCCTCAATGAAAGACTAAACCAAACTGGTAATTACTTAAATATTGTAACAATAAAACTACTTCACAATGACTCTTAATTATTTAACTCTAAAAAAGATGTGCCCATAGGAAGGCAAAGGAAGTGAATAGACAATTCACAAGTATACATACACACCAAAATCATATGTATGTATACATACTAAAGCAAGAAAGAAGAATATCCTACATAAATATGAAAATACATGTAATATTGACAATAATTAAAGAAATGTAAGTTATAACTCTAACGAATGATCTTTTGTGACCTATTAGATAAGCAAATAAGAGGCAAACTCATAATATGCAGTGTTGGCAGTGTTTGAAGAAATGGGCATGCCCATTCATTGTTGGAGGGACAGTTCAGCAATTTTTTAAAATCAAAATTGGAAAGCATTTCATCTAGCAGTCTCTCAGAAATTAAGGGTAATTGAAGAACTATGCAAAACTGTTAGTTGCAGATTTTATAAAATGGAAGATTACAAATACCATGTGTTCATTCTGAGATACAATTTATCTGTGTGGATGTAGAAAGTTTAAATGCCCAACTGGATCATGGAACCAGTTAAATCAGGGAAGTGGATCAGGTGTGAGAAGTAGGGAGTGATGGGGACTCTGAGGGAACTGGAGAGCATCTTCACAAGGGCACAGTCAGCTCCAGCTCCAGCTCCCAGTTGCCAGGAGGGAATACTGAGCTAGGCTGCCAGATTCTAGTTTTTCTGGAAGAGAAGCTGGAAATTGGAACTTGAGAATGCAGTCTGGCATATAAATGTGCCAAACTGGAGTTATGAAACACCACTTTGCACCATCTGACATACACAATGGAAGGTTTCCTAGCTATCATTGTGGTAGAGTGTTCGCTTTGCCCAGATTTGTCTTCCTGTCCCCAAAAGAGGGTTCCATATCCCGTGCTCTGCTGCTTACCTAGCAGTGCTGTTATGGGAGCAGTGATGGCCCCACCCCATTAATCTCAGGCTCAGCTATGTGTCTTCTTTTAACCAAACAGATGTGGGACACAGTGACACAAGGTGTGTCCAAGAAGCTTTAAGAGGCATCACATGTCTCCACTCCACTCTTTACTCTGCTTCTGTCCTAAACAAGGGCTGCCTGAATCCTCAAATGAGAAGGTGCTCTCCCACCTCAACCCCTGACATGTCAATCTCAACAAGAAATAAATATTTTTGGTTATAAGAAACTGAACTGTTGGGTTTGTTACTGCAGCAAAATTGATGCATTAAAAAAGATCTGTTGGCCGGCGCCATGGCTTAACAGGCTAATCCTCCGCCTTGTGGCGCCAGCACACCGGGTTCTAGTCCCGGTCGGGGCACCGATCCTGTCCCGGTTGCCCCTCTTCCAGGCCAGCTCTCTGCTGTGGCCAGGGAGTGCAGTGGAGGATGGCCCAAGTTCTTGGGCCCTGCACCCCATGGGAGACCAGAAGCACCTGGCTCCTGCCATCGGAACAGCGCGGTGTGCCGGCCACAGCGCGCCAGCCGCGGCGGCCATTGGAGGGTGAACCAACGGCAAAGGAAGACCTTTCTCTCTGTCTCCCTCTACTGTCCACTCTGCCTGTCCAAAAAAAAAAAAAAAATCTGTTAAAAATATGGCAATTTTGGCCGGTACCACGGCTCACTTGGCTAATCCTTCACCTGTGGCACCAGCACCCTGCGTTCTAGTCCCAGTTGGGATGCCGGATTCTGTCCCGGTTGCTCCTCTTCCAGTTCAGCTCTCTGCTGTGGCCCGGAAGGGCAGTGGAGGATGGCCCAGGTCCTTGGGCCCTGCACCCCATGGGAGACCAGGAGGAAGCACCTGGCTCCTGGCTTCGGATCAGCGCAGTGCACCAGCTACAGTGCGCTGGCCGTAGCAGCCATTTGGGGGTGAACCAATAGAAAAGGAAGTCCTTTCTCTCTGTCTCTCTCTCTCTCACACTGTCTAACTCTGCCTGAAAAAGAAAAAAAAATCAAAATTTTAATTGACATGAAAAGATGTCTGCAATGCATTATTTAGAGAAAAACAGTAAATAACAAAATAGGATGCATAATGCTAAACTCTTTACATAAAATTTTGCATACTAATGAACTTCCATACAGTCATATGTTTTAAATAAAATCTGAAAGATATGCAAAAATTCTTAATGGTGATTATCTTGAGATGTGGGATCTGGAGCAATTTTTACCCTTGTTTTTCTATTTTCTTGTATTCTTGATTTCCTGTAACAAGTCATCTTTGTAAAAAGAAAGTAATATTTTTTCATGATTGATTTTGAAAGAAGCTGAAGAGCCACATGGCATATTATAAATGAATGCCATTAGGAGAGATTTCCCCCTCAAAAAATAAATATCTATCTTCTCATAAAAACTTGATTGTAGAGCTAAGTAGATTGTAGTCTACTCAACTGTAGACTCACCATGGCACTCCTGAAGAGAAAGCTCAAATTGTAGTGATTTGCTTATCAGGATTCCAAGCATCCCATTTCCAAGTGTCTGTGTTCAAGTCTCAGTTCTGCTTCTGAAACATCTTCCTGCTAATGTGTCCTTCGGGAGGCAGCAAGTGATAGCTCACGTAGTTGGGTCCCTGCCACTCACCTGGGAGACACAGGTTTGGTTCTCAGTTTCTTGCTTCTGTCTGGTCTAACCCCAAATTGTTGTGGTCATTTAGGGAGTGAACTAGAAAATGGAAGATGTCTCCTTTTCTCTCTTTCTGCCTTTCAAATACACTTTTAAAATTTAAGAATTTTTATAAAGCTATACTGAGACAATGTGGTATTGCCACAATAAAAGTATATGATATGATCCACAAAAGAAATAACTAAAAAGAAAAAAGGAAAATCTACACATACAAAGAAATGATTCATGACAAAATCAGCATTGCACACAATTGGGAAAGAAATGGACTTGGCAATAAATGCCCCTGGGAAACAGGTTGTCCATATGGGAAAAAAAAAAAAAAATCGGGCTCCTACCTTACATCATCACTTAGAATTAATGTTGCATGGCTCAAATTTTTAAATATGAAAGGCAATATCATAAAACATTTAGAAGACAGTCTCTGAAAGATCTTAATGACTTTGGAGGAAGGCAAGGGTTCCTTTAATATGAATCTCAAACCATGGGAAAGATTGATTAATTCAACTACATTAAAGTTGAGAACTTCTGTTCATCAAAAGACTTCATTTAAAAAATGAAAATATAAACTCTAAAACAGGAGATGATATTTTTAAAGCCTGTAACTGGAAAATATGATTTAGTGAATTTTGAGTGCTCACTGTGTGCTGGATCCTACACTGAGCACTTCACATCTATTAATGCATTCGATTTCCCAACAGTCCTGTTAGACAAGTACCATTGTAATTCCCATTTTAGAAACAGTACCTGGCATTGTGGCAAAACAGATTAAGCCTCCACCTGTGATACTAGCTCACACATGTGTGCCATTTGGAGTCCTGGCTGCTCCACTTGCAGTCCAGCTCCCTGCTAATGTGCCTTGGAAAGCAGCCGAGGATGGCCCAACTACATGGACTCCTGCCACCCATGTGGGAGGCCTAGATGGAGTTTCAGATTCCCGGCTTCGACCTGCCCCAACCCTGGCTGTTTCAGCCATTTCGGGAGTGAACCAGCAGATGGAAAATCTCTCTCTGTCTCTCCTCTGTCTGTAACTATGTCTTTTAAATAAACAAATCTCTTTTTTAAGAAATGGAAGAGACAGCACTGGGAACAGAGCAGTTAGGAAACTTGCTCAAGTTACTCTGTAGTAGATCTTTGATTTGAACCAAGGCACACTGGCTCCAAAGTCTTTTCTTTCTAATCGCTTCTGTATTGCCCCAGCTATACTAAACAAATGATGATAATCCAAAAAAGCATAGAGAATACCTATGAATCAGTAATGAACAGGCAGTGAAATGCAAGGTAGTGAAAAAAGGCAAAAGATTTCAGTCATTTACAGAAGAAGGCATATCAGTGGTCAGTACAACACAGGAAGAGTAGTCAATTTCACTAGCCGTCAAGGAAACACAGATTGGAGCCACAGTGAGCTACAGTTGAGTATCCACTTGACCTGTAATGACAAGGAAGTTTGCAAGTATAAAACAACGGCAAGGATATGAACTCCTCTACATTTCTGGCAGGAATGTAGATTGATATATGCATTAACATCATCCTCATAAGAGTTAAATATAAATGGCAGACTGGTCCTACTATCTAAAATTTCTTTGTAAAAAAATTCCATATCTTTAGGCCACGTTTTTTATCTAACAACATTTTTCATGGACACATGAAATGGTTCTATTAAAAATAGAAAAAAATAATATCTCAATTCATAAAATATGCACATGGAGTTTATTAAATGACTTGTAAAGTATAAAATTAGTCTTTAAAAATTGAAGGAAAATTTACGTCTTATTCAAATCTATTTTGATGAAAAAGATAGTGTATATTTGAGTGAAAAAAATTATTTAACTTCTTAAGAGCATATTTGGGAAGAATATTTTAGAAGGTATTTATTTTCATCAACTTGAAAGTCAGAGTGACAGAGAGAAAGAAAGAGACAGAGATCTTTCATCCACTGAATCACTTTCCAAACGCCCACAACAGCCAGAGCTGATCTGGCAGAAGCCAGGAGCCTGAATGTCCATCTAGGTCTCACCAGGAGCCTGAATGTCCATCTAGGTCTCACCTGTAGGTAGCAAGGGCTCAAGCATTTGAACTGTCATCTGGAAGTTGAATCACTCAGAGTAGCTGGGACTCGACCTGGCATTCCAATATGAGATGCAGGCATTGCAAGCAGCAGCTTAACCTGCTGTATAGTAACTTCTGCCCCAGGAAGAATTTTGATAATGACTTTGATGGATTGACATATGAAAATGGTAACTGAATTGATGGAAGGCTTTTAGACGTTGGTGTGTGTGTGTGTGTGTGTGTCTATATATAGCCACTTTATTGCAAAGCACATTGTATCATTACATTACCCAGCAGAGGCTTAGTGAGAAAGGAAAAGAACTAGTGGGGTAAATCCCTTGCTGTTCAGGAAAGATTCCTAATATCAATGCTAAAAACCCATCATGCTTTGAACTATCATTTTCCTTATATTTATTTATTCATACATTCATTCATATATTTGAAAGACAGGTGACAAAGAGAGGGGTAGAGCCAGAGAGCGAGAGAGAGAGAGATCTTTTATCCACTGGTTCACTCCCCAAATGCCTATAACACCCAGGGTTGGGAATCAGGAGGCAGGAACTCCATTCAGGCCTTCAAATGGGTGGCAGGATCTAGGGCTCTTGGGCCATTACCTGCTGCCTCCCAGATGCATTAGCAGGAAGCAGGATAAAGAGCAAAGGTGGGACTCCATGTCAGGCACTCTAATACGGGATGTGGCCATCCCAAGTGATGGCTTATGGGCTGTGCTACGGTTCCCAGCCCTGAACTATCGTTTTTTTACTGGGCAGGAGTGGTAGAAGAGCCCCAGTCATCCCCTCAGTGCAGTCCTGCAGAATTACGTCCTGGAAATGGCTGCCGTCAAGTTTGTTTCAGATTGATCTATGAAGGATCCCAGTGCTACCAGCACCTTATGGAACCCAAAGTGTACTAATAGAGTAAATTATGTTTTCTTTCCCACATCTGCACGCTGAGATTGTTTTGGAGGTCTTTCAACTTAACTCATTATAATCAAGTTGTGCCAGCCTTTGTTTTAATAAGATTCTAATCTCGAGGTCTACCCTTCGCATCAATGACTTTACACTGTTAATTGCTTTCTTGTCCTCCATTAAATCGCAGTTGCAATTGCTTCATCTTAACAGGCTCTTTGTGCTTTGTATTCTGCCCCATGCACTGCAGACACACTTAGTAACATCATCTTCCTAAAGAACAAAATTACCTATTATCCCTTTAATCTTGATGTACTTTTTTATGGTTTGGTTCCTAGCTGGTGTCCAACCAGGAAGCTACATATTATCTTTTTTAAAAAACTGTGTTTTTTTAAATGCACCATAGTATAGACAGCCACAATTTATTTCTAGATAGAACTCACATAGTGCATTCATTTATTGTTTTATAGGACCAATTAAAAAGACAAAGGGGTCTATTCTCCTTTTGATACACCAGAGTGACTCCCATTAACATTAACAGAGGGAAACACTTGTCTGGGATGAGTGGAGCCAACACACCAGAGAATGAAAACAGCAGATTCTGGAACAATCGCCATCACCTTTTTCACAAGAAGCCACACAGAAAGCAAACAATTCGATTCACCAATGTGTTCTCCTCCTACATTTTCTGTTTGTCTGTGTATTAAATAAAAATCAGTGAATAATTTAGAGGCAGTTCCTTGTCTCCAGACTCAATTGGATGTGCATTTGTTGTGTTAGCACGAATGACACAATGTACAGAAGGAATTCAGAAATGAAAGGCAGCCAGGGGATTTGACAGGTCTGTGCTGAAGTGGGGTCCGGTGAGACCTGCTTCTTGGAGGCAGAGGTGAAAGTAGAAATTGGTTACCTGAAGAATCTGTGCACACAAGCTTGCTTTTCAAGGGAGACCGCTGACAGTGTCAAGCTTATCTTTTGACACATCTTCCGTGAAATCTATCAAAATCTGGAAGCTGCCTCTGACTTTGCAGTGTAGCCTCTGATCTGTGCTCCCCCTGACCCGCCTGTGTACTCTATGAAAGTTTTCATTTTTAGACTAACATAATCGGGCACAAATTGAGGTAGTTTCTCTTTTATCGTGGCATTCCTGGGTTAATTACTTGGGAATGAATTATTGGAAATATGACTAGCTCACCATGCTATCATAATCTTTTAAAAATTTAATATTGACACATTTATTTTGCATGTGGTAGAAGCTGAGTTCAAGTTGGATTTTAACCTTTGAAATGTAGTTCAAAGACACAAGCAGTCCTCTGAGTAACGCCCCCTCCCTGGCATCCTTCTGTCTGTGTTCCACTTCCTTGGCCTGGACATCTCATTGAGCTGCAGAAACCAGGCTGAGTAGCATTGTTTTGTGCCCCCAATCTCTCCCTTCCTGTGGCTGGTTGGCACTATCTCTGGAATGTTGTTGCTATTCTTACTGACCTGGAAAATTCTTCAGAGATATTTTCTTGCTTTAATTGCTTTCTTTCTTAATGATGACATATTCTCCTCTTCACAGCATTACCTGCAAGATTCTTTTGCAGCCAAAAGAGATTCAAATCCTTTAGCCTGAGTTCCTTTTCTTGGTTTAAAATGTGACTGTGTCCCTATCTTCTATTTATCACCTTTAATATCCTCTCTTTTGTCTTAGGATCCAATTAGACCTTGATCTGCTCTTGTCAGAATTCCCTGAAGAATCATCTTTGTTTTTCTTCTCACAGCAAACCCACATTTTTTCCCATAGTTGATATTAGGAAGTGGTGTACAAAACAAAGCCAAAGGAATCTGAGGTTTGGGATGGAAAGAGAAGGGATGGTGGTGTAAAGGAGGTGTGCTTTACACATTTTGTGTTAACTGCGCATTTTCAAATTCTTCTAATTCCTCAATGTTATTTCAAGTCCTCAGAGCTGGCACTGAGGGAATGGTTGGAAGGGATCCCCAGCCTATTAGGACAGGGCAGACTTGATCCTACTGGTCATTCTCTCAGTGCTAACTACTGCTCCTTTGGGAATCATTGCAGGATCACTGATGGGCAGTGTAGGCCCACCTACACACACACACACACCAAAAATCACTCTGAAATTGGTGAGAACTGTACATCACTTTAAGTAGATCCAAGACTATGCTGCATGAAAGCTAAACGTCTGTTTCCCATTCCCCATTCTGAATTATGCAGCCATATTTCCAGAAGGGCACATCACAAGTTGTAGAGATCAAGCACCATTAAGATACTTTAATAATAGACTGCTAGCATGAAGATGTTCTAACTTTGAATATAAACCCTCTACCGTGTTCAAGTTCCTGAGAGAAATATAAGTCTAAATATTTAATCACTTTGCAAATTAAAGTCCAAAGAAAATAAAATCTGCAATCAGGTTTTCTTGTCCCAGTGAGCTAAATTTAAAAATGAAAAATCCAAAGTTCATTCTCTCCAATTTTTTTATATTGCTTGGTGTTACTAGTTGGGTTCTTGATACCTTGAGGGAGTTAGGATTTCTTTAGTAGCTTCAGCCTGGAGTGTCTGTCACTAGAATGGATATAGTTCCTTCAATGCCTCATAAATTTTGAAAGATTCCAAAAACTCCATAAGAACCTCAAAATGATTATAATCCTGGCCTTGTACTTACTTCAACTAGCCCGTGGCCCCTAACGTAATTATCTCAGCACCCAGAGGTGACTGAGACCATAGCATAAATTCAGTAGTTGGCCAAAGAGGGCAGGTGCAGAAAATCTTGGTTTTACTCTTCTAAGGACTCCAGCCAGTCTATGTTAGATGGCCAGAATCATGACCTGGGCTATGAATGGAATGGGATATGGTTCCTGAACATGCAAAGATAGTTAAATCCCAAAGTTGTAAGTTAATGGTACTGAAAGGGTGAAAAAAACCATAATCCTATTATGGTGTCTAGAAGGTGAGTCCACTGGGGAGTCCTTAGGTCCTGGCTTGAAAAGAGCTGTCCCCAGAGGGTGGGTTATATAAGCCTGAGTCAGGCCTCTCTCTACACGCTCTGTTCTCTCTTTCTCTCTCTCTCTCTGCTCCCTGCCTCTCCATGCGACCCTTCCTCTACACATCCTCTGCCATTGTCATTCTCTAGCCACACCAGACAGCTTACCCACAGGGCCTGTCCAGCTTGGGACTGTGAACCCCCAAATTTGTGATCCAAAATAAACCTTAATCTTCCTAAGTAGCTTGTCTTAGGTATTTCATTAAAGTATCAAAAAGCTCTCTGATACAGAACACTGGGACTGGGAGCGGGGCCATTCCTGTTTCTGAAGATTGTGGAAGAGCTTTTGGAATCGGGTTACTGGAAACAGTTGAGAGGTTTGGAGTGACTAGAGACAGCCTAGCACACTGTGTGTCAGGAGAGCATCACAGGGAGCTGTGGCGAGTGCACAGAAGACAGAACGCTGATGAACCTGTGCAAGCTAAAGGCCACGCTGAAGAGGTTTCCCATGGGAATGAGCATTCCATTGGGAATTAGACTAAAAGCCACCACTTTTCCACCACAGCCAAGAGCCTGACGGTACTGTGTCCTTGACTTTGTGGGAGGCTGAGCTTAGAGGTGATGGCCCGGAGAGTTGGGCAGAGATTTCCAGTCAGCACGGTGTTCAGGCTGCAGCTTTCAGTGAGAATCAGCAGCAACAAGGAGCAACAGAAAGATCTGAAAAATTCCCAGGAGCCAGAAAACAGTGGGTGGGGGATGGGACGCTCTGTGGAGGAGCCTCTTGCTGAAGAGATGAGCACAGGGGAAAAGGGTCCAGGTGCTAGCAGGAAGACAGTGGAGGAAGACGGACAGCATTTCCGAGGGCTCGGAGGCAGCCCCTGCCGTCACAGGCCAGCAGAGGCCTCCAGGTACAAATGTGCCTCCGAGATCTTTCGGGCTGTTCCTCTCATCGTAGGCTCAGAGGTTCGGAAGTGAAAATTTATTTCAAGGATCTTCCAGGGCAGAATCCTTCCAGGAAAGAGTCCTGGGACACCCTGCTCGCCCAGGGCCAAGTCTGGATTCTGGCTGACTAGCAAAGTGCTCTTAGGCTGCTGCAGCTGTGGCCGAAGTGGTTCCAGGCCCGGATCATGCTGGCAACTGACCCTGGCATAGTGCATGTGATTTTGCAGGCGGGTAGAATGCAAGAGTTGTCGGATTATTGTGGCTTCTATTGAGATTTCAAAGGAAGGCCTAGGAATCTAGGCAGAGCTGTTCTATAGGGTTGGAGCTCTTGCATGGAGCTCCTGATAGAATGATGTGTGTTGGAGCTATGGAGAAGTTGTAATGGAGACCCCAAACAAGAAGAGGTGCCAGCAACATGAAATGCCCCATGGGGAAAGCTGTGACAGTGTGGCAGGTAAGCCTGGGAAAGTCACAGACATCAGTGGATAGGTTCAGATAGTAGCCATGTAATTACAGAGCAGCAGAGTTATGGAGGCCTCCGTAGGCCTCCATCTAGACTTGAAAGGATGCTCTAGATGACCTGGGGGCCCAGACTGAGACTTATGACAGGAGTGAAGCCACTCCAGAGAGCCCAGGTAGTGCAATGCTAAGCAGAAATGTGGGTTTGGAGTTTCAATAGATTCCCACTAGAGCAATGCCTATTGGAACTGCAAAGATGACACCCCACCTATGAGACCCACACCTGTTGCTGTGACTGACAAAGCAGTAGGGGCAGGATTGCCCTAGCCACTAAGAGTACTTGGTCTACCACAGAGTGCACCAGATGCTGGACATGGAGATAGAAAACTTCATGTTTGTCCTGCTGGATTCCACTCTTGCCTTGGCTCAATCAATCTTTTGAATTTGTCTATTAGCCCTTTGTGGAATGGAAATATTTACTCTGTGCCTGTCCTGCCATGGTTTCTTGGAAGTATGTAACTTATTTATTATTATTATTATTATTATTATTATTTTATAGGGGCTCTTAGATAAGGGAGTTTGCCTTGAGTTTAGACTTGGACTTTGGACTTGGGAATTAGTGTTGGTCTGTATGAAAACTAGAAATATTGGGGATATAATAAGTGTATGCTGTGTTTAAGAAGGGCATGAGATTCAGGGAGCCAGAGACAAAATGCTGTGACTTGAAAAAGATTTGGCCTCCACATTCATGCAGTTATAAGTATTATTAAGTTGTAAGTATTAAGTTATAAGTATTAAGAAAGTGGAAATGTAATTCAACTGTAGTGTCTAGGAGGTGGGCCTAGGGTGAAGTCTTTAGGGCATTCAGGCCATGCCCTCGGGAGGTAGCTCTTGGGAGAGGGTTAGCTATAAAAGCATGAGTCAGGCCCAGACACCTGCTCTTTCTGCTTCCTGGGAGGTCACGTAGCCTTCCCCTAAACATGCTCCCTCATTGCCATTCTCTGGTCTCATTAGATGGCTGAACCAGTGGGCTTGTCCCATCTTGAACTGTGATCCTCCAAAACTGTGCTCCAAAATAAACCATTGTCCTTCATAAGTAGCTTATCTTAAGTATTTCACTGTAGTTTAAAAAAAAAGGCTAATACAAGCTGTGAGCCAACATTTACCTACAACAATTTCTCCATAACAAGTTTTAACTATGGGGAATATCTATTCATGCATATTTTCAACTCCATTCTTTTTTAAAAATAATTTTTTATATATTTGAAAAACAGAATTAAAGATAGAGAGGAAGAGAATGAGAGAGAGAGAGAGCACTTTTCCATCTGCTGGTTCACTTCCCAAATGGCTGCAACAGCTAGGGCTAGACCAGGCCAAAGCCAGGAGCCAGGAGCCAGGAGCTTCTTCCAGTCTCCTTAGTGGGTAGCAGGGGCCCAAGCACTTGAGCCATCTTCCGTTGCTTTCCCAGATGTGTAAGCAGGGAGTTAGATGGGAAGTGGGACAGCTGGGACATGAACCAGTGCCCATTTGGGATGTCAGCGTCTCAGGCGGCAGCTTAAGCCACTACACCACAACAGTGGCCCCCTAATAGTCTTGACTTAATGTTTCCCCTTTCAAAGCACTCCTCGTAACACCAAGAGCCCCGTATGTGATGTGCATCATGGAATCCCTGGCATGCAGTACTGCATCTAGCTTTTAGAAGGGACTGAATAAATAATTGTAATAAAATAGAATTTAATAAAACTCAGTTTTTACTCATGTCTTCAAGTTTCTGCATCATATTAGTTGAAGAGTAGCCTGATTTATAGTGTAACCTGTTTAAAATCTATTTCCATTTGCAACTGTGTGATGCAAGATTTTTTTAATACTGTGGAACAAGAACAAAAATAGAAATAATCAGCCCCTGAGACCAATATGGCTGTGACTATCATCCATATCCTTTGACTTCACTTTTTAAAACATTCCATTTGTTTTATTTAGTTGAAAGGAAGATGTGTGTGTGTGACACATATATCTGTGTGTGTGTGTGTATATATATAACTATATATATATATGTACTATATATATGTATATACTATATATGTATATATATAGTTATATATATATGTATTAATATGTGTATATGCTATATATATGTATATATATAGTTATAGTTATATAGCCAGGAACTCAGTCCAGCTCTCCCACATTTGTGGCAGGGACCAAATACTTAAGCCGTCACCTGCTGCTTCCTAGGGTGCACATTAGTAGGAAACCGGAATCAGAAGCAGAGTAGAGACTTGAATCTAGGCACTCTGAAATGAGTAGTGTGCCTCCCAACTACTAGGCCAAATATGTGGCCCTCATTTCAAATTTTTATGTTCAGCATGACTGCCACATTCTTATTGATTGACTTTATGAAAAATAAAATTTTACTATTATAACTGTAACTGTTTTAGAAAGTGATAAACATAAATTATGTTGATGCTAATAAAATAATGCATTTGCTAATGTAAAATTTCATTGTAAAGCTATGTGTCTGCTGATAAGTTTGAAAACCACTTTTTCAGCAATAACAAAATTAGCTTTGAGCCTGAGAACTTTATGTGGATTCAGATTCTCTTTGCCTTAACATATTGGAGACTGAATTAACTCTTGTAAAATGGAAGTTATTATGCATACCTCAAAGTTTATGGTGAGATTAAGCGAGTAACTAAGAAAATCTTAAAAGCCCTTGGCACGGAGCAGCTTCTCCCTATAGTTTTCTACCTCTTAATAAATACCTTTATATAAAGCAATCACAGTGGGTAACACAGGTCTGCAAACAAAATAGGCACTTAATAAAATCTTTTGATTAATTTTATTTTTTTTTTCAGTGTTTGGAGAGATTTTGATTATTTTAAGCAATTTTATCTCTAATTGGTTAAACAGTTTTCATTATTAGAATTAACTACTTTCTTCTAAGTTCTCATATTACTTTATTTATACTTTGGTTCCAGCACATGTCTCCCACTGGAATTTCAGTGCCTTGAGGACAGGGATTATATTCTAGACATCATTTTCACAATGAGGGCCGTATAGTTGAACTCAGTAATTTCTGAACAAGTACTGTTTTGTTTTAATTCAAGAAATGTTTGAGAGGTCTTCAAAAAGTTTATGGAAATTTGCATTGTGAAAGAACTGTGTATAGATTCCAAAATATTTTGCATCAAAATAAATGTATCTTTTAATTCCATTTTCCATGAGCTTTTTGAAGTACCCTCATATATAAACCTAGAATGTGTTAGTCTATGCTTTAAGTGCCTTGTGAATAATCCTCTGAAGTAAGGACAATTTCTATCCCCGTTCTACAGATGAGGAATGGTAGCATAGAGTTTAAGTTACATGGCCAAAGTCAACACAGCACATATGAAAGAGCCAGCTGTGGTGCTGGTGTTGCCTGGCTTCAATGTCCATTCTCCTGACCCTTACACTAAACTGCCTCCATTAGTGAAAATGGTTGTCTTCATGGAGCAGGGAGGTGTAGTTGCAGGCTGATCGGATTAGTAGTGACTCAGCACTAGGGTTTTGGATTTATGGTTTCCATAGTAACTGTAACTTTCCCTCTTGATCTGTGTACATTATGAAGGCGTTCACATGGCTTCCCTTGGTTACAAGCAGGTGTCGTCTTGATCGTTTGTCCGTCAGACACTATGAGCAAAGGGCCTCAATTCATGACAATGTTTGAAATAGAAGCAGTTTTTATTCCAAAACAAGAAAACTACCAAATGGAAATTAAGAAATACATACACAAATTTCATTTCTGTAGGTAAGTTATAAATCTCATTCATTAGATGAATGTTTAGTTAAAAGAGTAAAAAATTTGAATAATAAAATTCTTTAAACAAGGAAATATCTAAAAAGAGTGATATAATACTAACTGTATTGTTAAATGTGTTTGTAAGCATTTCAGTATACTTGCAAACAATTTGTAGGTTTAATTTTCTCTCTTCTTAGAATTCTCCAATAAGTAGGATCATTGCTGAGTAATCAGAACCAACCACACACTGTGTGGGATACTTTTAGGAAGTATTTTAAAAATGAAGAGTATAAAGCTTTCTAAATGTTTGTAATCAAAATCATATGTAACTTGAGTACATTTTACTGTGCATGATACAACATGTAAAAGGGCCTCTGAAGTCCTAAAAGTGGCCTTGTTAGGATCTACTTCATTTCAGTCCTCAGTAAACTCCCGAGCAAGCTGCCAGCTTCTCCATACACAGGTGATCGTGCCAAATGAGGCAGAGAAAGCATACACTGTCTGATTTATGAGTTTCTTAAGTGACCAATTTTAAAAAAACGAATAGCTATTTTCCTATGCACTACCATGTAAATACCTGAATGGTTCCTTCTTTCCATTTCTGACTTGGCAATTCTGAGAAATGCTTCCTACAAGCAGCAGCAGGAAGCAGGAAGCCTGGATTCTGTGAATACCTATGCCCAGAGCCCTTAGCTCATTTGCTTTCTTTTGAATAGCCAGTGTTGCCTTCTCAGCATCTAGACTGGTCCTGTGTCTATAGAGGCTATGTTAAGTGTCCCAGTGCTGCTGGAACAAACTCCCAAACCTAGCAACTTGGGACAATACACACATTTATCTCCCAGTTGAGGAGATCAGAAGTGTCGAACAGCTCTAAAAAAGTCTCATTCCCTGGGAGGCTCTAGGGAAGAATCAGCCTCCCTGGTTTTCCTAGAGGCCGCCATCCTGCCTTGATTCCAAGTCCCTTTCCTTCACCTTCCCAGCTCTCCCAGAATGCCTACCAGGGGATTCCTCCCATCGCATCACTCCCATCTACTCCTAAGCCTCCCTCTTCCACTCTGAAAGATATTTGTGACTATCATGGGCCCACCCAGATGATCCAAGATTATCTCTTCCTCTCAAGTTCCTTCCTTCAGTCACATCTGTAAGCTCCTTTTGCCATCTACGATAAATTCCAGGGATTAGTCCTTGGGCCTGCCTGGGGAGTGGGGGGCATTATTCTGCTTCTCACGGAGGCACTTAGCAAACACTGGGTGAATAGATTCCCTAGACACCTGAGCAACCGCCAAGTGCTCTGCTCTGAGTGACTCTCAGAAGCGTGGCGGCTGGCCCGCTGTGGCTTCCCGAATTCATCTGACATCGACCTCCAGAGTCACCGGTGTCTTATTTATTCGTTTTTCTTAAGCCTAATGAGAGGGATGTTGTAGGATTCACTATCTTCCTTTAATTCTCTTGGTAATAATGCCCTGAAAAATAGACACTTGGCAGGTTGGGTGGGGGCAGTTTATGTAAGGTTTGTGTGTGTGTGCATGTGTGTGTATGTGTGTGTGAAACAGAGAGAGCGCGAGCAAACGAGAGAGAAAGACATCTATACCCACACTGATATTTTCTTTCTCATCTTTACCTCTAGGTTTTAACCACATTTTACACTGCTTTAGGGACTTTATGTGAATTAGTAATATACAACGTCTAATAGTCAATTTGTTTTCCCTCTCACCCTGTGCTGGATCCCACCTCAGTCCCCACCCCCACCATGTTCCTGTCAGTTAATGGTATCAAAGGCAGCAGTGGAGTAAAAGAAGGTGAGGGGGAACCAGTGTTAACCAGTGCTAGAGGGACTTTTATAGAAATCCAAAGAAAATTATCTTGCATAGGGAAAGGAGAGCAAGTGAACTTGATGCATTTAAATTCAGATAAGCTGTATTGTGTTGAATAGAAACAAACTTGGCCTACCCAACATCTGTACTTGAATGGTGAGTTTGGCCCAAAGCAGGCTTGCTATGGTTCCAGTATGGCTTGAGTGACCCCCAAGGCTTCAATGTGTTGAAATATATCCCCATTTAGAGGTGCTGAAGGTTGGCAAGTCATTGTCACTGCAGTGGTTAGAGACAGGGCCTTTAGGAAATGCTTAGAAGCAGGTGAGGTCATTAGGATGGAGCCCCCATGACTGAATTCTGATGCCTTTGAAAGATGAGGGAGAGTGACTAAAGATACACAGGTATACCTACACCTGGACTACCTGTCTGTTGCCATAGGATGCCCTGCATCACTTCAGGACTCTGTCATGGAGCAGACCTTCACCAAATGAAACCCTTAGATCTTGCACCTCCAGAACTGTGGGCTAAAATAAACCTCTTTTTTTTTTTAGAAAGTTAACCTCCCTCAGTTTTTCATTGTAATAAAAAATTGACTAATCCAAGCCTCTGTACTCATTAAACTGTACCCTCACTTGACGGATAAACAAGCTATAATCTGAGAATATACTTTGTAACCAAGCAACTGAGTCTCAGCAAATCACAGCAGCTGAATCTCCAGCAAACCAGAAGCCAGAACGTGATCCAATAAGGCAAATGCCAGGTACAGCCAATCAGGTTGTTTCCATGTGTCACTTCCTCTTCTCTGGCTGTAAATACACACTGTACATTACGGTGGGTAGGGTATTCTGAACTCGCTTTATATGGAATGCCACCTAGTTCTAGAACCTTTTTGTTGTTCAAGTAAACTGTAAATTTTTCATTTAGTAATTGTCCCGGGTAGCTGAATGTTTGGCAGGTGGTTTTGCCAGCATGTGTCTCCCCCTGTCAGAGACACCTTCAAGGACCCAGGCCATGCCCATCGCAGCTCCAGCCCTCTGTCCATGCTGTTCCAGTCACCGGACCACCCTCCTGCCCTTCCCACTTGCACATCAGGCAAGTCCTGCCCACCATCAGTACTCAGCAGCACGCCTGTGGAGCTCTTCCTAACGGCCATCACACCCCAAGACACACAGCCTGGAAAGGTCATTCATTAATATTGTATTGTAACCTTTAATGTACTATACAGGATGTATATGTTTCTATCAATCAGAAGTCCCTGCAGACTTCTCATCAAAACATTTTGCTCAGTGGGTTACCCTGGTCACCATAGAAATGAAGGAAAGTGACCACAGTGCCTGCCTTTTAGGGGCATTTGAATGTATGCCATGGTGCAGAGGGTGAGGGTGGGGTGGGGGATTGAAAAAGAACCAGAACAATCATCCGAGAAAAATCACAATTTCTCATCCTGCCTGCCAGTCAGTGTTTCCTTTTAAGATCATAAGCAATCACAGCAAAACCTCTACTAAAAACCCTGACTGACATGTCCGTGTTGTCTTATACAAGTTGTGTCCACATTCATTCTCTCACTGGATCTTGGCAGTAACCCAAGCCCTGCCCCTGTTATCAGATATGAAACTGGGGCCCAGCTTTACCAACTGAGGCGACTGCCTGCTCTTCACTTATGGAGCCAGACAGCCCGGGACTGGAGGAGAGAGTGTGACTGTCCATCCACTCTGCTGCTGCCAGGCCCTCAGCAGGCACAGATCACTGTGGGAGCGAGACACAGGGACAGCCTGGCGTCTACCCTGGACCGCCTCGCTTTCCCCAGGCACAGCCCGTGTTCCTCCCCTCCCTTCCTATTTGAGCGGCCTGTTATTTCAGTAACTCGCTCCATGCTCAGTTGGGAAGTCTGAAGTCTGGAAAGGCATGGTTTCTGATTCATTTCCTGTGTCTGCATACCTTAATAGAGCCCCGTATGGTGCGCTTCCTTTATGCGCTGTTTCTCACCATCACACCATGTGCTAACACGAGACTATTAACTGATTCCTTCTCGCGTTTCTGATTTAAACGGCTTCCCCCCAGTTGAGGTGACAGGAAGCATTTGGCTAGAAGAACTCCAGGAGGCAGCACAGGCTGCTCCTAGATGATGAAGATGTTGACAGGCAGCGAAAGCAAGGGGGCAACGTGACAAACAAGTATGATAACATGTTGATGATTTCATCACAGGGAGAGCTCACACAAATCGATTAGGAAACCTAATATATCAGTACAAGAAGGGATAGAGGATATTTTTTTTTTTTCGTTTTTTTTTTTTTTTTTTTTTTTTTTTTGACAGGCAGAGTGGACAGTGAGAGAGAGACAGAGAGAAAGGTCTTCCTTTTGCCGTTGGTTCACCCTCTAATGGCCGCCGCGGTAGCGCACTGCGGCCGGCGCACCGCGCTGTTCCAATGGCAGGAGCCAGGTGCTTCTCCTGGTCTCCCATGGGGTGCAGAGCCCAAACACTTGGGCCATCCTCCACTGCACTCCCTGGCCACAGCAGAGAGCTGGCCTGGAAGAGGGGCAACCGGGACAGGATCGGTGCCCCGACCGGGACTAGAACCCGGTGTGCCGGCGCCGCAAGGCGGAGGATTAGCCTGTTGAGCCACGGCGCCGGCCGGGATAGAGGATATTTTATAGTACACAAAAAAAGCAATTGATACGCCGGCACCACGGCTCACTTGGCTAATCCTCCGCCTGCAGCACCAGCACCCCGGGTTCTAGTCCCGGTTGGGCACTGGTTCTGTCCCGCTTGGGGTTCTTCCAGTCCAGCTCTCTGCTGTGGCCTGGGAAAGCAGTGGAGGATGGCCCAAGTGCTTGGGCCCTGCACCTGCATGGGAGACCAGGAGGAAGCACCTGGCTCCTGGCTTCAGATCAGCACAGCGTGCTGGCCATGGCAGCCATTTGGGGAGTGAACCAACAAAAGGAAAACCTTTCTGTCTGTCTCTCTCACTGTCTAACTCTGCCTGTCAAAAAAAAAAAAAAAAAGCAATTGATAAACTAATGACAAAATTACTAAAAGCCTATAGTTTGGTGGTCAAAATATATACCAAAATCATAATCCTCACCTGTGAAATTAGCAAAAATGTATGTATTATATATATGGGAAGGTACATGTGGTGAAACAGGTATATCTTAAGCACTGCTGGTAGAAGCACAATGTAAAAAGCCTTTCTGTAATATAAACTGGGAATGTGTATCAAGAATTTCGAAATAGGGGCCAGCACTGTGGTGTAGTAGGCTAAGCCTCCTCCTACAGCACCTGCATCCCATGTGGGCACCAGTTCAGGTCCTAACTTCTCCTCTTCCAATCCAGCTCTCTGTTAGTGACCTGGGAAAGCAGTAGAAGATGGCCCAAATGCTTGAGCCTCTGCACCCATGTGGGAGACCCAGAAAAAGCTCCTGGCTCCTGACTTCAGATTGGCCCAGCTCTGGCTGTTGTGGTCATTTGTGGAGTGAACCAGCAGATAGAAGACTTCTCTCTGTCTCTCCTTCTCTCTGTTTGTAACTGTACCTCTCAAATAAATAAATCTTTAAAAATAATCATGTGATATGGATTAAAAGGAGTGAGAAATACCCTGGATAAAAATATAGATAAAATGAATTTCAAAATAATTCAAACTTTTGAGATCACTAATTTTATTAAAGATTTGTTTATTTATTTGAATGGCAGAGCAACTGAGAGAGAGGAACAGACAGAGATCTCCCACTTACTGTACTCTCCCAAATGCCCACAAGAACCAGATCTGCGCCAGGCTACAGCAAGGAAACAGGAACTCCATGCTGGTCTCCCATGTGGGTGGCAGGGGCACAGGTACATTGGCCCTCTTCTGCTGCATTTCCAGGCACATTAGCAGGAAGTTGGATTGTAAACAGGGTATCCAGGCCCCCAGCCAGCACTCTGATATGGATTCCAGCATCACAAGTGGTGGATTAACCCATTGTACCACAATGCCAGCCCATCAGTTATTACATTTTTAGGAATCTACCTTAAGGAACTAATCAGAACTTTGGCCAAATACTCAGTAGCAGAGATGATCCAGCCAATATGATTTATATTAATGGAGATTGGAGGCTGAGATAAGCAACAGTAAGAAGCATTTACGAGAGTTATCACATAACTATGTGGCATAGCAAATAAGGCAAAGCATATTTAAGAGTATGGGGAAATGTCAAACCACCACTCATTAATACCTTGAGAGATTGCAATCACTCTTCACATGTTGACAGTGATGAAGTAGCAGGGAACTTCTCCATACCCGACAGGGAACGTGAGGCAGAGAAGGACCACAGAGCTAAGAACTAGGTGCCCTGGCTGCTGCCACTTACCAGCACGTAGCCATGGCAGAGCCACTGGACTACGCAGAGCTCCCTACACACCCCCACCCCAGGGACCCCTACCCTTACCCAAACAAGGAAATGTGAGACAATGTGTGTTAAACTGTGATGTGGAGAAGCAGCTGAGATAGTTGCCATGTGACTGGAGAATGTAGGCACTAGAGAAAGAAAGGAAGTTATTAGTGGAATGGATAATAAACTGTAAAGGCACAGTAAGCTAAATTGCAGTCTACATATAAGATAATATTTTAACTGATACCTATTTTCATTCCATACAGAACTTCAATTCCCCAGCTATCATCGGTGTCTCAAACATAATTCCAGTTGCCTAATTGTGCACCTGCCGGTGATCACACTCACACCAGCTCCCAGAGATATAGCTCTCAGTATAGGTCTGTGGTTAAGAGAACCAGCATTGGCATCAGGAAACCTGGTTCAAATCCCATTTTGTCACACACCAGTGTAACCCTTCACCGAGGTGTTTAACTAAAGAACATACTGAGGATGTGATAATAAGACAAAACTATTGCCAGTTCGAGCTTTCAGTCCAGTTAGAAAAGACAACAGATGACTAGTGTGTATGATGTATATGACACATACATTAAAAATTATATAAAAATAAGGTATTCGTATGTGCCTAGTTGTGCATGACTTTTAAGAGGAGATTTTGCCTCTCAATTGATTGCTGATCTTAGCTGGTGATGAGTACGTGAATGAAATCCCAGACTTCAATGTATGAGGTTCTGAAGAGATTAGTGAGGAGGTAGATTTTGAGCTGAGAAAGATCACGTGTTGATGTCTAACAAAATGCGTTCTATAAATTGCGACACCCCTGAAAGTGAAGTCAGCTGGCTCTCCTCGGCTAGCAAATCGCTGGTGACCCCAGAGAATTGTATGAGGCCACAATTTAATTGCACAAGCTTTAAGAGATCTGCAGTCCTTTATCCCATTAATTCAGCCTGCAACTTTCTTCTCTCACCCCTTTTGAATATGCATTCTCATTGATTTCAATGGGAGTTTCAGACACTGGGAAAGGGAAGAATTGGGCCAATTATCTGTTCAAAGCAGCGCATCACTTAAAGTACAGTCTTGAAGTGTTTGCAGGCACATTAGTGAGTCAGCGCCTTCTCCTGGTGTGCTCAGAAGGCTTTCCAGCTTGAATGAACCATTTTGAAGGGCAGTCTCCTTCCCTAAATTCTCAGTGTCATACTCACCAGTCATTTGATGGTGACTGCTGAGGGGCAGTGACCCACAATTTAGTCTCAACTTGGCTGCAATTGCTTCAGATTTAAGCCTGTGCCTCCTCACGATCACCAGCCCCAAATAACATTATAAATTCCTGCCGTACCTATTTGGCTGTGGCTGCTATTCCTCAAGCAGGGCAAGTCCACAGAGCCACAGCCCTCAAAGACATTTTGTTTGAAATAGTCTCAGTCCATTGGTCCTGCGCCAATGCAGAGGAAGGGGGGAAACGGTTGTAACATTTAAAGCAGGTGAACTTGCACAGTGAGGATGGTGCTGTGGTTTCAGCTCCCCTCACCCTTGTGGACTTTGTGCTATATATAGTACTTGCTGGCATGGTACATTCCTGTAAAACAAATCCTGGTTTTTGTACTGACTCCCATTTTGTAATCCCACATTCATTAGAATTCAAGAAAGCCTTATTTGAAAACTTCTTTGGGGAAGACATCCCAATGATGTGTGCTGCCAGACACCCCAGCTCCTCAGATACTGTGGGTCTGCCATAGACTTCTGGCTGCAGCCCTGGGAGGTCAGGATCTTCCCTTTTCTGGAAGCTCTGTCTCTGACCCAGAGGACGTCCTTATACTCTGACTTCAAGCTGCCAACACCCCTCATTCTCCTTCTGTTTGGGCATTTATAGGATGTCACAGGGCCAGGTTCAGGATTGGCCTCCATATGTAAATATTTTCTAGGGGTGGCACAAGAGTTGAGTTCCTCTTCCACAAATGAAGAGGAGCCTCCTGGCAGGTGCAAGCCATACAAATTGTGCAATCCGTCCCGTAGGTGGCGACATTGCAAATGCTGTAACCTTGCAGGTTGGTAAAAGGGATACTCAGAACGTTGAGATGGATTCTAATTTGGACTCCAGGTTTAGTAGCTACAGGGTCTTAGGTAATATCTGGGATTCTGAGTTTCTTCATTTGTAAAATGGGGCCATAATATCCACCTTATGAAGTGATTCTGTGGACTAGATAGAACAATGAATACAAAAATGCTCAATATATAGTACCTTTTTTGTTGTTTTGTTTTTATCCCTCAAATGTCATTTCAGCAGAGCTAGTGGAGTGTTTAAGTGCACTACAGACTTCCTATGGAGTAAGACCTCCTATGTGGTTAATATTTTAATGGAAATCTTGGGATGAGCATTTGGCACAGTGGTTAAGTCCCTGCCTGGGATGTGTGTATCCCATAACAGAGTACCTGGTTTGAGTCTCAGCTCCTCTGCTTGCAGTCCTGCTAATGCATACCCTGGGAGTCAGCAGGTGAAAACTCAAGTACTTGCATCCCTGCCACTCATGTGGGAGACCTGAACTGAGTTTCAGGCTCCTGGCTTTGGCCTGGCTCAGCTCCAGCTGTTGTGGTCATTTAGGGAATGGGCCATTGGATGGAGGATCTCTGTCTCTCTGCCTTTCAGATAAAATTAAAATAAGTAAACATTTAAAGAGAAATCTCTTTTCTCAAATATCATTTCATGTGGAACAAAGACCCTGTGAAATAGCTCACCAGATAGTTATGATGATGAGCAAAAGTGTCGGTGGGGCTTGAGTCTTAGTGTTTCAGTTAGCACAGCGCTTACCAGTCAGCTGTTCTCCATGTAAACAAGAAGCAAAGTAAGAGAGCAACAAAAATCATTGCCATTATAATTGTTAACAAGAATTCTTTGGCTGATTGACTATTCTTATGTAGTATTCTGTTTCTAATCATTGTTAAAATAGTAAATAGGTCCCAGAAATAGTGGTTAATATCATATTTAAACTCCTTTTCAAAATGTTTCTTTCCTTGCTTATAAAGTAAAGAATCTGCGATGAGTAATATGTATCACAGCTTACAGCAATCTATATCTATTTTCTGCTGTCTTCTCTTAGTCTTCCAAGTAGTTGTAAAGATCAACAAGTAGCAGTAGCTACATTCCTTGTGGAGTATAAAGTTAGGAAATTCTCAGGAAAAGGTTAAGTAATTTCAAGGCAGTTGTGTCAGTAACTTTTAGGAAATAATTAGATTGTTAACATTAACTAATGAGAATTTGTGTAGCAGAGGTGTAGTGTGATTAGGGATTTCAGGGTGGAAGGGGATATGGGGAGTTAGTACACACAGTCTTAGCTCTTCAGTCATGGCAGACAAAACAACAGTCAACAATAAAACCACCAGAGGTTGAATTATGTGTTACAGGCTCCAGGTGCTGACGAAGCTCAGGAGAGAAATCTTAGTGAAGTCCATGGTAATCAGGGAAGCTTGCTGAAGAAGTTAGGTCCTGATCTGGGTCTGGAGAGAGGAACAGAGTTTGGAGAGGCAGAGGAAACATGTTCTGGAGTGTTTTATACCTCTCATCTGTACTGGGAATCTGAATTCTATTTTATTTTTGTTAAAAGATTTATTTATTTCATTTGAAAGGCAGAGTTACAGAGAGAGAGAGAGATCTTTCATCTGTTGGTTCATTTCCCAAATGGCCTCAACAGCAAGGACTGGGCCAGGCCGAAGCCAGGAGCCAGGAGCTTCCTCCATTGGGCCATCTTCTACTGCTTTCCCAGGCCACAGCAGAGAGCTGGATCAGAAGTGGAGAAGTCAGGACTCGAATCAGTGCCCATATGGGATGCCAGCACTGCAGGCAGTGGCTTTACCCACTACGCCACAGCGCTGGCCCCGGGAATCTATGAATTATTTCACAGCATGTGGGTGTAAAATATTTCTTGATAATTAGCAAACGTAAGAAATTGACTATGAGTGGGCGAAATGATTGACCCTGACTCAGCAGCAGGACTGCAGGTGATAACCCCACGCGAAGAAGCTACACTTCCTCTGGTGTCCACCTTTCCAGTTGCTGCTGACAGAGCCTTGAGTTTGCACAGGCGGAGCCTCAAAAGATGAGGGCCAACAGATTGTGCTGCAGAAAATGGAGTGTTCACATCCTACTTGGGAGCACAAGTAAATAAGCGAACAAGAGAACCTGAATGTTAGCTAAATTGGAAAGCTGGCTGAAATGCTAAACAGAACACACTTAGTAAGAAATGGTGGGTTCACTCAGCCTGGAGGAAGTGCAACAGAATGGAGAATGCTTTCTGATACAGCTCTACTCATTATGATCTCAGCCCAGAGTTCTCCAGTGAAAGGTGCAGACGGCATATTGGAAATTTCCCACATGTCTAATTATTTCCTGCTAAGTCTTTCATCAAACCGTGCAAACGTTTAAGTCATAGTAAGTTTTGTCTGTTTTTCTTCCAATAAAATGATCATGAATGTTTTGGCATTCTGTGCTATAGATACCATACTGAAAGTGTACATACACACCAATATTAATATATACACACATGTAAATACATATGTACTATGTACACACACCATATATACAGGGTGTGTGTGTTTGTGTGTTTGTGTGTTAGCCATTGCCCATTTGGACTACGGGCTTACATGACAGATGTTTATTTCTGAGGCGTCTGACATCCAGGTGCTGACAGTTACTGTCCTGTGAGACTGCTTTCTGGTTGGTAGCTGCCATCTTCTCACTGTGTTGTCCCATGTGGAAGGACCAGGACAGCTCCTGGGGTCTCCTCTACAAGGGCACTGATCACATTCATTAAGACCTCACCACCTCCGAAAGCACCCGCCTACTAACATCATCACATTGGAATTGAGGAGTTCAACACATGCATTAGGGGAGCACGTTCAGTCTATACCATATATAAAATGGCTCAGGAGCCTGCTCATCTGTATCCACCAGTATTCTCTTCTCTGTGCTCCAGCCCCATCCTCTGTAACTCACCTCAAAACAGACTCAACGACGACTACCCTTCGCACACGATTTTCCACCACTGCATGTTCATGGTATGTTTAGTTTCGTGAAAGTCCTATTAATTCTCTAGGTCTTTCTTATTCAAAACAAGGACAGCCTGTCCTGGATTTGTTGACCATGAAGATATTGAAATCTGTCCACAGACCCTTGGTTGTGCTAACATGTGTTCTGCCCTCGCCTCAGCCATCATTGTTGCTTCTCAGGGAACTCAGGCGAACAAAGGCTTGCTCAAGCCCCTGCAGAGAAATGGCGGAAGACTAGTTGTGGGCAAGAGGGATACCATTGACTCTAATTCTGAGACGCTCAACTGCCTGTCCCCTGCTGGGGGATATTAATAAATGTACCTGGATTACAGACATCCAGAATCTGTGAAGGGCACAGGAACACACCTAGCCAGATCTGGCACGAGACTCATTTGCTAGAGATTCCTGAGGGTAACTCTTAGAAAGGGAAGAGCCAAGATAGGAAACTAAATCTATTATGAAGGAATCTGTAGGACGCACAATTTAATCTTTAGACCTTATAAAAGAGATGGCTAACATTTTTCTGTAATAGCATAGCCAAAATAAGAACTTAAATAATAATCTCATAGCTAGATTCACTTCGCCATCAGCAAAGTATACAGTAAGTAGAAAAAACCTCCCTTTCAGACCAAAGGGAAAGAAAGTTTTAAAGTGAGAATATAATTTTCCTCATGGGCATTGTCTACCTTAGAAAAACTACTACAGAACATGCCTGTGACTATAGACTTGTAGTTCAGGCCACCGAAGATTAGAGATGGGACACGGGCACTCCCTTGACTTGCATCCTCTGGTCTGCTTTAACACAAACCAGGAGGAAAAGAAAGCTAGGCATCAGAAGCAATGGGTGGCAGGCCTATTAATGGCTGATCTATACAGTGATCTGCCCTCAAGGAGACCCAACAGGCCAGTCCACTGCAGTGGCTTTCAATGAGGTAAGCCTGGGCTTCAGCAGAAGTCAGCTTGTGAAGAGCCCTGGCAGCTCTGCCAAGAGTTGGATCACTGGAAATGGACCTGCCCTGGAGTCGAAGGATGCCCAGGTCAGAGCCACAGATCTTATTGGCTCTAAGCTGAAAAGCCCTTCACTCAGCCCAACTTCCAAAGTGACCACTGCAGCTGAGGGTGAGGTCAAGTAGGGTCAGCAACATTGCAGGCAGAACTGTAAATTTCTTGTTAGAGTTGCCACCTGCCTTTACCTGGCCAGCTCTCCTCCCAGGCCAGCCAAGTAATGAAAGTCAACAGAGTGCCTTCCCCTAGGAGGTTCACACCTCCCTTAGGATATACCCCATGTGAAGAGATAGATAGGTCTGGGCCTCTTAACTTACAAGGCCTAAAGCCCACCAGATTATTATCAAGCCCCTTCTATCAGGTTCTATTTGCCTCTCAATCAGAAAACTTAATTGTAGCTTAGACAGCACCTTTCTTAGCTCCTCTAAGAATGACTCTGTCCTTTGTTCTAGACCCTGTCTAGCGTACTTGGGCCTCATTCCTTTGTAATCATAACCTCTACTCTACCACCAATGGCTCTACTCCCAACATGTGTGTACTGATGGTCCTCTTCCCCACTTAATGCTGTATAATTGTTCAAACCTGGTTAATGCCACTCTTAGGATCATTGGTTACTATTCTCACTCTGTCTTTTATGACCTTGTCTAAATATGATCAGAGTCGGCAAACTTGGAAGGCTTCCATAGCCTTGGCAACTCATGACGACAGCCTAGGGTGGTTACTGGTGCCATAAACTAGAGTGTCAATTTGTTGGGTCAACAACAGGAGCCACTGTGCACTTGCTCCTCATGTGGGATCTCTGTCCTTAATGTGCTGTACATTGTGATTTAATGCTATAACTAGTACTCAAACAGTATGTTTCACTTTGTGTGTCTATGTGGGTGCAAACTGTTGAAACTTTTATACTAAATTGATCTTCTGTATATAAAGAGAATTGAAAATGAATCTTGATGCAAATGGAAGGGGAGAGGGAGCGGGAGAGGGGAGGGTTGCGGGTGGGAGGGAAGTTATGGGAGGGGAAAGCCACTGTAATCCATAAGCTGTACACTGGAAATTTATATTCATTAAATAAAAGTTAAAAAAAAAAAAAAGAAAGGGAAGAGCACCTTACAGTGTTACAGTGTACGGAATGGATTGGAGCTGTCCCTTGGTGTGAACTTGCATGTTTAACCAAAATCTGGTTATTGCTACTGTGCTTTTTAAAACAATCACTTTTATAGCATTAGATGGAAATATTAATAAAAGAAGGGAACTAGTCTAGTCAATACACATAAAAAGAAGTCATATAAACCCAATATTGTTTAGATATTAGTACTAAAATTGCAGAAAACAATTTTAAAATAAACATGAAAATGTTAAGAAGCATTAAAATATCAGTAGTTATTTCTGTAACTCTTGTATAAGTAGAAGACATTCAAATGTAAATTGTGAATTAAAATGAAAAGTTAGGAGTAGCATAATAACAGAAATGGTTATTGAAGCCATCTGAAATTTTAAAGTTCCACAATATCAAATAATGATATGACAGTCTAAGTTGCTCACCAAGTGAGATAGAATTAGAGACATTGTAGTAGACATTTTTGTAGTTTCACAAAAGGAGGTCCCATTAGAATAGAAGGAGGTTTGGATAATGCCATTATTTAATCAAAGATGTCAAATATCAACATCACACCCCCTGATTCTTAAAGGAAGCTATGAAGTAAACGAGGTGGTACAAAAAGAAAGAGAGGAAGAATAAGAGACAAAAAGAAGAGAAACATAATTTTAGATCATTTAAAGGAGACTGGTATAGGTTGTAGTTAAGTAACACTTTTTGCCTTAAAAGCTTATATATAGCGACTAAATGTATTAAAGGATAAAAAAGAAATATGTACAGCTTTTATGTGTCAATCATGCCTCAATAAAACAGGTTGTTGTTTTTAAAAAGAAAATTTTAGAAATTTACATTTTCAAAGAATGAAGGGAGAGCCTTAAATTATAAGTTGTAATGTTCCAGTTCTTACATTCCTTTACACCTCCCACCTTCATGTCTGCAGTTTTCACTTACTGAAGTTCGAGAATGCATTCATTTACCTTCTAGATGCAGCAATTGTTTGTTATTGGGGTTTGATCCTTAAGTAAATAGCAAAGAAGTCGAGAACAAGCAGCAGGTGCCATCCAAGTAAACCTGGCATCAGGATGCTAGAAAACTGCTCCATGCTGTAGTTGATTTTCTAAAAAAAAGGGTCAGAGTAAAATGGTGAATCTCCTCATCTTTTAATAGAATAATTGCAAGTTTAATAACCTTTATAATCTTCACTTTCAAATGTTACACAATAAAAACAGATTAACTGAATATTGTGGATATCCAGGGTTAGCCAGAAGTTCCTGTGTTTCAAACCTGAAAGCAAAAATGCATCCCACGTATTCATGTGCTTCCCTGCCTTACGGGGCATTGGCTCCCCTCGAGTGCTCAGGTGGATGTTGGCTCTGCGGGCTGAGGATGCGGCCAGCCTCGTGAGCGCAGGCTGCGGGTTGAGAGGGCGATGGACCAGGACGTGGTATTCTTCTGAACCCAGTCTGCGTGCTCACCACGGGCTTCCAGCACCAACATCTGCTGGGAGTTTGAACTTCTGTAGATGTGCAGAGACAGGGTGACATCATCTAAGTTTGGCCAAATATTTTAATTGTCATCTTTATCTCATAGGAACACCAATGGTTTCTCAGCTGGGATTTGGATGTTTTAATAAGAAAACAGATGAAGAGTGTCTTGTATCTAATATTTTAGCTAAATTTAATACTGTTAGGGTTTTCTGAATATAAATAGCTCTTCAAAATTAAATATACTTTAAAATAATGCAAAATTTTTACATATATAAATAAGAAAACAGAATAGTTTTCTTTCTCAAAAGTCAGTAAGGTTTCAATAACGATTATCAGTAGCAGAAATACTCCAACAATGCTGATTTTTTTCTTTTTTTTAAAAACTTTTTTTTATTTGACAGGCAGAGTTAGACAGTGAGAGGGAGAGAGAGCAAGGTCTCCTTCACTGGTTCACCCCCCAAATGGCCGCCACGGTCAGTGTGCTGCCCTGATCCAAAGCCAGGAACCAGGTGCCTCCTCCCAGTCTCCAATGTGGGTGCAGGGGCCCAAGCACCTGGGCCATCCTCCACTGCCTTCCCAGGCCACAGCAGAGAGCTGGCCTGGAAGAGGAGCAACTGGGACCAGAACCCCGTGCCCATATGGGATGCAGGCGCCACAGGTGGAGGATTAACCAAGTGAGCCATGGTGCCAGCCCCCGATGCTGATTTTTTCAAGCTGATATGTATGCTAGTATGAGAACTGCTTTTATATTCTACTATGGTTTTAATAATTTTATGGCCATTTTAAAATTTGCTTTCTCTAAGAGAAGTTAAACATTTTTGTCCTTTGATTCTTGTGGATAGCCCATGCTTATGTTTCTGCTGCACTAGGGTCTTTTCAGCCTTTTCATTTCTTATTTGCGGAACTCTTTATTTAGTGGAGCCAATAAGCCTTTGACCATAATGTCAATTTTGGTTAACAGGTAAAAAAATTAAAATTATCTCCATAGACACAAAAACACAATGAGGTAAGAACATAGAATGTTTAGCACAGAAGAAATACCTGGGCATGGCCACACGGCGAGTGAGTTATTTTCTTCCTAGCCTGAACATTTTAGTGTTTCTTGCTTCACCATGAAGGGAGAATGTGAACCACTTAAGGGAATTCATCATCATGTGTGAATTGCAAAAATCTTCTCAATGTTTTAAGATCATTCTGTAGTCAGTCACAGTCTTATTTTTGTCCAAGCCTTACTCAAGGATGAAAGTGTTTTTTAATGATAGCAAAGTGGCACTAATGAGGTGGTTCTGTTGGTTTATATTATTGTATCAAAGTTTGAACATTTGCTAAGAATATTGTGATTACTGTTAGTTTCAGTAATTTCTTTTGTATTTTTTATAATACCAGAAAATTAAATATTTTTAAAAAAGCAATAGACAATATACATAGGGAAATCTTTGTTGTGATCTAAAAATAGGAAAGACCTTTCCAAGCAGTGTATGAACATAGGAATCATAAAGATGATCTGTGACTTGAACTATTTGTAAAATCAGAAGTTTGGTGCAAGAGAAAAAAAGTAAAAAGACAAATAGCAAAGTAAGATAAATATTTCCAATACAATATTTTTCTGTTGCATATTTCTTATCCAAACCTTTTCACAGTGATACAAACTTGTAAATGTATTTGACAATATTTCATTGACTTGTCAAAAGAATCAGTGCACAGTGTAGGTGTTGGCAACAGTTTTAGTGCTATTTGCATTCTATTTTTTAAAAAATTAAATTCTGTTGGGCCGGCGCTGTGGCTCACTTGGTTAATCCTCCACCTGCAGCGCCTCATCCCATATGGATGCCAGGTTCTGGTCCCGGTTGCTCCTCTTCCAGTCCAGCTCTCTGCTGTGGCCCGGGAAGGCAGTGGAAGATGGCCCAAATCCTTGGGCCCCTGCACCCACATGGGAGACCAGGAAAAACACCTGGCACCTAGCTTCAGATCGGTGTAGCTCCTGCTGTAATGGCCATTTGGGGGGTGAACCAACAGAAGGAAGACCTTTCTCTCTGTGTCTCTTTCTCACTGTCTAACTCTATCTGTCAAATAAAAAAAAAATGAAATTCTGTGGTACATTTTTAATATTATGATTCAGCATCATTTCTGAACTCTACTTTCAAAACCTTGGAGAGAAGTTCAAGGGTAACTGATATAATGTAAATGCCATCTTAGTCAGTACTTGATTAATTCTAGCTTTTACAGTAGTTTCCAACGAAGAAAATGAAAACAATCCCTCTTCACTATTCCACTCCTTGAAACTGGGAGACTTGACTCTGTGTTTCCCTATTTGTTAAAATCCAGGGAATTTCTAAAGTTCCTTCCAGTGCTACAATTCTCTGGTTCTATGAATATCCCTGTTATATCATTGCATCTCATTTTGCTTACAGAATGTTAAATCAGTGGCCTTATCTACATCAATCTTTGTGAGAAAGAGTAAAGAAAACTGAATTCAGTTTCTGCATGATTAATGCATTTGTCAAGTTCTTTCCAAGTGGCAAATTAATTTATTGTGTTTTTTCATGAATGCAAATTAAAGCTGTGCAAACTATTGTGGTAAAACTTAGCAGTCTTTTTTCATAAATTAAGGCTAACAGATTTAATGTTAATGAAAGGAACTATATTCAAACATGAATTTTAATACTTGGATGGAATGAAAATCTTAGACTTCCTAAGATTTTCGTTACATACAGTTCATGTAACCTGAACAGGAAGTCATCAGAATATAATTTTCTGTAGTGAAGCCATATTAATTACTTTGTATGAAAGTCTAAGAAGTTCCTTAATAAATGTCTGGTTCCATGTATCCCTGGAAAATAGAATTGTTTATTAATTAATTATCTCAAATTGAACACCTCAAGTTTAGTTTTTGATCATCACTATCTTATCATTTCCTTGTTTGAATATTCTGATCAATAAGTAAATCAGATTTCTTATAGGGAAGTATTTTTCTTCTGTTCATATTGATAATATAAAGAGTACCAGTATAGGCTTAACAGGATATTTTGCAATTTTTTAGTTTATAGGCCTTAATCTAATACTCTGTGTGTATGTATATGTGGTATGTGTGTGGAAGCCATCTTTACTAATAGAACAAGATTTTTTAGGAATGATTTTAGAAACAGGTCCCATGAACTTGACTTTGCCATGCTTTTAAGATCATTTAAATTCATTGCAATGGAATTGTAAGAAAAGGGGCATTTCACCCAACTGAATAATTATGCTATTCCTTGATACAACTGTCCACAAGTCCCATTTTGAATATTATCCTGAAGAACATGAGAGAATCAAAACCAGAATGTTCTTTATCTCCTTAAAAGTTTTTTATTTATTTTATTTATTAAAAAGTGTGAAGGTGTGTTATGTCTGTTACAGACAGACAGGGCTCCTATCGGTGGTTTCACTCCCCAAGTGCCTGGGAGCAGGGAACTCAGTCCAGCTCCCCCCATGTGAGGGGCAGAGACTCAGCTATTCCAGCTGTTAGCTGCTACCTGCCGGGCTACACATTAACAGGCAGCTAGAAGCAGGGCAGAGCCAGGATTTGTGCTCTAGCAGTCTGATGTGAGACGGGGGCTTCCTGTCTCCTCTTTTGTTTTTTGTGTCATAATTGCATTTGTTATTGGTTTTCACTCATTCTAACAAGAAGGAATTTAAACTAATTATATTGACTGAATAAACAAACCATAGTGACTGATTTATGCTCACATTTTAAAAAGGAAAAAATTGTAGATACCTTTATTTATACTTATTTCTTTTGGGGATTTAGGAATTTTATATAATAATAAAGCTTCCTTTTAAATTCAAAAATTTTCAATGTTCACTAAATTCAAAAAGTAATTTTTGATTGAATTCAGTGCCCACTTAATTCTCTTTAAATTGAGAGAGAAATCTAAAGGATACTCCTACTGACAGCTTCTGTCCCATTTTTCTGTCATGCTAAAAGTCATACAAATTAACAAAACACTGAAATTAAAACTGAAATATACCCAAAATCCTTTTGGCTTATTTTGCTGCGAACCAGAGAGGTGTCACGTGAGAAGGAGCTCATGGCTTGAGTAGGTCAGAGGTTCCAGTTAGTTTATCCTGGCCCCAGTCACGGTCACTGCTAGGTTTTGCTTTAAGACAAAATGAACTCATGGAAGAGTGTTACAGGCTTTCTGTGACGAACACATAAGATATTTTCATACCCACTTTTTAGATTTTATCTTGGCTATCTAAACATCTTCTTTCAAAATGTCAGCAGTGATTAGGCTACATTATGGGATAATTAATATGAACTTTTATCTCAAAGCTAATTTTGAGTAATTCTAAAACAAAACATATGTCAATATGTTAAAGACGGAAAGTCGAACAGATTGCTTCTATGTAGAAAAATACATTTTTTCATATTTTAGTTTACCTTATTTTTCAAATACCAATCCAATAGAAATGTTTAAGAAAGGTGAAATAATCTGTGAAAGAAGCAGTATTTAAGTTTAATGCTATAGTCCTGAAGCCCATCTATAGAAAGTGATAGAGATTCCTGCATATTAAAATATGGGTCATTTTAGGAAGCTCAGAAAACCTCTCCCCTGAACCTGATGTGTAAGTGGCTGTGGTCGATTAGCTATGTCCAATTCACACTTTCATGCCTCTGTAACATGTTGGAAAACTATTTCCATGTGACATTGTGTTCCTTGTTTCCTGCTTCTAAGTAGGTCTTCTCCAAAATTAGTTAAAATTACTGAACAACCTGTTTCATCCCACAGTAATTTTAGAGATTTATTGGATTTTTCCCTTCCCCAGAAATTGCCTCTGCAATGTTTAATTGCACATCTAAATAAAGGCCATGCTCAGAATTAGAGTGTAACAACTCTTCAGGCCGGATCATAAACTTCAGTACATGATCCAGCCGTATATACTACAAGGGGCACAGTAACTGGATGCCAAAAAGAACAATTCAGTCAAGCACTCAGGCAGTTCCGTCACCTACAGTTCAACTGTTGGTTTCACTTGAATTAAAATGTAATTTTGGATATAATTGTTTTAGCTAAAATATTCTGCTGAGTCAGTTATGCTCACACAAGTAGGTCTGTGCAACATGGCCACATTTCATGTCAGACAGCTCTCAGGATTTTTTAGAAGTAGCACCGTTTGTGACTCCCTTAGACATGCAGCTGAGAATAGTGCCGACCTAGGCATCTGGATCATCAGGACTGGCTTCTTTGTGCATGGATTTTTCCATCTTTGCACATGATTCTTGCTCTGTAGAAAGAATGGCTAGCCCTTAGGTGTGGTGGCCCATTGGCTCGGAATCAGCATTTTTCCTTCTTCATCCTCTTCTCTCAATTAGTCCTTGAACAAAGAAAAACAACTGGTTTACTATTTTCATCTCTAGGCATTGAAAGAGGAATAAAGTATAATTAATTAAATGTTCATTTTATTGATGGGGGACTTGGCTTTTGTTCTGATTATCACAATCTCAAGTTGTCAACGTGCTTTAAAAACAATCCAGGAGGGAGTACTCAAAGAGCCAGTCAGTGATGAATAAGCCATGTATTTGGCCTTTCAAGATCCCCTTTTACCTTGTGCCAGGCAAAGTCATAAATACCTTTGCAAATAAAAACTATGATCTGCCTTTTTCCACCTCTAGTAAGCGAATATTTGGGTCAAGAATATGAAAGCCAATCTGAGGCAATGACACTTTTTAAAATCTGATAGTTCTGTAATTCTGCAATACTATACTTTCTTGATGAATGACTCTAAAATATAATGCTATTATAAATTTATTTTCTTTATTTAATAAAATACCTTTCCTCCCATTACAATTCATTGACCACAGGGCTAAAAGGAGAGGCAGCAGAACAAGACTAATTTGAAAACCCGTTACAGACCATGGACCAGAGCCCACTGCTTAGAAGATCTTGCTCTAATCAGCCGTTGATCAGGAAGTACATTTTTTCATCTTTATGCCAACGCAGGCACTCACTAAAAGTAGGTAGATGACATTCAAAGTGAATATGCCAAATAAGGAAGTCAACACCTTCCATCTCTTTCCACAAATGAACATTTTGGTTCTTTCTTGTGGGCATTCGGTAATGACACATGCTAAACAGAATTTACCTCTCCATGCATCTCTTAACCCATTTCATTGCCCTCCTAGGAGGAACTCAGGTTAAGTAGGTGCCCCTTCTCCAGGTAGTTACACATGGCAAGTCACTCAGGAAACCGTCGCACAGCATTGTGGGACCAGTGTGTGAGAATTCTCTTTGTGTCCTGAGATACCAAGGAGGGGATGCAGGACAGTGTTTATCCCCCTGGCCATAACATGAGAAGCCTCCAGATCACTCTGAAGTGGGGTCCCTCTGTGATTTACCCACCTGCCTGTGGAGTCTGAAAGGTTCCCACTGGTGCTGACTCTGTGACGCTTCTCAATTTATAGTAGCTCAGAGGCCACTTTGATTGCTCCCAAAGGCAAAGTGGGGCAAAATGATACTTTTTTCGCTCCGAAGGGTCAGCATTTATGGGACATCCTCAGACAGCATCTCCAGATTGTTTCAGAGAACGAAGGTTACTTTCACACCATCCTCTGATAGATTAAAGGAGGTCATTTACACAAACTACTTCCCCAAAACCCCTGTTTTGAATTACTGGGGAGAATGTGTACTATCAGGCTCCTGGATCACTTAGCAAATATCACAGAGCAGGTTTCAAATCCATTTTGAGAAATATACTGTCCAACTGTCCTGCCTTTTTCTTCAGTAAAGGAGATTTATCTAGGATCGATTTGGCTACAGACACCTCTGTGTTTTGTTTTGTTTTGTTTTTAATGTCTTTGGCATTTAAGTTATCTATAATAACTTTCAGTAAGGACTCAGCAATTTATAATAACATTAATGGAAAAAAATCACTATTCTCTATAGCATTTTCCCTTCCATTTTATCTAAATGGTTAGAATTGAGGATTTACATAATTTCACCTACAATTCTTTCCATCCCATTTTTGCCATGATCTGAGTTTATGTAGAGGTTAAAAATTCTCCAATGAGGCCGGCGCCACAGCTCAATAGGCTAATCCTCCGCCTGCAGCGCCGGCACACCGGGTTCTAGTCCTGGTCGGAGCGCCGGATTCTGTCCCAGTTGCCCTTCTTCCAGTCTAGCTCTCTGCTGTGGCCCAGGAAGGCAGTGGAGGATGGCCCAAGTCCTTGGGCCCTGCACCCGCATAGGAGACCAGGAGAAGCACCTGGCTCCTGCCTTCGGATCAGCACGGTGCGCCGGCCGCAGCATGCTGCCCACTGCCACCATTGGAGGGTGAACCAACTGCAAAGAAAGACCTTTCTCTCTGTCTCTCTCTCACTGTCCACTCTGCCTGTCAAAATAATAATAATAATAATAATTCTCCAATGAAATTTGTGAAAATAATATTTTGACTTTGCAGAAATAGTTGTGCATTTTCTATTTATTTTAATGTTGAACTTTTAAAAATATTAACTGCTATGAGCTTAAGGGAGCAGAAACATCACCTTGAAAAATGCTGAAATCCGTATTTTTAGTTGATAGCTGTCTTTTAATATTCATTGCCGTGTATCTGTTTGATGTGATATTCTATGCCTTTATCTGTCTCCTATACTTGCCTAATTTCACACAGATGCTATAGAAAACAAGAACACGCAGCATCACCCATACTATTTAACTTTGATTCAAAATTGCAATCTAATTTCTTATAAGTAGGTATCTGACTTAAAAAAAATTTGCCAACAACAAAATATTGTGTTGCCTCTAACATTGCACCAATCTCAGGAGAGCGATCAGAATATGAAAGGTGAACTAATTTTTCCCTTTGAAGTGATTCCTTCAGAACTGAGGGAAGCTTCTGGAAGGACTTCCAAAGTTGATTTAAAACACGGAAGGCCGCTCCAAAGGCATTTGGGGAGAGTTGAGTGCCAGCGCCTTGACGCCATGCCAGTGTGGCAGCTGTTTCAATTTTTTGTCAATCTTGTACACACAGCCAGAGACATTAAAACCTGTTTAGAGACAATGGTGACCAAGGGACTGAGCCAGATGCAGGCTAGTGTTAGCTCTCTCTGTGTGTGAGCTTAGTACGCGCAGCCCCTAGGAACCGGCTTTAGCACTGTGCGAGCACAGAAGCACCAGGCAGGGTCATGTCCCCCGGGCCTCCTCCGGAACAATAGACTAACTGTGGCCGTGCTGATGCCACCACGGTCCCTCCCCGACCTGCATCACGCCCGCCCTGCCCTCAGCAACTGAGAATGAGGATTAGAGAAACAAAAGAAAGCAGCTTTGTATTTCAGCACGCCTTTAGAGTAGAGCGAAACAGAGCCTTCCAATCAGAAGCCTCTTCCTTAGCACACAGCTACACTGTTTCATCTGCATTCAGATCATATTTATTTTACACTTACATTAAAGTAACCATTGGGATGTAAAGCTGAATAAAAACATTGTTTTGCTTTTCAGGTGCTCCTAGTTGAGAGCAGTAGGCAGAGTTACAAAGACAAAGTTTGGTATAATATAAAGCATCAGAAAACCATCAGGTTGTTCAGAGATTGCCAGACCCAACATCAGGTCCCAGCCTGGTCTGTTCGCTCCCCGGAGACTTAACATCCAATTTCTTGCCCAGTGTTTGCCTCAGAGAAACCACACGTAACAGTAAGTGCAAACCACACCTGACATAACCAGTGTGGTTTTCATTCCTGCAGAAGTCCGTCCAGTCCTTCCCATGCCCTTACACAGCAAGATCCAGTGCACGTTCCCTGCAAGGAAGCCCTTAAACTGAGCCAGACCCAACTTCACTGGCTGTGTGTACAAGATTGACAAAAAGGTTAGGGTTAGGGTTAGGGTTAGGGTTAGGGTTAGGGCACACGCATGAGCGGAGGCCAGCAGCGACGTCTGGGCCCTGCCAGCCACCTGATTTTAACTCCCAGAGAAATCTGTCAAGGGACGTTCTGAATCCTGAATTCTGAATTGGAAGCCACGCGCTCAGCTGTGCAGGGTGTGCAGTGGCTATGGCATTGGGTACTACTTGCTGCAGGCAGGAACAGGAGCCACAGGTGGTAGCAGCCGCTGTCCACTCTTCCTGGAGTCTGGCGGGCTCAGTGCTAGGTTCTCCTGCATGTCTGTGTGAGCCTGTCTTCTCCACTCTCAGCCCTCCTCTTCCTCTGTTCTTTCTACCAGGGAAGCCACAGCCACTCCAAGGACAGGGAGGCAGGCTTTCCACTCAACATTGCACTCTGGCCCCTGGCTCAGCGCGGTACTGAAGAGCTGTCAGGAAACACTGTTTGCCACTGGCTTTGGAAAAAAGTGTTGTGAGCGTTTCTGGCTCAGAATGGTTTAGAAGGGGATTGCCTCTTCCACCTTCTCAGCTCCCACCTGGCACCTAGATGCCAGTGTCCTAGACAACCGTGTAAACCCCAGGTTGAAGATGGCAGAATTGGCATCCGTGTGAGTCCCTGAATACCTGCGTAGACCAGAGCTGTTCCCTCCTCGCTCCCCGCATACCCTGCCACCAACCAGGAACACCTAATATCGTGAGAAATAAACTTTCAATTCCATTGAGTCACTGAGATTTCCAGCTTTAACTACTGCAACGGCTGGCTTTACCCGCCTGTATCACTCCCGATTCTACATTTCTGGGATAGACATGACTCTGAGCTTCGTACCTGTCCATCCAACTAGATAGCCCCAGTCAGATGTCTTTCAGGTCATCAGGCCTGGCATGTCTGGAACCAAATAAGTGAGCCCCTGCCTCCCCACGCCCTGGCTGTTTCTGTTCCACCATGTGCTGGTAGATAGTGTTTGCAGGCACCAGGCAGCCAAGCCCAAAAAGACAGTCAATCTAGACCCTGCCCTACTTTCATCTCCCATAGTAATCTCCAGAATATCTGTCCTGTTCATCCCTTTTATCTCCTTCTTGCTGTTTCCTTATCTGATTTTAATGATAGTAGCCTCATCCCCTGTTCATGTCTCATGCTACCTCTAGAGGTTCCTCTTTGAAATAAAACCCTGATTCTGTCTCTCTGGTCCTTGAAATCATTCCACAGCTCTTTCAGGTTGCAGATTATAAAGCAGTGTCCTAGTTTGGCACTTACAGCTGTTTTATGGACCTTTTTCTGCCTGTCTCTCTGTCTCCTCTCTCATGATTCTCCCATTGGCCATCTAGAGAGAACGCCCTGAGGTTTCCCAAACACCCCTGCTCTCCCTGCTGTTGAGTGTGTGGGTCCTCAGCCTGCCCCTCACGCCAGTGAGTTCTCCATCATCATTCAAACTTCAGCTCACAGAGCATCTCTCTCAAGAATCTTTGCCCTCCATAGCCACTTTAGAGATCTCATTCCTATCTCTCTTTGCCCTCATGGCTTGGGCCCACTTCAGAAAATACCTCTGTGCAGTTGTTGCCAAAGCTAGGAGCCCCGGCATCTCTTCCTAATTTGATGCTTATTGAGAAAAATCACTACAGTGCCACCACCTGCAGTATGTCCTCAATACATGTGTACCAGTTTGCTCTGGAGTGTCATCCACTCATACATCAATAAAATAATGCATATAAAGTTCCAAGGGCAATGCCTGGCTTATGGCAAGCATTTAATCAATGGTAGCAGAATCACTGGCTTTATATTGTTATTGTTGCTTTTATCGCCATCAGCAGTAATTAATGCCTTTGACCAAAACTGATTCTGTATTTCTCTCAATTTCTGTATTTCTTTTCTGTTTGGCTTAAAATGCTGCAGTAGGCGTCTGCCCTGAAGCGGCAGCTTCCTTCTTGTGGCTGCAAAGTGAGGCGAATGCAAGTCAAGGAATCTGGAGTCAGGGCTTCAGCTGTCACCACCGCACCCAGCTGTCTGAGCCTGACCCAGCCACTTAATCACTCTGTGCCCCATTTTGGCTGCCTGTGAACAATGATATAGAAATAGCATCCTGATCCACTGCAACACAGTAGTTTTGAGGAACAGCCTCGAAAAGAAAAAACAAAAGCATTTTGAACTCTGAAAAAAATGGATAAAAAGTAATCGAGTATTAGAAGTAGCCCAAATATTAATATAAACAATGCTTTCTCTGTTGAATATTGTTATTCCCCTATTTTTTCAGCATAAGTTTCAGTTATTTTCAGATTCTATAATGAGTAGGTAACACATATGCATCATATATATCTTCAAGAGCAAATTCTCAGTTTTGTGATCCTAGGCATCAGAATAATTCTGCCTTGAGGACTGAACATTGTGACCCCATTGATGATGCTGCCTGTATCGATGCTGCAAGTCTTTTAAGTCCATCTTTCCAGCAGACTTCTTCTTTCTTTGGCATTGCAACCCACGGTAGCTTTACTCACTTTTTTTTAAGATTTATTTCATTATTTATTTGAAGGGCAGAGTGAGAGAGAGAAAGGGAGGGAGAGAGAGAAACAGAGACAGAGAGAAAGATCTTCCTTCCACAGGTTTACTCCCCAAAGGACCAAGTGAAAGGCAGGAGCCTATAACTCCATCTGGGTCTCCCACAGTGGCAGAGACCCAAGTACTGGGGCCGTCTTCAGCTGCTTTCCCAGGCACATTAGCAGGAAGCTGGATGAGAAGCAGAGCATCCAGGACTCAAACCGGAACTCTGATATCAGATGCCAACATAGCAGGCAGTGGCTTAACCTGCTGCGCCACAATGCCAGCCCTCTACTGGTTTTTGAATGCATGAATGCACCACTGGATAGAAACAAAATCTTTGGGTGTGCCATGTTTTGTTTATTGTTTATTATTTAGCTTTAGGCTTTTCACATGATGATGATGATGATGATGAGGGGGAGGATGTTTTTGGCTGAAATTTCTAAGCATTTATGTGCCTGGTGTTCTAAATCCTTTACATTTAATCCTTACAATAATTTTGTCAAAAGAATACATGAAATTGATCCACCATAACAAAAGTTCCATGAGGTGCAGAATCTTTTATTCTTTGCCTTTCTTATTTACTGACAACTCTTTAGTGTCTAGGGAAGTGTCCAGCACACAGAGGATACTCAAGAAATAATTGTTGAATGAAATGATTTGCTCTTCAAACAATTTTTTTTAATTTTTAGGACTTTGGAGTTTTGGGAGCATTTGTCCTTTCTTTGTGATTTCTTATCATTAGTAGTAACTGATTGTTTTAATATGGAAATTAATAACAGTTTGCATGAACTTGGTGGCTTATAAAATACTTTCACATATATAACTTATTTAAAGCAGCTGGTGACATTTTACTGCTAGATAAACTAAACTATGGGCAAGCATTTAGCACAGCAGTTGGGACATCCACATTCCATATCAGAGTGCCTGGGTTTAAGTCCCTGCTCTCCTCCCAGTTCTAGCTTCCTGCCAGTGTGCATACAGTGAGGCAGTGATGATGGCTCAGGTAATTAGGCAGCTGGCGCTGTGTGAGAGAGCTAGATCCTAGCTTCAGCCTGGGCCAATCCATTGTTGGCAGTTGGATAGTGAACTAGAAGATGGCTCGCTCTCTCTCTCTCTCTCTCTCCCCCTCCCTCTCTCCCTTCTTAAATAATAAACAAATATTTTAAAAATTTATGTAAATTCATACAACATGCCCATCAATGAAAAGAAAATATGGTCATTATTGTAATTCAGTCATAGCTCAATTTCTTCAGTGAGCAGTAAACACTAAAATTAAGAATGATTAGTGCTTAAAATAATGTGTATCATATATCAAAATTGGGATATTTTTGTTTTTTGTTTTTGTTTGTATTGAAGGAAGAATATATTTCCCCAGTTGATTAAAGAGAGAATTCTCTAGTGAATTCCACGTGGGCTTCCAATGTGGAAAGGCAGCTGCAAGGCTGATTCTTATACATGTTTGTGCTCTAAAACCAAGTGTCAGAATATTTCAGATGAACCAAGTAAAACTCCCTCATATGTAATTGAAATCAGAATTGATGAGACCTCACTTGCTAAGAACCATATGGCTTTGCACTGAACAGTGATTTGAGACAATGATGGCCATGGTTTGCTCAGCACATCCTAACCAATAAAAGGACAGTTCACATAACATTTAGGGAGTTCCCAGCAATGTTCCAGAAAGTGGTGGATAAGGCATCTGGGGTGCTAGAGTAAAATTATATTTTCTATAACTCATCTTTAAATGAAATTATAAAATATTACAGTATGTTAAAGGCCAAACAAAAATTTATAACTAGAATGCAATTATCATTTGTATTTAAACATTAACATTTGTAGTCGTCATTGGCTCTTAGGAGGTGAAGGGAAACATTGTTTTAAACTCTCAGACAGCTTTGACTAGTCCATTTGTCATTCTAGTGTCTTCAAGATTTGAAGTATTTCAATTTTTGTTCAACAATGTAACCTTTGGAATTTTGCCTAATAATGACTTCAGTTGTGCTGGCCTTCCAAGAGATAAATTAAAATGGAAATGCATATTTTCTAATTATGCATCCAGCCCTACTTGCATATTGGCAAGGGTGGCCGCCCTGAATGTTAAATTAAGTCTGCACAATAGCTGCGTCTAAGTAGCAACCAAGTTTCCCAAAGTCACTTTCTTAATCATGAGAAGGATAGCCAAGACTCTGCTCAGTAGTATGTAGCTATATACAATCAGAAGGAAAACATTTAAACATCCCAGCATGGTATTTCCATTTAAATCTGATTACAGTGAAATAAAACTGTAGCCATTAAAGGTTTAGAAGAACTACAAATACAAGCAGTAAAAGAAGACAGATAGTAAATGAGGTAGTAAAACATTTCAGCAGGGCAAACAGTTTATTGCACTCATTCAGTCTTCCTGAAGCAGACTGCGCAACTCACTACAGACCCCGCACCGTGCCCTGAACTCCACTTAAACCTGCAATTAACCTTTCACGCCTAATGAAGCTGTTTTCCTGGAAAATTAAAATATATAGTAGTGCCTTCTTTTACACAGACTTGGGAGGAGAGCATTTCAAAATGAATGACTTTTCTGTGGCTTTTGCGCAAACGTAAAATAGAAGTGCTATGTTTGTATATAAACTGGGAATGTTCTTTCCAGGGCAATTTCACTTGATGTGCAGTGTTTTATTACTGTACTTATTAATTGTTCTGCATAATTGTAAAAAAACACACATCAGTAATTTTATGATTAGATTGTTACTGCTCGAGTCTACTAGTACCATTTCACTTTCATTAGGGAACACTAGAGTTTCACTAACAATAACTAAATTCCTGATGTTTCTCCTTGGTGGATTTCATTGCAGATTTAGTGGTCTAAAAAGATATATTTACCATTTAAATATTTAGCCATTTGTCATTTACATTGTTTTCTCTTTAGGGTAGAGAAACGAAGTTCTTAAATTTTAGGAAGAAAGTTTGTCTTTTCTAAGGTTATGGATAAAGAAGGGTTTGATTTTTCATATACATTCTACTTATTTACAGAATAGCTGTGGTAATCTTGGTGTCTACCCCAGAAACTACTGAATTGTGTCCATTTTCATGGGAGGAAACTCCCATGGTCCCAGAGGAATTGTGCCTTTTTGTACTTGTCCTGCCCTGAGCGACCCAGAGCAGCTCCTAGGAGTGCTCCAGGCCAGCAAGCTCCATCTGGAAACACCAAGAGGCTGTGGAAAATGGAGTGGCAAACAGAAGATGGTTCTTTCTTATGAGGTTTATACTTCATATTTAAATAATCTAAATGTCATAGTGTCTGGTGTTTAAGAATTAAAAGTGCAAAAAGGTAAAGTGTGTAATAAATACTTGAGCCCCAGCATTTTTATTGAAGCGCCCCATATATTTTGATGTAAATTCTGCTAGCCCGGAGCGTCTGTGCATCATCTTGACATGGTAAATGAAATTCCTTTAGACCGCCAGTCTAAAATAATGAATTGTTCCCCCAGTTAATTGTATTGCTTTGATAACAAGGAACTATGCTAGGCCTAGCGAACACAATAAGTGGATTTCATAGGATGATTTGTGTGACGTTTTGAAAAATGATCTTCTGGAGTGACCTGATTTTAATGGAGCTCATGGCCACGCAGCACACACCACTGCACAGCTTCCGACTAAGAGGAAGCACTTCCTCCTGTGGTGTGCAGGGTTCAGGGTCATTCCCAGAAAACCAGCCAGGGGAAAGAAGTCTGGGGAACTCTAAGGCAGGAGAAAGTGTGCCACAACAGCCAACACAAGGAACCTGCTTGTACATCACTTACTTTATTTATCTCTTTTTAAAAATCTGGAATTATCTCAAACTATCCTTATCTCGTCATTGCCTGTGTGGAAATAAACCAAGACCAACCAAATGAAAACGAGCTAAAGCTGTTGATTCTGAGCCTACTGTAGCATTGACCCAAAGGCAGGTGGAGGAACGGGAGAGCTTCCTGGTGGGAAGAAAGGAAGCTCCAGTGCTGCCTGGGCTAGAGGCTGCTGTCCTGGGGAGCTGGAGCCGCTAGAGACAAGCGAGCGGGCATCCTCCGCCTGAGCCGGCCTCCATGTTTGGCTTTCTCTGGTTGTGGTGAGTTGGAAGAAAGGACAGACATTAGGGAAGATGCCGGCTGTGAATCAAGTCCTGGGCATCGGAGGCACTTGTACAGTGGATTGTTAGTAGAGCTGGCAGACTCACTTCCTACATGTAGGTCTGACATACAGCAGGCTGGCTTGCTGGGCTGGCAGTCAGAGGTAATGGATTCGTTTTCTGGGCAGAACAGGTCAGAGCTCTGTGATATTTTTTATATGGCCTGGCCATTATCTGGCTCTTATCTTCCAGTCTCCCATAGCACGTAAATGTTACACTTAGGGGATGGGTAAGATAAGATTGTTTTTTGTAAAGTGCTACTGACTTGACTTTTCTTTTTGTCAATTAAGAAAATTAGATCCTCTGCCATCACCAAGCATGCTGAAGGGCAGCAACGCAATTACTTCATCTCTCTCTATAATGAGTCCTCTGCACACTGCGGGATCCAGGCGACAGGGATGTGTCTTCCCGTTCGCTCTTGTATCCGGGTCCTCTTGTAGGTTGAAAGAGGACCTAGCAATTTCCGGGTTATTTTTTGTTAAAACTTTACCATATACTAGACATAAAGAATTGTAAAATTAGTAATAAAAAGCTTGTTTAACATTATGTTTAAGATATGCCACACACAAATGCAGTTCTTACAGTTATTGTGCTTGTCTTAATTAAATTACAAGGTTGATAAAGAACAACTCATGATAGAATACACACTGTGTGGTCCAGTGAAGGACCCAAGTTTAAATCTGGAAGAATGTAACATTTCGCCCAGCAAGAAGAGGAGACCTAGGGCAAGCAACCCTGAGTGTCCAGTGGGAGTGCATGTGGTGGACACTCAAAGATCGTGCCCAGAGGAATGCGAGGTTTCCTACCCACGATTGCATGCACACAGAATCTGGAAGTGTGGTTGGCTGTGACATTTTCACAGGAAAGGACAGAGAGCTGTCAAATTAACAGTAAACATAATTTGCCATTTTAGTTGTCAATTAAGAGCTGAACTATAGGTTATGATTTTTCAACTGAGCATATTCCTAAGCTTCATAATCATTAGTAAACGCAGGATATGTTGTGAGAGACACTGCTTTAATTAGGTTTTGGACTTCATTTACCATGAAAGTCAAAGATGCAGCGACAGTTTTGAATTAGCCTAGGATTTCTTGTGTAGGCAGTTCACACTGTTTACTTCTCTCTCTCCTGGCACTGTAAGGAAAACACCATTTGCAGCCACACTTGGGAAAGTATTACTTTCCTAAGTTTCTTTGGACTTGGTCATGCCGTGGTTTAATGAAGAACATGATTTCATAGTTGGATGTTACGCTCATTGGAATTAGTGTAAGTGGTCTCAGTGCACATTAAAGGAGATGTACATTATTTGTCATGTTTGGCCGTCTCTGGACACAACGATGCCAAGGGTGAGATGGCGGGAAGTTGTAAATTCTGACAGAAGCCTGCCAGGAGATCTGTGGAAACTTAAGGTCTGCCTGACCTTTAGTTATCACAGCCTCAGTCTGTGGTTCGAAAAAATTATAATGTTCTGGGGCTCCAATGATTAAAGAAAAAAGAAGATTTTTTTTTTACTACAGAAGAATAATTGGCTAAAGCATATCTATTGTGCACTTCAGAACTTAACATGTGCTCTTTTTGAAGACTTTTGGGTCGAGAGAGCAATTTCTATTTAAACTCTGAATACTGTGTTATCTCTAGGGTATCGGGGTCATATTGGATATCCTGAGAGAATGAGTAAATCTATTTGTACAAGACTATTAGCCTAGCCAGTAATTATTGTAATTTAGTGATCCCTTCCCTTTCTAACACCATAATTTATCCTTTTCTACAAATACAAATACTTGAGGCTCCACAAACTCATGTAACCACACACATGTACACATGTTTCATCTGACCCTGTTGCCTGCTCCAAGTGGATAAGCCTACTTCTCTCTTCCATTGAGGAACATCTTAAACATATGACTTGGGTCTGCTGGCCCCACTTCCTCGCACCCCTATTCTAGGCGTCCATTCTCGGTGAGTGCAGAATGACTCCAAGATCACCAGATGCTCTCTGAGAACATCTGCTGGCCCCGTCCGTCAGCAGACCCTATCCTGCTGGTCCCATGGTGAGAGATGCCACTGGTCTGCCCTCCCTTGGCTTCTGCAATGCTGCACTGGGCTGCTTTACCTTCGTCTAACGGCCTTCGCGTCTGTCCATGGGCATCTCATGCTGTTGACAATCCCTGTTCCAGGAAGCTTTCTAGAATAAACTGAGCCTTAGAAATCAAATAATTCAATGGCCTCTGCCTAGGACAAGATCCAAAAATGAGGCTTTCCTCCAAGAGCATCATGCAGAGAAGATGTCCGTGAGGATCCAGGGATTGGATCAGCTCAATTCAGAGTCAAGTCTTCATGACCTTGGAGAAAGGAACATGAGCTAAACCAAGCTGTCTGGCCTCTTGGTTTAGTATTATGATTTGATGCATTTTGTTTTACTCGAGAATTTCATGGGACCCAACAGAAACTAAAATGACTCATGTACAGTTATGAAGAGCAAGGGCATTAGGTTCAGCCAGCGTTTGCATGGATTTGTAACGTCTGCACTGCCCTGAGCATCTTCTCACATCTTCCTTCCAATAAAGGGACAAACAATGCAAAAAAAAAAAAAATCAGTGTAACAACACAATAATCTATTTGGTTACCTATGGTAGTTAGAGGTTCAGATATGTGATCACGTTCTCCCAATAAGACTCAAGGTCCTTTTCATACACCTAAAACATCTTACCAGTAATTTTTTTAACAAACTGTCTTTTTCCATGTCCATTTATGAATAGCACAACTCTACCCCCCAGGAGACTTTCTCACATGTCCTTCAAGACAGGTTGAGAGGAGCCATGTACCATGAATAAATATTTGCCAAATGTGTATCTGTTAACAAACTGGTACCCTAAATTTACAAAGAACTCTTAAGCCTCGACAGTAAGAAAATGAGCCAAAGATTTGAGCAGCATCTCACCAGAGAAGGTATACAGATGGCAAATAAATATATCAACACATGATCAGCATTGTGTATCATTAGAGAAATGCAAATAAAAACAAGCATAAGCTACTGCTCCATACCTATTAGAATGGTTAAAATCCAAAACACCGACCACAGCAAATGTTGGTGACGATGTGGAGCAACAGGAGCGCTCATTTGTCGCTGGTAGGAAAGAAAAGCTACAGACACTTTGAAAAACAGTTTGGCAATTCCTTAAAAAGTCAAAGTATCGACTTATAACGTTATCCAGGAATCGTGCTCGTGGGTGTCTGAGGACTGGAAACTGCAGTCCACACAAAAAGCTCCACACAATTGTTTATGACAGGTTTAATCATAATTTCTAAAAATTGGAAGCGAGAGCCATCGCGATGTCCTGCAGCAGGAGCCCTTGGTACACCCACACAGTGGAATCACATTCAGCAATAAAATGAAATGAGCTATCAGGCCGAAAGGAGACACGGAGGCACCTGAAGTTCACATTTCCAGGTGAGAGAAGAGTCACAGGCCACACGCTGCAGGACCCCGACTGTGTGACGTCCTGCAAGAGACAAAACCAGGGACATTTTAAGAAGATCCCTAGTTCCCAGAGGAACAAATTGGTGCAGCACAAGGGATTTTTAGGGCAGTGAAACTAACTATTCTGTATGGTTTCTCTATCAAGAATGAAATAATATAGAATAATTATGAACAATGTCATTTGTCCATTATGCATCTGTCAAAACCCACAGACCTGTATAACACCACGATTTAACCCCCATGTGAACTATGAACTTTAGCTGATAAACATGTATCAGTAGCAGTTACATTTCTCTAAAATTAAACCTTCTCTAAATTTTTAAAAATCTTGATGAGCTTTGCTCCTAAAAAACAAAACAGAACAGTGGTTTTGAAAATTCTTGGTACATGTGGAGCAAACGTGGGAACTACAGCATGGGGTCATATCCACAACTGAATGTGATTTTTTTTTTTAACCTAACATTGAATTTGATTGTCCAAAGAAAGAGTAAATTTGTTGGGTCCTTGTTCTTGTTCACGTGTGACGTTAACAGGTCTGAATTATTGGAAGTTACACTTGTGTGTTTGATCACTAAATGGAAAATGGTGGAAAACAGGACCGTAAGCCACCCTGTCACCATCCCAGAAATGTTGCCACAGCACTTAAATCCCTTTCTCCTTTTCTTGCAGGCCTTGCAATTGCAAGTGCTCTAATAGACATTTCCCAACAGAAGCCTTCAGAGAGTAAAGACAAGACTTCGGGAGTCCGGAACCGAAAGCATCTCTCCACACGTCAAGGAACCTGTGTCTGAGGAATGGAAGTCGGCCCTGTATATTCTGTACTGTTTTACTTCCTAAATGGCTTCTGTTAAAGCTGTTTTATGGCCTCAGGTTTTATGGAGGCAGATCTCTGTATGACCCAAGGCCTGATGCAGTTCCCTCCAAGTGGGCAGTGACCCAGGTGGCCAAAGAATGTTTGTGAGTTTTATAAAAATAATAGCATTGATGGTCACAGGTGATGAAGTCCGTTTTTACGGCTGTCTTAGGCTTCTCACAGTTAGCATTAAAGCAATCTGGAAGAAGATGTACACTGTTTCTTAATGCTGATGAAAAATAGGTAATTCATATAAATCAACTGTTTATATCCCAAGACTTTAAAGAAAGACATTTTATAATGCCTGAATGATGAGAATTGTACAGTTTTTGCTCATAAGCAAATTTATTTCCTGTATATGAACAGGAAATGAATAAGTTGCAATGGCTTTAAATGTTGTTTTATCTCATTATAAATGTGAAAGTAAGATTTTTGACTTAATAGTAGTACGTAGATGTGTTTAAATGTCTCACATGACCATGCTCTCTCCGAATTCAGTCTGAGAAGGTGACCACATCTACCCAGCAAGAACACAGAGCAGAAGGAGTCCATCTGGTTGGAGAGCCCATGCCACTTTCCAGGCTGTTTGTTAGAATTCTGAGTGTAGAGGACATTCCTGTCGGCCATGCCAGCCACCTAACTCATTATCAGAGCTGATGGAGCACGGAAAAGCCTGTCCAGCGATCAATTTTCCCCTCCTTCCAAAAACAGCCTCCAGTACCACAACCTGAAGAGAGCGGAAATAGTTGTTTTACAGCTTTTGCTCCAATAGGATAATTTTTTAATTGCCTACGAATCATTGGATCAGACCTGAATGATCTATTTGCATGTTTGGAAGAACATGTCATTTCCTTTTGGCCTTCCTCTCCTAGCTGCTAGATTTTACTTACCTTTCCCAAAGGGTATGAAATGTATTTTAGAGGTGACGTCTCCCAAGTTACAACATGACCCAAGTTCCTTCCTGCCACCTTTTCCCTTAGAATAAAAGAAGAGGAACGTGTGGGCTGGCGACCATCAATATTATTCTTATTTCTAATATGAACATATTGGTGCCATGAGAGAAAGCCTACAGTTTGCAAAATAACTTCATTGTTGCCCACATTCAGCATATTCTTAACAACTCAAACTCTGAATGATGGCAGAAAAGAAAAATGAAACAGTGTTCACATTAAGCCATAAAATCATTTGATTCCTAAGAATGTTGACAACAGTTCACTAAAACTCAGTAGCACTAACAGATCTAGTTTGTATTGCATTGCTTACCTTCAGTGTGACTACAGAATATATGTAAGAACAGTGACAAAGATATCCAAAGCTGCTGTATATGATATAGTTTTGTTCAATATGAAAGTCATTTAAATATAGTTGTTTAGAACTATATATGTACCTTTCATGTTCTTTGGATTTCTGGAAGGTAATTACACTTACTGTTTACAGCTAATGCATAGTTACTTGCATGCCATGGATGTACAGTAGCAGAACGCGACCCTATTGTGATATTAAATGTTTATTTCATAATGTCATTTATACATAGTTGGCTTAATTTGATGAAGATTCAATGTAATATATAACAGGAATGACCATACACTATGTAGTTGCATCTTATAAGATATTTCTAGGTTGCATCTAACCATGTTTGTGTCATTATTTTAATAATTAAGCATTTATGAATTATAGCATATATTCCTTATGTTGGCATGGTAATTTTGCTATTTTCCATGCATTAAAATAAGATGAATTCCTAGAGTAATTTTACTAATTTTATCTATAGCCTTGAGTTCTATTTGAAGGGTGTGGGTCAAGGGGGTACCACTTGTTTTTATTTTCTTATGGTATTTTCTCACTCAAAAAAAAAAAAAAAACAGTGACCTAAGCCTGTAAATATCTCCTAGAAACAATCAAGTAATCTTTTCAGCTTGTTTTGGACCCTTTAAATGTTAACTTTTCTTGTGGGAAAATAAATTGACTAAAGTAGTGATTATAAAGATATAATCATTTAAAAATAAAATGATCGCCAATTTGTTTAATTCTCCAACAGTTGTCAGGAGAGAAAGCTTGTGTATAAAAACATACAGCCATGAATGGTAAATCTGTTCCAGCTCTATTTTTAGAGAAGCTAAGCAAATAGCATTACTGGGAAAGAGTCGTCAATGTTTTTCCACTTTGAATCCCATTGGGTCCTTAAAACTTGAAAATTCAAATTTTAGAGAACTATGGGACATAATGCAATGTGAAGTTAAAGTCATACTGTAGCTTTTGGGTGCAAATAGTTCTAATTCCATGGCTAATTATGCAATAACTTATCAAAGGTTTTTACTAGCAAGAAAATTCTTCACCCTCAGGTGAGGTGGGTTGAAATGACATCGAGGATCAAGGGTAATCACTTTGAATCTGTGTCTTGGTTTCTTTTCCCCTGCATCCCAAACACATTAAATTTGGATGCTTTCATTTTAGGAAAATCAAACCACACATCTATGCAGATACTTTCCAAGAGATTAGGTGATAAATGAATGATTCTCTTGAAAACTTACTTTAATGAACTTCTGAACATTTCAGTTTAGAATGACTTTGAAAAATTCTCTAGATTTTAGGATTTCTTCTTCAGCCAAGTATGAATAAATTTTGGTTAAGTAGAATGGAGTTTTAAAAGTTAACATGGGGACACAGTTTGGATAACTAGAAAATTATTGTGAAAAAGAATCTGCACAGCTTACAGATTGATTTAATCGATTTAAAACAAATTGGGATTCTCATAATTGCTTTAAATGGAAATTTATTTTAGTGAGACATAGGGAAGGAAGACGAGCGCTGTATACTGTAGTGTTGTGGTCCATAGGAAAGCTTCAAGTAGGAATGTCTACAGTGGCCAGGACCAAAGCTCAAAGCTGGGAGTTCCTTCAGGCCTCCCATGGGAGCTGCAGAACCGAAGTCACTGGTGCCATCCCTTCTGTCCTGAAGCGTCTTCACTAGGAGGAGCCTGGAGACGGGGGTAGAGCTGGGCCCCAAACGCAGGCACTTCAGGATGGGGTGGGTGAGGGTCTTCACCACAAGGGCAGAGGCCTGCCTGAGCCCTGTTCCTGTGTGTGACTGACAAGTGCTGTACTTCCCGCTGTCTTCCTTGCAAGTCAGTACGGTGGAGGGAACGGACGGCTGTTGTCCATAGCCTGGAGTCACTTGGAGTGCAGACTCATGGACAGCTGGAGCCAGGATGTGGGGACCAGCTTTGCATCGAGTGGTGGTGGACATTTTGAAGCCTTAGCCATCCGTCAGGAAATGGAAGTAACAGAGCCCAGCTTGCCAAGTGGTTGTGATGCCAGAAGGTGCCACACAGCTCCCACAGTGGAGCTCGGTGCAGCCTCCCGGGGTTCATCAGGATGCCACCAGGCCACCCCTCTCCTACCAGTTGTTTTCATCTATTAATTTCCATCCATCTTTTCACCAGAGGTAAAAGGTAGATATTTACAAAAAGACTTCCTGAAGATCTTAAGTTCCTATATTTCTAGCATATAGGGAATTCCTTTAAGAAAAAAAAAAAGAAAGAAAAAGAAAAAGAAAACCTACTTTGACATCTGGGTCAATTGGAACTTTGACTCTAAACCTGTACCATGTCAGTGGAGTATTTTTCAGAATTACCACTGATGACATTTAAACAGAAACATCAGTTGTCCCCTTTCACTCCCAGATTAGGCAAGATGGAGGCCAGCACTAACATGTTATTGTCACACACAGTACATCTCTTTTCAGGGAATAGGAGCCTGTGATTTGAAAAATATATTTAAAAAGGGGAACAGATCAAATGAAGTAATTCTACCCACCTACACTTTTTTTTAAAAAATCAACTTCCAAACCCATTCGCTCTTTACCAGGGTGAGCTTGGCACCTGCTTGGTGATAAGGATTCCCAGGGTTAGAGCAGATTCCTAGCCACAGGCTCAGACGTACCAGGATGGGAACTGGAGAGCAGTGAGTGTCTCAGACTCAGCGACTTTTCCCAGGAGGCAAATCCGGGACACACTGCACTGGGCCCAGAGCTGCCTTTGTCTACAGTTGGAGGGAGTTCTTTAAATAACAAAGTTATCACTCTAATTCAAAATGCGTTAAATAATTTTCCAAGGAGTACAAGCCATCTGGTTGGTGTAACAGCAGTGTTTTCATTATAGTGTACATTGAACATTTTCGTTCTATCAAGTCTTAAATCAAGAAATAGAACCAGAGACACTATCAATATATATGTACACAGGTGTGCATGCCAGTGTTAAAAACAGATTGTATAAAAGTTCAAATCCGCTTTCAAAAGCCAACATTTTATGATAATGTGCTACTAATTGGGACTTTAACTACTGAAATAAAAACATTGGCTCTTCCAACTCCCACTGCCAAATGCAGTTTTGTTGTGTTTGTTCACTCTTCCAAGATCATTCAGGAAAAAAAAAAAAAAAAAACCCTGAGAACCTGAAAAGGACCCTCCCCATCTAAGACTTGGTTATAAAAATTGTGTTTTCAAATTTTCACATTCAAAATACCTTTTTCTCCACTGCACATTCTCACTGAACTCTTCCACGTGTGCTGTTTGAATGGCATCCTGGGCGCTGTGAACGGTCCTGAGAACGCAAGATGTAACTCAGCAGCCAGGAGGCTGGCTGGAACTGAGGATCTGTGTCCCTGGCCATGTGGTCTGTGTTTACAGAAATTGTCCTTGTTTACATGAAATCAGCTTCCCCAGTCTGGTGCCACTGTGGCATAGCTGAGTCTGGTGAGCAGAGCCTGTACGCTGTTTGGCAAGTCTGGGGCTTAGTACCTGTGTTGCCATCTGCTTCCCAGCCCTTGTCAGTGGCACCGCTCTGTCGGGCCTGGGGAGGGCGCTGCTGGGAAGGAGCCACAGCAGCCCTCTCTTTTCTCCAGCCTCTCACAAAGGACCGAGCGCTGTGACTCCTGGGCCTCAGCTGGGACGCTGCCCCGAGGTTGGCCCTGCCTGTGCTCTCGGGGAAACTGGGGGTCTCCTTCCGAGGAGGTTCTTGACGCCCCTGCAGGTGGAGGTCAGACCAGGGCCTGGGCTGTGGTTGAAAGGCCCAGTGGACTTTGAGACACATTCCCAGCCTCACTGGCATCTCTCAGGAGCTTCAGGAAAGAGGGAGAGGAGGGCAGCCTTGTGGTACAGCCAGGTAAGCCACTGCCTGCAACACCAGCATCCCATATAGGCACTGGTTGGAGTCCTGGCTGCTCCACTTCCAGTCCAGCTCTCTGCTATGCGCCTAGGAAGGCAGTGGAAGATGACCCAAGTGCCTGGGCTCCTGCCACCCTCAGGGGAGACCCGGATGGAGTTCCAGACTCCTGACTTCAGCCAGAGTTATGGCCATTGGGGAGTGAAACAGTGGATGGAAGACCTCTCTCTCTCTCTCACTCTCTCTCTCTCTCTCTCTCTCTCTGTAACACTACCTTTCAAATAAATGCATCTTTAAAAAACAAACAAAAGAGAGAGAAGCTTTTGGGGTGGCCTGTTTATGGTGGCCGCCCAAAGCGGGCAGAGGGATGACTGACACCTGGGGCCCCTGTTCATGCAACCAGAGTAACACCTGCTCTGCCAACACTGCGAGGCACACACGCCCTCTTTGCACGTGTTCGTGGTTAATCAGTGGCTCAGAGATTCCGAGACTTCGCTCGACATGGATTTCTCGCTGGCCGAAAGGGAGTTTCTCATGGACATCACCTGAGGGTAGCTGATGTGCGTGGTGAGCATTCTTTGAGCGCCAACCCTTTGATAAACGGGCAATCCCTGCTTCCAGTTCTGCTGGGCTTCCTCTGGTGTTTAGAATCAGAGTATCTGGTACAGCCAGTGCAGCCAAGAAGCTGTTGACCGTTATTTTCTCTGGCCCTACAATGAAAACAGCAAGTGTTATATTGCTTTCCCAATATGAGACTGTTATAATTCTTTTTAATTTTTTTTAAATATTTGGTTGAAAGGCAAAAAGAGTCAGAGATCTTTGATCCACTAGTTCATTCTTCAAAACCCCACAACACCTGGGGCTGGCCCAGGCTGAAGCTAGGAGCTAGAATTCCATCCAGGCCTCTCCCACCTTGGAGAGTAGGAACCCGGCTGCATCAGCTATCACCAGTGCCTCCCTGTGCGCTCAGTAGCTGACAGCTGGAATCTAGAATCAGGAGTGGTAACAACACACTCTGACCTGTTTTGCAGCCCTTCCACACTTAGTTGTGGAAATAATTCTCCCCTGCTCAAGGACTGGCTGTGGAGCAATTGGACAAGAACCCAAACCCCTCAAGCACCGCTCAAGGCACACTGTATTCCGCTCACCTACAAATGGCGTAGCCAATGCTATTTTTGGCAAGCACGGTATTTTCACTCAGGCTAGATAGTCATTTAAGCATAAGCTTCTTTAAACCAGCTGTGTGTATGGTCAGATAGGAGACTCAGCACTAGAAAATCCGCCGTGCAGAGAGCATTAGCGAGCAAATTCTTATTTCTTTGTGCTTCTGTAGTCTCTGTTGCCCAAAAAATATTTACAATGTTGCACTTTCCAGTGATGTACAAGTTATCTAAGAACAGGCCCTGAGTAGGGACACGCTGGAATTTTAAAGTCAACTCAAATGCCAACTTTGTAAAAATGTCTTTGGGCCAGTTTTCTAAGCCCTTTCTAAGTAAGCTAGCATAAATAGGCCCACCGACTTCATCCAGACTTTGCGATGTTTTGTTGTTAAACTGGAAGGTAGATCAAAGTTGAATGTTTCTTTCACTATGAAAGGCCCAAGGTTACATTCGGTCATTCATGGGCATTGAATCTTTTCCTTGAATGTTTTTGGGGGGCAGTGAGTAACACTAAGTGCATATATGTAATTGCGATGGAAACCAATGGCGAATGTTGCCTGATGATTCAGAGTTGTGTTTTGTCACAATGTCTGTTACATATTACAAATATTGCCTTCCTCAACTTTAAATGGCAATTTGACAACAACTGCCTCCAGATTGTGTTAGATTTTCCCTCCCACCATCACATGTCTACCCTGACCCCTCTTCAACGAGACAGCTCATTTCCCTGGCAGCAGCCTAGCCCGCTCATCCCCCTATCAACGCTTTACAAAAACCTAAATAACATGAAATAGGTCTCGCACATCTTCGTTCCCTTGTGACAATGCACGCTGGCAGCAGTAATCTTTTCCTTTAGATCAGCTCGTTTGAAATACGACGGCACTTAAAAGGAAAGGCCAGCTGGAGGGACACCAATAAAAACACTAGCTCAGCTTAAAACAATTTGATTTCAACCTGAAATGAATTACCTTGCAACACAAACAGATAATGGCAAGCAGGATATGCCTCTTATCAAGACGGTTCCCTGTTGAGAGTCGGACTTCGGGGTCCATCAGGGGCACATTGCCCTGGAAGGATGGCCGGGCACGGTCTCCCCAAACATCACGTGCCCCCGAGCTAGTGGGGGAAGGAAGGCACTCTGCGTATGCAACGGCTGCTCCTTCGTGATTTCTGAAGTGACAGCTTCAATTTTACCTCCAGTGCCAAAAATCAATCGCATAGGCCTTAAAGGAAGCGACCTTTCTGGAGGGGACCACTGACAAATAGCATCAGGTTGTTTCTTGGAGGAGCTTTGCAGCACTTGTAAAAACGTACAAGGGTGTCTCGCTTGTGTATTTATGTCATGTGCACTATTCGGTGACATGGTTTTCCTTTTCCAAACAATGTCTAGCAGATCATTATGTGGCAGCCTTCTTGTTAGCTTTTTCCTAAGTGATAATATATATGAACCACTTTGGCTTTGCACATGAGTGAATTGAAAATGACTTCTCCCTGAAGTGGAGTGTGTAAAAAAAATAAGGATACATCTTCATGGGAATCCATTGAGGATAAAAATAAATATTACAGCCATGTTTAGCATCCTCCACACTGCATTAATACAGGTAACAGTCCTCTTTTATTGCAATTTTTAAAATATTTACTTATTTATTTGAAAGATAGTAACAGAAGGAGAAAGAGAGGGAGAGGGAGGGATGGAGGGAGGGAGGGAGGGAAAGGGGAGGGACAGAGAGACAGAGAGATGGAGAGACAGAGAAGCTTCTGTCTGCTGCTTCACTCTTCAAATGCCTGCATCCATCCGGACCAGACCTGGCCAAAGCCAGAAGCCCGTGGGTGGCAAACATGTGCTGTTTTCCTAAGCACATTAATGGAATGGTGGATTGGAAGCGGAGGAGCAGGGACTCAAACTGGCAAGCTGATATGCATTGCAAGTGGGCTTAATGCACTATCACAACACCTGCCCCATATCACAAATTATTTTCTGTAGATATTCTTAATGGAATTTTGATAACTGCCCTTATAATGGAGGCTATAAGGGTCGATTTGCAACATTTACAAAGATTGTGTAGTGTCAAGTTTATCATCTTCATGGGATGTGAGACCAAGGATAAGAATTAATAACATTCGGAATCTACTAAATCTCTCTGGGGCCAATGTTGTGATATTGCAAGTCCTGCAATGCCAGCACCCCATGTGGGTGCAAATTTGTGTCCTGGCTGTTCCACTTCTAATTCAGCTCCCTACTACTAATGCCCTGGGAAAAGCAATGGAAGATAGTCAAATGTTTGGGCCCCTGCACCCATGTGGGAAACCCAGATGAAGCTCCTGGCTCCTGGCTTCAGCTTGGCCCAGCCCTGGCCATTGTGGCCATTTAGAAAGTAAACCAGTGGATGAAAGATTCTCTCTCTCTCTCTCTCTTTTTCATTATTTCTCAATAACTCTAACTTTCAAATAAATATTTTCTTTAAAAAATAAGTCTACTAAGACTTTTCAAGTAGTTGATTTCAGTTTGTAAAACATGTCACTTTGGCCACCAACAATTAAATGTAACATTCCCTAAATCAGATCTTAATCACACTCATTTAGATCTGAAATGGCAGCATTGTTGGTGACGTCTGAGCTTTGTTTGATCTGATGCAGACGATAAACAATACAGTAAACTAAAAGTGGATGAAGAAATAGAGGTTGTCCCCTCAATTTGGCCAAGTTTTTCAAAGACTGTCGAGGAAGAGTGATCTAGGTGTTGAAACGGAGACCTGGAAACACTGGAATAAAACCAATACTCTGTCCTCAGGCAGGGTTCACCCCACTTTACTCCCCTGCAGTGAAAATGAGAACGGTGCTTGTGGGATGTGTCCTAGAGCCTTCAGAACCTTGGATCCAAGGCCGTATCCCTGCTGCTGTCCGTGGCTCTCCAGCTGGCCATGTGCGTGGCACTGGGCAACATTCTTTCTATTGGCAAAACACCTATGACCATTTGGTTCTCTAATGGCATTCCCATGGGTTCTGAGTAGATTTTTTCTCGGACTCCGATGCTAGACAGATGCATCATATCTCACTGGGCTGCGGGAAGCTGTCCCACTATGGTATTGGTATACGGAGGACCAACGGAGCAATGGCCTGATTACAATTTGAATTTCCATTTGTGGCTGGATTTTATGACGTTTAACAGTTTGGTGCTTTAGATGCCACTGTTAAATGAACAAAAATACTCCTCTGTACACAAGCTTCTGAAATCTTACCAGCTAATTACATAAATGAAGTCTTTTACACAAAGCATTAAAATTTGTATCAGAAAGCACGATTCCCATCATTTCTTGATCGATATTGGCATATGTAAAATGCTTTTCAAGCGCTCCACAAAATAATAAACAAAAACATTTTCTTTCTTCCTGTTAGTCATTGCACAGATATTTTTTTCTTTTAGATAAACAATCTACAGTGTGTTTACTGAAGCCTGCATTGATATTCCCCAGTAGTGTTTGCAACTGGAGTTTGATCCCAGCCGCTGCACGGAATGAGTCCGCAGTACAGAGCAGGCAGCCCCCTCTGGAACCTGCGATTATTTGTTCTCTCACTGTTCTAAAGGTAATTAAGGAGCATTGCATGTTTCTCAATTAATGATTTCTCATTCAACAGGGGATCTTTGATGCTAATTTGTTTTAATCAGGGCAGAGGCTGCACAGAAACTCCAAACAATTCAGTGAAGAGGAACTAGGAATTTTTAATCAAGTGGAAGAGATTTCAATGCTAGAGGGACACATCCATTATGTGCTTTCAATTCCTGTTCGTTTAACGGCATTGAGTTTCATAAGCCGACGTGAGGACAGATACACAGAGCATCTCGTGTTACACAGTGTACATCTTCCTTCCTGTGAGCATTTGTACATATGTCCTCGTGTTTGTGCAACCCCACTAGTTGAAGCTTCCTTATGTGCGACCCTCACATCTATCCTTTCTGTCCATGTAGAGGACATATTGACGCATCTAATACCCTTATTCTGTATACTAGTGCAAGCAAGCGGTGTATAGAGGAGGATATGTACATCTACATAGCAAAAGAACAGTGGGAGATACATTATACATGGGCATTGCATTTAACGCATTCGTCCTGCCCCTCGGACAGCTGTCACTGACTGCTCCTAATTTGAGCAGCTAAAATCAAATTGCATTATGGACAGGGGAACATTGCTAAGCGCTTGCACCTGAGGGAGGCGTTACAGCGTGATTAGACCCCCATTTGTATTAAAAAAGGACCTCACAGGTGATTTCGCCTTGTGAAAGTAAATGGTCAGGGTAGAGAAATCAGCACGGCTGCTGTTCTTCACAAAGATCAGTGTGGGCTCCATCTGATGTTTTCAGATCCAAGCTGCTTTACAGAATGTCAGTCACGTGGAAGTGGTGGGCTCTTTCCCCCCTTCTTCTAACTGAATATAGAAAAATCTCCCAGCGCTTGAGAGGCCTAGCTAGAGAAAACACCGCCTTGGCTCGCGTTACAGAAAAGCAGGAAACCAAGGGCACTTTGTTGTTTGCTAAGGGATCCCCAAGCTGCAGAGCACAGCAGAGCCAGCCGAAGGGGTTCTGAAACCCGGAGGCGGGGCCCGCCCTGGGCCTGGCGCGGCCGGTGAGTGTGTTCCTTCCTGCCACGTTCTCAGGTATGCGGGGGCTTGGGGATCCTAGTGTGCGAACTCCTGTTGTGGACAAAGCAAGGATTAGGGGACTGTGCTCTGAGCGCGGCCCCCTCACACATTTGCAGTATATTTTTCACCGGTTCTCTGCCAGAAGGTAGGCCCACCGTGTGTGTCTCTGCAGCGGCCTGCAGGGTGAACTGGCCCCAGCTGGGCAGGGGATACGTGGTGGACTTGGGTAAGAGGGACGACAGCAGTGTCTGTGTGTCAATTCAGAGGTCCCCTTGGAGGGCTTTTGTGGAATCAGAGTCATTTGAAAGTGAACTTTGACATGGAAATGAGGACCAGATACACCTGTGCCCAGGGCCAACCCTAGGAGCCAGCCTAGCTGCTGAAGGACAACCCCAGGCTGGCGTTCCCCAGCCCTGCTGCTAATAAGCTATGGATGCCTCTGTGGGGCATCTGTGGTTTTAATCCGGGCCCTGATTAATTGTTGACAAGTTTGGGGAACTCTGCTTAAGGACCCCATTCTCTTTCCTTGGGACCTTTCTTCACAGAGGCGCTAACACAAGGCAGCCCAGCAGAAAGCCTGTCTGGGGCAAGTGCCCCACTCAGGCCCAGGCCCGCCTCTGTGTCCAGGCCTCCCCGGACGTGCAATGCACTTGCCGTGGTGGACGTGAGTCAGCTCCGCGTGTCTCGGCTGTATGAGCATCATGGTCAGTGTGGTGAACACAGCGGTGGCTCTCTGGGTTTTATTCATGCTGCGATTCTTCTCCTGACTCCATGTCATGAGGCAGAAGGGGAGAACGGAGTCCTGGTGTAGAGATTTGAGTGATTGTTGAATCTGCCCCTGAAGTTAATTAATGGGCATGGAACGAATGAGTGGATAGGCAATTGCATCAAAAGATGACCTTGTTGTGAAATGTATCTCTTGAAAGTTCAAATATTGTTAAAAAGATTTATTTATTTATTTGAAAGAGTTACAGTGAGAGAGAGGGAGAGAGAGGGGAGAGAGAAACTCCATCTGCTGGCTCACTCCCCAAATGGCTACAACAACGAGGGCGTGGCCAAGCTGAAAGCAGGAGCCCGGGGCCCCACCTGGGTCTCCTACATGGGTGCAGATGCCCAAGCACTCTGGCCATCCTCCGCTGCCCTCCCAGGCGCACCAGCAGGGAGCTGGATCGGAAGCAGGGCATCCAGGACCCAAACAGGTGCCCACATGGGACGCCGGCTGCAGACGGTGGCCCAAGCTGCTCTACCACAGCACCGGCCCCTGGAGTTCAAATATCTAATGGCACCTATTGTGAGCCAGGCACTATGCTGTGCTATATAATCCTCCTACAACCAGAAAAAGAATATTGGACTCCCAGTTTTACGGAGACTAAGAGAACCGGCCTGCCTGAGCTCTTGCGAAGCAGTTTGGGAAGAGAATGAACCATGAAGAGCTGCCTCCTCCAAACCCGCTGTGGTTAATTAACATACAGCCTTCATACGATGACAGAAAAAATGATGCCGGCTATGCCAACCGTTATTGCCTTATCATAATTCGTAATGGCAGAAGCATTTTTAATTGGAGGGATATTTTCCATTTTCTAATGAGCAATCTGATCTTTGGGGATTGTCCTGATTCTCCCATGTAAAGGAAATGAGCGCTAATTCTCCCCAGCCCCAGGCAGTCTAGGACTTGGAGATGCCCCTGACCCACCGTGCCCGTGAGTCTGCCGTGCTAATCACACCAGCGTCGCCGTGCGTGCTCACAGGCTGGCTTCAGACCTAATCATGTCACATCACTGGGTCACGAAAGTGCTAATGAGCTAATCGAAAGTGACTTTTGCAATTACAAGTTACATCTTGATGCGATCATAATGTCAGCATTGCACCCGGCTGGGATTCACGCATCTCTAGACTGTAGTCACGAGGTCTGGTCTCAGCCCAGTGCAAAGCATCCTGTGCCTGGTGGCCAGGCCCATTCCAGAGACTCCCTGGTGCTTGTTACTAGAGGGACGTAGGACGCACCCCGCCCTGCTCTCCTCTGCAGGGCTTCCCTGGGCAGCTGCCTCTGTCTTGTACCTCAACTTGTTAGCGCTGTTTCCTCCTCTGTTGGGTGAAGGCCCTTTACAGACTGGTCCACATTCTTACCTGGTGACCGTACCCTCGTCCGACCTGGATTGCTGTACCTTAGACTTTTTTTTTTTTTTTTGCCAGGCAGAGTTAGACAGTGAGAGAGACAGACACACAGAGAGAGTTACAGACAGTGAGAGAGAGACAGAAAGGTCTTCCTTCCATTGGTTCACTCCCCCAATGGCTGCTACAGCTGGCACTGCACTGATCTGAAGCCAGGAGCCAGGTACTTCCTCCTGGTCTCCCATGCAGGTGCAGGGCCCAAGCACTTGGGCCATCCTCCACTGCCTTCCCGGGCCACAGCAGAGAGCTGGACTGGAAGAGGAGCAACCGGGACTAGAACCCGGCGCCCCAACTGGGACTAAAACCCGGGGTGCTGGCACCACAGGCGGAGGATTAGCCTAGTGAGCCGTGGCACCGGCCTGTACCTTAGACTTGAGAACCGCTCTGAGAAAATCGCATTAGAAGCTGTTGGGTTAATTCTGCGTCACATTAATGCATCTTCCTAATGTGGCTCCCAGATCTTCCCAGCAGTGGTATTTACAGGATCCGAAGGTTCATCCTGTAAATTTGGACTGCTGGGGTCAAGCTTGGATTGGTCTCGTGGTGCACACGTGGTGTGTGTTGCGGATCCCCATAGAGTCTGTATCATTTCTAACAGATAGCGTTGGCATCCTGTGCCCCCACCACTGAAATACCAGATTCTCAGTTCATTTCTCAGTGAGGCGCACCTTCCACCCACAGGAGAGCCGGTTGTGACGCCATCGTGGGAACGTCACTACCTCCGAAGGGACTTTCTGGGATGCATTCTGTCTACTCAGAAGATAAAATGAGATGTACAGAATTCATAAATTATTTGGGCACCAGGTGATTCTGTATAAAGGACTGCCCGGGAGCAGACAGGAATGTTCATGCCCTCTCGGAACAGTCTTCTAAAAAGATCAAATCTCTCTGTGGTGACCAACGTGCAGAAGCAACACCACAATTGCTTCGTGGTTACGTGGAAGAGAAGCAGCCATTTTTCCATCTGGGGCCAAAATGAATGGTAGTGATCCATCACACCTGGCCCTCGGAGTCTAGAAACTCGTGGATCCCAGGGAACTAGCTGACATGTTTGCATGCAACATGCAGATGGCTGTTGACCTAGATACATCTCTAAAGTTCATCTAATGGGGCTGCGCAGGGCCTGGCTAATACTCTAACAAGTTTTTTTTTTTTTTCCTTTTCTTTAATGATGAGCATAAGCCCGGGGGTGGGGGGAGGCTTGTGTTTGATACAAGTGACAGCTCTGCAAGATGCGGACTTCTCCAAGAGAGTTTGCTGACTCCGAAAAGCGATGCTAGGGGAGTTGTCAGACAAATTAGTAACCCTCGAGATTAAAAGTTATGTAGCTAATCAGTGCTACAGGCCTCCTGCAACCATGTCCCAAAGAAGGGGCTGACTTCTTTAAAATGTAGTTCTTAAGAAAAAATCAGTACATAAATTAAGCTCTGCGTTACGAGATGAGCCAACGTCTTCCTCCTTGGCTTACTTGGCAAGTGCGGAGAGCCGCATCGGCCGAGTAAAGGAGCTCATTGTCTTCTCCCTTCCTCCTCTTTTTTCCCTTTTCATCCTCAGCAGGCTCCACCATGTCCTGAAACCACACGGGGCATTGAGATCTCTGTCTTTCAAATATGCTCAGAAATAAAATTGCAGATGTTTGTGTTTTTCCAAGACATTGCATAATTAAATCTGATATCGAGCTGGGAATTCAAACAAACAATGCAGCAAGAAAAATAGATATTTTATATCTTGTGGCCTGGGATTGTCCTTAAAGCAGCCTAACTTACATTCGGGACTGACTGTGCTGCTGGTTGTTGGGATGCACAGAGCTGCAGGCCTTCCCTCCGGTTTGCAAAGTGCATGAAGGATCCATGGTGCAAGCAACCGGAAATGAGCACACTAACAGGGCATGTGTGAGACAGACCTGGGTGAGCAGTTCAGCGCAGAACATCAGAATCCCGATTATTGCCCATGCGATGTACTCAATTCAAGGATCATCGGACTAGAAGGGGATTTTGAGTTTGTGCCTGACTGAAGGATTCTCAAGACTGTGTAACAGACTCGGAGATGAGAGCTATGAGTGGAATATCCAGATCGCTGGCTATTCAAAGCCTGCAAAATCATTTGGTCTGACCCTGCCAAGGCAATTGCACACAGGACTTGAACTTCAATAATTCTACAGCAGGCTCATTTTTTAACTTGAGAATTTTGTATGGCCCATGAGTGATGTTATAAAGGATCAAATGGCCCTTGGTAGGAAAAAAAAAAAATGGCCCCACCCCTGCTAGGAACCCAGTATAGAGACAGTGATAAGGAGCCATGCGGTGGGGTTCACAAGACGATTTAAAGTTGCTCCTCACTATGGACATTTGGTGAACAGTCACCGGTGTCCCTGTGAGTGGAGCAGAGGGAGATCTGACCGCAGATGAGGAAGAAGCAATGCATCCACAAAGCAAAGCCTGGAAATGATGCCACCGCAAGCCAAGCCATGCTATCAGCCACCAGAAGCTGGGAGAGGCCAGGGACCGTGTCGAGGTTTCAGGAAGGAGCTGGGACTGGTAGCAACTGGATGTTAGCCCCAGGCGACTCATTTTGGATTTGTGGCCTCCAGAGCTGTAAAGGAACATGTTTCTGTTGTTTTCAGTCACTGTGTTTGAGGCTGATATGGTGCAGCAGGTAAAGCCACCACCTGTGACGCCGGCATCCCACATGGGCACTGCTTCACGGCCCGGCTGCTCCACATCCAATCCAGCTCCCTGGTAATGGCCTGGGAAAAGAAGCCAAAGAAGGCCCAAGTGTTTGGGCCCCTGCTACCCACATGGGAGACCAGATCCAGCTCCTGACTCCCAACTTCAGCCTGGCTCAGCCCTGGCCATTGCAGCCACTTGGGAAGTGAACCAGTGGATGGGAAACCTCTCTCTATCTCTGTAGCTGTAGCTCTGACTTTCAAATAAACAGTTTTTAAAGTTGCCAAGTTTGATAGCGGTCACAAGGAGTTCATACACCCATCTTGCAGCCCCTGAAATTCCCCGTGCCACAGCCTTAAACACAGCCATGGCGCCCTTTAATTATTCAATGTATTTTACAGACGGAATTATAGGTGGCATCTGCCTGAGTGCATGCAAACACTGTCAACATACAGTCGGGTTGGGTTAGGAGAGCTGGCCCCTGGGAAGCCTCCAGAGGCCAAGGGTCCCATTGCCCAGCGCCAGAGGGAGGGTGGTGACCCGAGGCCGGCAGCCCCCGCCCCCTCCCACAGCTCACCTGGACTCCACGTGCTCACAGGGTAGCAAAAAGGAGCACAGTCAGAAAACGACCCCACTGTGCCCCCTGCCCCCGTCTCCAGCGAGCCCGGGAAGTCGGACCCTCTCCGCCATACCCTTTGACAGGACGATACACACGGAGAGAGGTCAAAGCCAAGGCTCTGGGGAGACCGCATCTGCCACGGGAACCAATAAATGGTGGCCATTAGAGCCTCGAAGGGACTCAGATGACCCTGGCCCCGGTGTGGAGGGGCGGAAGGTGTCCCACAAAGCCGTGGCTGTGGCCTGCGTGGCCCGGGCTGGCCGGGGAAGCTGCGGCTCTGTGCGTGTGGGAAGGGGATGGCCGGTCCCCTCGCGAGGGGCCAGAGCCGCTGGGGCGCGGGCGCCTTTGTGCTGACGCAGGCTTTTAGAGAAGCTCTTTGGCCAGTGTTCCGCTCGGGCCGCCTGGATGGAGATGGATGAGGGGCTGAAGCGCGGGAGACTAATGTGAAGAATAATTGTTTTCACTGCTGGGAAGCTGTCACAATCTCGCAAGCGCAGCTGCTTCTCAGAAATGCGCTCCAGACCCGAAGCGGCTCCCAGGCGTCGCCCTGCTCTAAGTGGAGGCGACATCCCGCGACCCTGCCCCGGTGACTGCGAGGCTCCACAGCCGTCCTTGCCACCTCCAGGGCTGTGGCACAGAGCCCTGGTCCTCAGCGCCTTTGGGAAGAGACGGTTGATGGTTTAGTGTCTGCTCCCCTGAGCCTTGTCATCAAACTGTTGCTAAGGAAGTGTAGGGGCGGGACATTGACGGGATGCTTGTGTGTGTGTGTGTGTGTGTGTGTTTGCATACCCATGCATGCTGGGGGGCTTTCGGGTCTTGGCTATTGGAAGCAACTGTGAAAGCCAGTAGAGGACCCAGCTGTCTCCATAGATGCTGGTAATGATCAGAGCAAAATGATCAGGGTGGTGGCCGGAACCAGAGACGTCACTGTGGATGGAAGGTAGCGAGGATCAGGGCCTCTTTCCATTGACAGGGAGGCACAGCCGCCCTCTCTCCCATCATCCTGCCCCCCCCCCCCCAAGAATGCAAGAGAGGGCCTGCGAGAACTAAAACCCCAAGAGATAGCTTCAAGTGGCTATGTTGCCCTGCTCGCCATTGGAATGAAGCTTAATGACAAAGAGGTTCAAGTAGTGTTTCACACCTGGGTCTTTGCCTGGAGCAATGTGACAACCATGTGCCAGTTTTATTCAGCCAGCCATGAACAGAAAAGCTTCCGCTCTGGGGTTCAGCTCAGTTAGAAGTCTTGATCGGATATTTCGTCCACTTTTACTCTCTGCCCTGTCCTTCCCCGTCGAGCTGATCTGAATGGAAAATGGCTTCCTATCAGTGGTCTTGTTCACCATGCAGACTCATTGAATGTGGTTCCTGTGTGGCTAAAATCCTCGTGATACCGGTCGACAGACATCCAAAGGATTTATGCAGTGCTTGCTGTGGTGCCATTGTCCCAGGACTACGCTGTGAGTCCTTCTATTCCATCTCCACCTGTCACCTGAGATATGACTACTGCTCTGCTCTACTGACAGAGAAGGAAATAGATTCGGTGGCCTAGCCAAGGATGTACACCTTGCCCTGAACTGTCTTGTCAAACAAACAATGAGGAAGTGGAGTGCAAGGTCCTCAGGAGAGCGTAGGAAACGAGAAATGCCAGCTTTGAACAAATGTCACTTTAGACCACCACTTACCCTTGGCCTGTTCCCCCATCTGAAAACACAGCCTTAAAACTGCTTTAGCCAGGGTGAAGAGTTGTGATGGACAGGCGTGTGGATGATGCTGGAGGGTCAGGGATTACAAGAGTCGGTCCTTGAGCCACTGCTCTCTCTAGTATGGAGAACTGGGTCCCGGTTGCTTACTCCCTGACTTTGCCAGCATTGTTGGCTGTCCCCAGATACCAAAGAATCTGGGAGCACTGTACAGATCCTGCCAGTATGCCCAATCTGGGACACTTAACCTCTGCCCTTTGTGGAACTGGGGGGCAGTGTGGCACAGTGGTGCCCTGGGCTCTGACTGGGAAATGACCCTGTGAAGGTCATTTAAGTTCCCTGTCCTGAGTTTCTGTATCTTCAAGGCACAGACAGCCGTATCTCCTTGAAGGCATCGTGGAGATGAGCAGGTGAGGCGTGTGTGTGAGGCATTTAGCACGGGCCAGGCGCGTGGCTAGTGCTGTGAAGATATTGGCTATAGCTGTTACCAGCTGGTCCTGGGATCTGCTGACCATAATCACCAGCTGGAACTATCCCCTAAGGATCCAGTGCAGAGCCCAACTTACAACCAAGTTTCCTTATGATTGCAGGATGCCTGGTCATGTCAAAGGTCTCAGATCAAAGGGGACCTCTCGTGCATCCTGGTTTTACATCGCTGGAGATGGGGCACAGCAGAGCTCATTGCTCTCACAGATCCCCGAGATAAACATTCAAGAGGCTTCAGAGAACCAAGTTGTTTTCTGGGCAACAGTAGCCACCATCCAGACTAAAATCGAGGCGGGCGATGGCCTCACCCACGGCGACAAGGCAGGCAGGAAGGGGCAGTCCACACCGCAGAGCTCCCACTGCATGCCAGGCACAGTTCTACTGCGGGATCATTGGCCTTTGTATGAACTGGGAAATGGAGACACCTAAGGAGCTCAGTGTCTCCCAGGGCACTAGAAAGCAGAGCTGGATTCGCATCCAGGGCTGCCTGGTGGCAAAGCCTCTGGTTCCCCCCTCCACACCGGGCTCTGTTGTTTCTCTGTCCCAGGGACACTGCACCACACTCCTCTACCCTTCATTGCCTGCTTGAATGCCAGCCCTCGCCCCTCTGTTAGTGCTCAGGCCAGGCGCTCAGTTCCGTTGGGTGCTATTTGAGCCCCTGGTGCTGGCCAGGTCCTCATCTTTTCACTCTTCCTCTCCAGGAGGGCCTTTTATTGTCTCCTCAAGTGACTTGCACCAAACTCTGGTGGCCATGAACTGCTCACACCCGAGCTGGCCCCAGAATGGTCCTTGGAGTACCCCAGCTCCTGGGTGATCATGGATCAGTTACTTCTGAGCAAGTAACTGTGATTAGGGATCAGTTATCTCCAGTTCTCTTCCACGAGATGAGAGCTGGGGCCACCCTTAGTCCTAACACACTATGATTCTCTAATTATGGCTAAGGGGTGGCCCCACAAGGAGAAGGTTATGATGTTATCGGTGAGTAAAAGCATGAATCAAGGCCAGGCCTACTTGGGAGGAAGACTTGTAGCGTGCTGCACGTCTGTGCCCGTTCTACCAACTCCCCCATCCCAGGCACCCTAAGGAGGAGAACTGACATTTATTGAAATCCTAACATGCGCCAGACCCTTTTCACATCTGGGATCAGAGTCTGGGAAAAGAGCCTGATGTCGGAGCTGCACTGCGGGGCGGGTGTCCAGCCACGCTGCTCCAGTTGCTTTGACCTGGGGCTGTCCCTGCGCTCAGCTCCTTTCCCCGCTGGCTCCACTCCACTTCTCCTGCCCTGGCTGCTGAAACCCTGCTGTTCTTTCCCCGCATGCATTTCCTGATGCCAGCCCAGTGCTTTAGTTCTTTGGTCTGTGTCCACGATCGAGTTGAAGCATGTGCTACTGCTCTCAAGTCCTGATGAGCTGTCTGAAGTCCTGGCCTCACTGAAGAAAGCTGGGGCTGGGCAGACTGGGTCAAGCCCTTGGACTTGGACTTTCTGGCCCTGAGATACTGGCAAAGCCCCTTAATCCCACAGAACCCCCTTGTAACATGAGGATGTGGAGTTAGGAGGTGGTAGTCTCCTCTGAGATGCGGTTAGGAGATTGTGCCAGTAATGCATGAGCCTGGGTGAAGTTCTCATCTATCAGCCTCCCACCCGGCCTAGCACCCAGAGCCCTGCACAGCCTGGCTCCCACCCGGCCTAGCACCCAGAGCCCTGCACAGCCTGGCTCCCACCCGGCCTAGCACCCAGAGCCCTGCACAGCCTGGCTCCCACCCGGCCTAGCACCCAGAGCCCTGCACAGCCTGGCTCCCACCCGGCCTAGCACCCAGAGCCCTGCACAGCCTGGCTCCCACCCGGCCTAGCACCCAGAGCCCTGCACAGCCTGGCTCCCACCCGGCCTAGCACCCAGGGCCCTGCACAGCCTGGCTCCCACCCGGCCTAGCACCCAGGGCCCTGCACAGCCTGGCTCCCACCCGGCCTAGCACCCAGGGCCCTGCACAGCCTGGCTCCCACCCGGCCTAGCACCCAGAGCCCTGCACAGCCTGGCTCCCAGTAATCACTCTGATGTTGTTTTGTGTGAATGCAAGAGTAAACTAGAGCAACCAAAATAAGAACCCTGGGAGACTGAGAGCAGGGCACCTTCCCCTTTCTTTGGTCTTGGGCTGACTCAAAACTGGGCTTGAGGAATTCCTACAATTTGTTGGACCAGGATGTTAGCCACATGGCTATTTTGATTCACACCATATTGAATTCAAAGCCACTTCATTCATTCATTAATCTGTTCGTACACTGCATGCTTGTTAATTTTCTATGTGCTAAGTCCTTTTCTAGGCACTAAGGATACAGCAGTGCACAAATCAGTCAAGAATGCCTGCATGCATGAAGTTTACATAGCAGTGAAAGGAAATAGTTAATAAAAGTAACTGAATTATACGATAGGTGATAAATGCCATGGAGAGAGAAGCAGAGGATAGTGGGAAGGGCTGGGGGTCAGAAAGGGACTAACTTGAGGGTGACAGTGAAGCAAAAACAAAGGAGATAAGGAAATGTGGATTGTCTTAATGTAGAGGAAGAAAGTCCCAGAAGGAGTGCAATCCATGCAAAGGCCCTGAGGCAGGATTAACCTGGCTTGCAGCAGGTCCCTTGGAAGCCCAGTAAATAAGGAGAGAGTTGGAAGGTCTGGGTAAGGCAGAGCTGTGGGTGAACTCCAAAGACATTTTGTGCTTTTGAGCAAGGTGTGGCCATTGAATGGTGCTAAACATAGTGATGATACCACCTGACTCGCTCCCATTGTATCTGTGATGTTTGAGATAAACATATCAGGGAATTAGTCTTAATAAAACAGCCTCAAAAAGTTTCATTAAAAGTATTAGGGAGAGCGCTAATACAAAGACATTCAGTGAAAAGAATTGTATAGAGATTAGAATATCAGTACCAATTTTCTTTTACAACCCTGAACTGCTCTAATTTAAAAGTACTTATTCCATATCGCAGATACAAAATACTCTAAATTTGTACCAAATGTATTCTATGCCCATAGCATATAAAACAGAAGCTCTCATGACTTTTATTGCTGTCTATTTTTAATCTTAGTTAATGCAAGTATCGGAAAGGTTGCATACTTTATTGTATATACAGAAAATCCTGCAAATCACAAGGGTGCAGCTCCATGAGATTTCGGAGCAAGCATGAAATTTCCCAAGCAAACGAGACTCTAACTCTTCAACAAGATCTGGAGCCACAGCATTCCAGCGAATTCTGAGCATCTCTTGTCACTGCTTCCTGTCACTGCTCTGTCCCCGCCCAAGGGTAAATGCCTTCTTGACTTCCACCTCCATGGATTGCTCTGGCCTGCTTGGAAACTTTATGCAAAGGGATGATGATCTAGTCTCTCTCCTGTCTGACTTCTTGGCTCCACATCATGTCTGTAAGAGTTGTCTGTGCCGGGGAGAGACGTTGTGGATGGCTGCCTCTCCCTGCTGTGTCACTGTGTGGAGGACCAGAGTGCTTTTCCCCGTTCAGCTGTGAGTGAGCGCTACAGGGCCTTTTCTAGCAGCGCTGCGACCAGTGTCCTCCTGTGGGGCTGCTGCTGTGCCTGTGCACCTTTCAAAGCAGCTCCACCAGGTCTGTGGCACAGCTCTGGTTCTCTCATGTGTCTTGAGAGCTGCTCTTGCTTGCGGGGTGGCATACAGACTCAAAGGTGGCCAGGGACAAGAGTGGACCCAGGGATGTGGGTGAGAAACTTCGGGAACAAACTTGGGTGGAGGATGGACAGAGCGTGGGTGGTGAAGGGCATTTGGTTCTGGGTGTATTTCAGAGGTCCCTGGTGAGTGCTCTGTGGTCATTCTGACAGTCATTGGCCCAGCACCTGGCTCCTGGGTGCAGGACAGGCACCTCCAGTGATGAAGGAGCAGGGGAGTGTCTCATCAGCACAGAGAAAAGCCTTCTCAGCATTGCCTTGGGGGGCTCTGGGCTTTCCACGTCCGAGGCCCACTCTTGGGCCAAAGAACAACTCCCCAGTAAGGATCTGATGGCTCATGGAAGAAGATAAAGCGAGGCCGAGGAGAAACTTTTTAAGTGGGTTTCTTTGAGAGAGCCTGCTGCTCGCTGCGGTGCGAATGCTGTCCACAGTGCCAGAGCTCAGCGCTGAGATTCTCCGCTCGTCTGAAAGGAACTGGTTTACACCTTGGTCCACGTGTGGCTTGTTGTCCTAAGGCTTTTTAAGCAATACCAAGAAAAAAATTCACAGCTTTCTAGAAGGGCTGGCTCTTTCCAGGGCCCCATGATTTTCTTCGAGCAGGCTTCTTCTCTCCTGAGTTTTGCCTGGGGATGGAAAGCCATCCTCACGGTTGAGTCCACCCCCTAGCCCCGCTCCCTCTCTGCACTGCTGCTGGGAACCGCTGTCTGCAGGTGGCAGACGTGTAGAAACGTGGACCATTCTCTCTTCCACTCGCAGGTGCTTGGTTCACGTCCCTGTGAGCTTCGGGAGAATGTCTCCCCCCTCCGTAGACCGTCATTTCAGCGTAACTCGCTGGGCTCCCCGAGTGCCCTGGGAGCTTAGCTAGCACTGGATGCTGTTGTTCCACTCCTACAACTTTCTTTTTTGTGCCCGCAGAACTCTTTCTAACCCATACAGTGCTTCTCTTCCACTGAGTGACCTCTTTCTTCCAAGCAAACAGGGTTGCCTATACCTACTTAACTACATCAATAAACAAATGGATTATCAAGCATCCTTCAGATAAATAGCCTGTACCAATTGACTGCCAGCGCAAGGGACATCTTTGAACTGAATCTGAGAAAGGCTGGAATAACCGATTGCTGTTGGTATTGTTTTCCCCCTGAAATAAGATGAAACTCGAGTCTTCATACAACCTTGTCATTGATTTTTAGCCTTTTATCCATCATAAAGGAAGGCCCCTCGTGCCAGCTGTAGTGAAATAACTCGCTTTTGCTTCTGTTTAAAGCTCCATGTTTTTTTTTCTCCCCTTTTTTTTAGGGTGGGGATTGAGGGATTTGTGTGGTCCCTGGTGATGCAACAGTGAAGAAACTGACCTCTGACCTGGTCTAATCCACTGTGCACCTTGGAACCTATTAGGCTACCATGGGCTTGGGGTGGCAGAAGTGGGTAGGAAATGCTCCTGAGTTCTGTTGAGAATGGACTTGAGGAAATTGTTGTTGAAATCAATGAAGTATGGCATCCAGTGGGATTTAAACATGTGTGAGAGCCAAAGGGGAAGTACTCAACTGTTCAAGCCATCACACAAGCATCCTACTGATGAGCCCAGAGCACACCCTCTGCAGTGGCTGGAAGGGGAGGCAGCGGAGGAGGGGGGTGATCGATGATTACCCCTGATAAACCGCGCCTTCTTCCCAGACCTCCCTGGGACTCTGGTTCCTTTTGCAAAGGAGCAGCCAATTATTCTGCTTGACCCTCAGGGGCTTCCAAACTGACCAACCAGGCAGCCTGCCTTCGCGGTCTCCTTCTCCTAGTGTTGTCCATTATTTGGATGTTTTTTGGGCACCGCCAAGGAGTCAGACGGTACCCAGAAGAGGAAACTGGGGCTCTATGCTTTTTTATTATTTAATGGAGGAAACTGTTGTTTACGGGGCGGTGTGATGAAGTACCGTGAGGAAATGACCTTTGTGAACACTGGGCTCCTTCCACCCGCCAGGCCCAGCACCGAGTATTTCACATGCGTTGTTTCATCAGTGTCCATGGCAGCCTGGATGAGGAAGGTAACTACTGCTGTACCCATTTTATAGGTGTAGAAACTGAGGTGCAGAATCTTCAGGAATCGCTCAAGGCCATGTCTTTGTCTGCAGGAGCCCAGGGCCAGAGCTCTCACCAATGAGGAGCCAGCAAGCAGGAGGTGTTTTGGAGACCCTCTGACGGTTTTTCCAGACTTTCTCAAATATGTGGGGTAGATCCAGGTCTGGAGGAGAGGCAGGGTCACGTTAAGCTGGGGACAAGGACAAGCATTTCATACAGAAGGCACACATGCCCATGAGTATGAGCGCTTGGCTGGGATTTGTCTTCCTGAGGCCCTGACCCCATAGAGATCATGTCGGGACTAGAAGTGGGAGACGGGCTGCAGGTGAGGTGAGAGCAAGGTGCCACACAGCCCAGTGGATGCCTTTGTTTGCACAATGACTCTTGATAGTGTCCTCTGTGCTTGTGCATGATAGACAACAGGGTCACCCTGGGCCAGAAAGACTGTGTGGATACCCTGGGGGGGCGGGTCCCTCTTAATAAAGGACAGGGCTTTCACGCTGCCAGTGCTGGAGCTTGCAAGGAAGGCTCTGGGAGCAAGTGCACGTTTTGGAGAAGATAGTCCTATAGCATGGGGCAAAGGAGGGAGAAGAAAAGAATGGGGCACAGGGATGCATGAAAAGGTCAAGGTCAGGGTCCGGGATATGGACTTGGGTGCAGGCACTGGCTGTGAGAATGACAGGGGACGGAGACACACTTCAGACCAGAGATGCCCAAGAGCCAAGTGACCCAGCCTGGAGTTGACTGGAAGAGTGCAGGGCGGGGTGAGAATCCAGGGTGGGAGGGGACGCTCTTGTCAGACAGGGGCACACAGGAAGGATGCCAGCCTGCTCTCCAAATCCTTGAACTTGAGCAGCCAGGGAGCCTCCTATCGTCAGAAGGAAATGAAGGGCAGCCTGTGAGAAAGGGACAGCACTCGTAGCCAGCAGAGAGATGGGCATTTGCCATGGAAGGAAGGCGTGGATTGTTGGCAGGTGAGTAGAGCAGAGGCCAGGCTAGAGAGAAAGTGGCCAGAGAGGTGTGAAGGGCACACAGCAGGAGCCGGGGCTGAGGGCACAGGGCTGGGCTGGGAGCCGAGCATGGTCTGCTGTGCCCTGGGAGAGCAGGGTTGTGCGGAAGTGGAGAGCTGGGGAGGGGGGAGCCAGCTTCCTCTGGGCTGTAAAAGAAGCGAGGCTGGCACAGCCAGGAGCTGGGACCCAGGGGTGTGGGGGTTACCAAGCTCTCCACTTCACCTGCATGGTTGTGTCTGCTGCCCACCCCCTCCACCTGTGTCACTACTTGCCGCACCTGGCCCTCTGTCTCCTATGATCTCACGCCCCACAGAGAATCGATCAGCAAATTTTGTTTCCACCACCCGAGGTGCCCTCCATAGTCACCTTCCTGGGGGAGCCAGCACCCCCTGTCCCCTGGCCAGGACACTGGCCATGGCCTCCCTGCCTCCGCTCCTGCCTGCTGCAAACATTCCCCACACTTCATCCAGGGCCAGCCTCTGCAGCTGTAGGCTGCCTCACGGCCCTGTCCTACTGGAAGCTCTCTGGAGCTCACCAACTGCCGTAAAATCAAAAGTGCATGCTGGGGCGTGGGCCCCCGTGACCTGCTGCAGTGCAGTGTCCCCTCTTACCCTCCCTCCTGCGGCTCCAGCTGTTCCTGACCCCTTCCTGCAGCTCACAGCTCGGGTCCTGCCCCCTCCCCCTCAGGCTCCCACCTCTGCCTGGACCACCACATCAAATGTACCCTCTACATCTTTCTCTTTCTCTCCCCATCTCCTGCTTTAATTGTCTTCACAGCAATTGTAATGTCCCATCATTGTATTTGATAAAACCCACATAAAATCCACAGTCCCTAATGTGTAGTCCCTGAGTGCTGACAAAGACATACAACCCTGCAACCCCCACCACAATCAGAATGGTGAACAGTGAGCACCCCACACCCCCTCCCCCACAAATTTCAGTTGTGCATATTTGGAGTCAGTCCCTGCTTGTCCCATCTTGAACACACACTGATCCCTTTTCTGGCCTTATGGCTCTTCCTTCCAGAAGGTCATATGAATGGAATGATATGGTGTGTGGGGTTCTGAGTCAGCCTTGTTTCATTTGGAATAATGCACTTGACTTTCAGTATCAACAGTTGATTCCTCTTTATGGTTGCATAGTATTCCATTATGCAAATATGCCATAGTTTGTTTATCCACTCTTTTATTGAGGATATTTAAATGGTTTCTAGTTCGGGGTGAATATAAATGAAGCTGCTATTGTTATGAAATGGGGTGGGTTTGCTGCCCAATGCAGACAGACATGTGACATGGGTCTTTTGGCTGAGGTGGGGCAGGGCGAAATAGGCTTTATTTGCATAGAGGGCCTGCAAAAGAAACAGGGGGTGTGGCTTAAATCTGCCTCCCACAGTGGAGGGCCTGGGGCAGGTTATTATGGGTTAGTTGGGACAAGCTGGTGTGTGGCAGCACTGGTGAGGCATGGGCCGACGGGAGGGACTGGGAATGAAGTCATTCAGGATAAAGGTTAGTAAGATGGGCTCCAGCCCGGTCTCCCCGGTCGTCAGACCCTCGCTTCTGAAAGGGCTCCTGTGTTCAGGCCCCCATCCTGCTCTGGCCTCTTTGACTCTGTAGATTATTTTTCCCCTCTGCACATGCCCGGGTTGCATGGCTTGTGGCTTTTGGCTGTGTTCTTCTGTGCCCATAGGACCAACTCCTAAGCTGCTCTCCTGAGAAAGCAATAACTTGAAAACTATGTTTTTTAATTTAATTTATTTTATTTTTTTGACAGGCAGAGTGGACAGTGAGAGAGAGACAGAGAGAAAGGTCTTCCTTTTTCTGTTGGTTCACCCCCCAATGGCCGCTGCGGCCGGCGCACCGCGCTGATCCGAAGCCAGGAGCCAGGTGCTTCCTCCTGGTCTCCCATGCGGGTGCAGAGCCCAAGCACTTGGGCCATCCTGCACTGCACTCCCGGGCCACAGCAGAGAGCTGGACTGGAAGAGGAGCGACCGGGACAGAATTCGGTGCCCCAACCGGGACTAGAACTCAAGGTGCTGGCGCCGCAGGCGGAGGATTAGCCTATTGAGCCGCAGTGCCGGCCTTACAAACTATGTTAACTATGTTAAAGCATAAGGCAGGGCGACTTCAGGAAAGGAGTGGGGACTATGGCCGAGCCCTTTCTGCTGGGGCATGGAGAGGACACCGGGTGGGGGGCAGTCCGAGGTCACCACAGCCATGATCGCGGCGTGTTGTTCACAAGCTCTCATTTCTCTTGGTCAAACAACCGGGGGTGGATGACTGGGTTCTGGCAAACTGCTTTCCACAAGCAATAGATGAGCGTTGTGGCGGTTCCACGTCCTCTCCAGCACTTGACACTGTTTTCCTGGGGTTTCTGTGTACGCGAACCACTCTAACTCATAATGGTCCCATCATTACCTATGGATCCATAAGAGACTGAATTGACAAAGAAACTGACCCATAGTCCCAGCATCAGCCGCACAGTTTAGTCCGGACTTGATCTGTGAGTGACAGCTTCCAACGCAGGACCAACCAGAGATCTGTGTGTTCACTTCTTCCTTTCAGGAGTCGGGTCTCCATGTCCCTGTGCATCTCCAGCCTGCCAGCAGGGCTTGTGCCTTTGGTTCACTCGCGCTCGTTTTAGCCTGGGCAGTTGCCTGGGCAGTAGGAGGCCTGGGATCTGACAGGTCCCTGAGGTCCCCGCCTGTGCTGAGTTCCCAGCTGTGTCTTCTCTGCGGGTGACGGTGACAGTCACTGCCTGCTGTTCTCTGCCCCCTCTGAGTGGAGCTCCCTCCACTCCCCAGGAAAGGCTCCACGCTTTGGGGCAGCCCGTGGGGTGTGAGGGGAAGGCCTTCCAGTTCTTTCTAAGGCCCCTGTGGAGCCGGGGCTGTGGAGGAGAGGGTCTTAGGAGACCTTTTGGAGTTTGCCAGACCCTTCCCTGCTTTGGGGGACTGCTCATGCAAAGAGAGGCGTGTCAGGCTGAACACCACGCTGCCCCCAAAGGTGCCGGTTTTGTAAACACTGCTCTGGTTGGGAAATGGGATTCAGAAACCTTAAGTCTGAAGTGGCTCTGAGCACATCACAGCTCAGGGGACTACAAAAGGCCCTTCTGGAAGTCGGCTTTCAGGAAATGGGTATTCATAGCAAAGCAACAGACTCCTTAAGCCTGTGCAGGCTGGGGGCTCAGCCTTGTCCTCTGTGGGGTTTGTATCCCAGGAAAGCTGGGGAACTGCAGAGCCAATCCACATGGGCTGTGCTTCCTATCTTAGCAATCAAACATTGCAAACAAACAACTCAATATAACTTCTGTTGTCTTGCGTCTTTATGATTGAGAGGTTTGTTTGTGTCTTTGGTCATAGGATGTCGGATTTATTTTCTGAAAAATGTCTGATTGCTGCTGGATCAGCAGCCATTTAGATCACTTCCAAGTTGCTCTATAATAAGCATTTAATGATCTGTGAGTGAAGATTTGAAGACGCTACTTCACTGGGCTCTGATCCTTCGGTGGTGTGGTCAATTTCACTATCTGTTGGAAAGCCAGCTATTGCTAAGGATGTGTGAGGTGAGTACAGCAAGGAGCCAGAGGAGACCTGTGGGTTTGTGGAACATCCATGAACCAGCTGTACTGGGCCTGTGGGCTTCCCAGCAATTGAGGGAGGCAGCAAATCTTGCCATGCTGTCTCCCCACAGGTAACCGGAGAGCACTTACAGTGTCTGGGGGTCCATAGCTCAGTCAGCTCCCTACAAGCAGGAGCTTTTGTTATTCTTATCACCCACAGATATTTATTGCAGACACATGAAAAAGCAGGTTGAAGCAGAATGGAACTGGGCAGAGTCCTGTTGTTAGAAGCAATGGCACCTATTGCCTAAGACTTCTGGTTGCGTTTTGGGAGTTTGGGGTGGGTTTGGTTTATTTCTGTCTGGTTAGTTTGCCATTCAATTAAACTTTGCTCCATAACTTGTGTGGAAGACACGCTCCTGGGTGCTCCAGAAGAAGTAAAGATGGTTGTGTTATTGACAAGGAATGAATGAATGGATGGGTGGGTGAAGGAATGAATGGAGGAACCCTGAATTCCAGGAATGCACAGGCGCTGGGCCAGGGTCTTCCAAGATTCCAGCTGCCTGCCAGACAGCGGAGAGGAAGTCCTAACAGATGGGGGGAAGCAAGGGCTCGCTTTGTGAAGGGCTCTCAGGGAGACCCGGGGCAAGGCTGCCTGGAGTCCGCTCCAGGTCAGGCTCTCGTGACTTGGGTAGAGCCAGGGCCTTCACCGCAGAGCTCAGCTTCGTGCACCCCCTTCATGCTGCCTGTGAGGGTGTAGACACCCTCGGCCAGCTGAGCTGCACCCCCGCCGTGCTGTGGGACAGAGGCGCGTGCAGGCGCTGCGATGATCCCACAGCCTCTCTCTCCGCCTCTGACTTCCTCCCCGGAGCTTCCCAGGTGATATTCTGATCCCTGCCGCCTTCCTGCGCCTGCATCGGCAATGACCAGCGCCCGGCTCCTCGGCTGCATCTCCACTGTGTTTCCCTGACCCAGCGTTTTTCCTCAGTGCATTATTTTCCCCCGATTTTCAAATTCCCTGTGGACCATAATCAGACACTGAGCTCCGCACACTTGGCAAATTTCGAGTTTTAATATAAAAAAAAAGTGTATTTCTGTGAAGTCTTTTTTTTCCCTTCCCCGTGCAGCCTCCTAACAAATGCAGTTCTCACGTGACTCCAGGCTTTCTCCTGAATGTGGCCTCTTGAGGGTCACTGCCTCCGGGTCTTTCTGCTCTCAGGGGCCTGGAGCCAGCTACGAGGCCCAGGTAGCAATGGAAGCAATCCTGGGAGCAAGGGACAACCCTACTGGTTTCCAGTCCTAGTCATCCTAAAGGGTCCTAAGCCACTTAGAACAATGACCATAAAGGAAAAAAGAAATAAGAAACAGGGCCCTCCTGCCCTGGGGCCGCCGGGCTCTGAGCTCTGTGAAGCTTTCTCAGGTCACTGAGCAGTAAAACAGCAGCGGCTTCTACTGCAGTCAAGAGCTGTGGGGGCATCAGGCCATCCAGAGCCCCAACTCCATCCCAGGGTCCCCCAAGATGAAGACCACTCCCTATCTCTGTGACACACAGGGAAGACCAGGGTCACAGGGGGCGTGGCCTCTTAAGCCCAGCCCTCCCTCCGTCCTAGTTCATGGCAATCAGCTGGGTGACTGTTTCTTCCTTCTCTCCCTCCCTCTCCTGCCTCCCAGCATTGGAGGTGACTCCCAGGGAGGCCCTAAAGAAAGGGGTGGTTAAGAGGGCAGAGACCACGATGTTCCGACAGGCGGCCGAGGACTCGCGGCTGTGGGGCGCCCCCTGAGTGGCATGGTACGACACGGAGAGAGACCTACCATTCTGTTGTCTTCATCGTGAGCCGGGGACACAAACAGAAACCAGGAACGCTGCAATGGGAGGCTCTGGGTTATACTGGTTAGGAGCCCAGACAGCTGTAGAATGAGACTCAAGTTCAAATTCCAGCTCCGTTCTCACCAGCCTGGGGCCACAGGATTCTTTCTGTCCTCTGGGAGCCTCAGTTTCTACCTTTGGACAGGGAGACAGTGCCTGCTGCTCACACCCGTGTGTGTCTTGCATATGGCATTCATTTCGGCGCAGGGCACTTAGGAACTCAGCTCAGGGCTGGGATGGCTAGCAGATCCTCGGACAAGTGATTCCTCTCTCCTGGCCTCAACTTCCTCTCCTGCCAAGTGGGGACCCACATCATGCTGATGTGGACGGCACAGAGTTGAGATGGGGTGGTGGTGGGGGGTCGTCTGAGTGCGTTCAGTGGCTTCAGACACTCAGGAAGGCTCCATCAGTGTTAACGCCTGGGTGGGGGCGGGGGGTGCTCTGATGACTGTTCAGGCCCAAGCCAACCTGAGAATTAGGCAGTTGAATGAGGATAGACAATGATGATCCCCTGGGTACACCCAGTGGGCTGGAAGAGCCTCCCTTCCACCGGGTTCCATTGGTCCACGTGTGCTCTGCTTAGCCCCAGAGCTGTAGCAGGGTCAGAAATCCTAGCGCACAGGTGTCCACTGGGACTGACTATGGAAAAGAACCTTTCAAAATTAGATGAAGCATATTTAGAAAGGCAATGTATTCACACGGCTTGAAAATCAACACAGACAAATTCCGCTCACATCCGTTCTTGTCTATCACACCTCGCCGGCCACACCCACACTCACTTTTATGAATTTATTGAGATTTCTCGCAATGTTTCCTCATGCAAATACAAGCAAATACAAATATGCCTCATTTTCCTCCATTTTATGCAAAATGAAGCATACCTTATGCACTCTTTCACACCTTGTATGATTTATTTTTTTCTCCTTAACGTACGCCCTGAAGATCTCTCCCTGTCGGTAGCAATGGTTGATTCTCTGTAGGCACGCACTGCGATTTACTTATTCTTGTTTGATGGATTCTTAAGTTGTCCCCTGTCTTCTATGACTACAAACAACACTGTTGACCAACCTTCACTGTATTTCTGTGATTTTTACATTTGTGTAGGGGTATCTGAAAGATAGAGACCCAGAAGTGGGATCGCCAAATCGTAAACTAAACACGGTGGTAATGGCGATCGATGTTGCCACATCACTGCATTTGCACTCCCATAAAAACTGCCAGTGGGTGCTCGCTTTGCCGCAGGTCCCCAGCGGTGCTCAAGGTCTGGGAGTTCCGCTGGCCTGACCGGCGACAAGTGGTGTCCCCAGCATGGCGTGACAAGGCTGAGCATCTTCTAGAGGGACAATTTGTAGTTCCTCTGTGATCGTCATGCCTTTTGCCCATCTTCCAGTTGAGCCATTGCTCTTGATTTCCGGAAGGTGTTTATATGTTAAGAAGCTTGTCCGTCTGCAGTCAGAGCAGGAGGGAGGCAGAGGGCTGCCGTCAACAGAGGTGAGGGCAGGGCTCTGATGGGGGCACTCAGATGGTGGCTGGGGGCTGCATGGACAGATGTTGTTGGCGATAACAATAATGATCCCCTTGTTATTGTCACTGCCCAAGTGTCAAGGCCCAGCTCAGCTCCTCCCTCTGCCACGAAGTGTTCCCAGATCTGCCTAGGAGTTAGCCCCATGCAACACCAGGGCCCACCTCCACAGGGTCATCTGCCTGATGCTAACACGTGGCCAGAAGATGAAGGAGGAAATGTGGGTGGGGGTGCTGGGAGCCATGAAAGCCACTTCCCTGCGGGGCTGCAGTGGTTCTCTGTAGTCGTGGCCCTGCACAGTCTGGGCCTCAGTTGTCTCATCTGGACCGTGGGAGACTGAGACTACGCTGGCATCTGGCAGAATCACCTGGGAGCTTTATTGCAACACCCATGCCCGGTCCCAGCTCCAGACTCGGGGAGCTCAGAGGAAGGCGCACCAAGCACTTCCATGGGCATCCCTTAGTAGAGACCTGGTGGTGACAGTGCCGTCTGTTAGGGTCCCGTCAGGTCATGCAGACATTGGTCTCTGTGTTTCCTACCCGAGAGGCAAACTCCTAGAAGCTGTGACATGTTCCTCCTCAACAGGAGGTAGGCACTCAGGAAACACTTGTGGAATCCAACAGTGAAAGTTAGCTCCTTCCTAAGCCTCGTTTTCTTATTTCTGCTGCTTATGAAAATATACTGGGGGTGAGGGGCGGGGGAGGGGAACGAACAATGTTACGACCTCCGCACTGTGTGAATTTAGCCCACGTATAACGCAGGGCTAATCCAGCCCGAGTGAGCCACCCTGAAGCTATTAGCCATTTGGAGCCTCTCCCTAAGGGGGTGAGAGGGCGTGTGTGGATTTGGTTAGTAACCATTTCCCTTTGTGTTTCCTTGATGAAAAATCCATGACTTTTTCCCACCTGATTGGGGGCTGCTGTGCACACTGGGCGGCTGTAATGCTGGCTTCTCTGACCTCTCATCTCCAACTGCTGCCCCGGCAGGTTTGGTGGGAAAATCCAGGTGTGTGTCCCGCACAGGACTAGCGGGGAGCGGGCTCGGGGGCGCTCTCACTGGGTTTTCTAGCACGTTCCTTTTGTAAATGCTTCTCAACAAATAGCTAGTGCCACCGGTCACGAGGGAAGCCAGGGACGCTGAGCTGGCTGCATCGGCCCAATTACCGGGGCTCGTCCTGCAGGCAGTGGGTCGCGGCCCACGGCACTTGAAGCGCCATTGTTGCTCCAGCAGCCCGAGGATCTGTTTTAAGCTTAATTGGCCTGAGGCTGGTACACGGTCCCCAGCTTGTCCCCTAAAGCGATGCATGCGGCATCTGAGCCCCAGAGCAGACGAGCTGCTTCCGTGAGCCTCATCTCCGTTAGGAGCGAAGCCTGATGTTCGTCACGTCAAAGGCACACAGCAGAGACCCCCACTTGCCGCAGCTCGGCTGGCTGGGCCAGGGGGCATGTCGGAGCACCTGCAGTGACAAAGCTGCCGTTCTTTCCAGTCCTCAGCTCCAAGCAAATGCTCTGCATGACGTTTTCCTCCCATCAGCAACCGTGAGACAAAAGCACACGAACGCTAACATCTCTTACAGTCAGCTTTTGCTTATCTCCTTAGTGGTAAAATAAATGACACTGCTGTCCCTCTCACCCCCACTACTCTGTTAACGTATCAAAAGGGCACTAAGTGGGGAATCAGAGGATGGACTTGGCCCTGGGTCTGCCCAGGGTGCACTTTGTGACCTTGGCGTTTCCACGGAACTTCTTCCAGCCTCAGTTTGCAAATGAGATAAATGGCAGCAATATTAGCTCTCCCGCCTAGCCCCCAGAGTCATCATCAAAGCTAAGCAAAAGCACCTCTGAGAAGTGAAAGATCACCTAGCTGTGCAGTGTTGGGAATTCCCCTCCCAGACTGGCTGTCTCACTCCTTTGGATCTCGTGCGGGATCTTGTGTGGTCCACGACTTTTCGTCTGCTCCAGGAAGCATCCGTATCTGGCTGCAGAAGGGCAGCTCACCTGTCTCATCTGTCACTGTTTGTCACATTTCCTGAAGGAGAGCTCTGCAGATCATGTGCCAATTTGTTGGGGGCAACTGTCCATCAAGGCGGAACCCAGGTCATCCATCTTCAGACCTGGCAGCTGCTGAAGACACAAAGCAGATGCTGCCCTGAGGGCTGAGACGGACAGCAGCTGCTCCTCTTGGAGGGAGACTCGCATCCCATGGCTCCTCCTCTGGGGGGGAGCCTCGCATACCATCACTGGGGAGGAGGCGTCCAGGGAAGAGACCCCAAAGACACAGGTGTATGTCAGATCCCCAGAAACCCCCAGGCCTGTTCTGGGTATGTCTTTCTGAAGCCCAGCACTCAAGAGTAAAGCAATGGTAGCAAGAAACTCTGGGCCTATTTGCAGATCTTTTAAATGTCAGCACTGTAATTAACAAACAGTTGGCAGAATTCGTGGAAAGCTCAGGCGAGGCATTGTGTGACCATTCATGCTGTAAAGAATTACACAGCGTTCGTGCAAGGGATGTTTGAATGTGGGCTATGCTCTGGGAGCACACGGTGAACAGGCCAAACACGCTCTGTGCCAGGGTTCTGACGGTCAGGGCAGGGGGACAGGATGACGGACAACAGGTTATCATCACCTACAGTGCTTAGGGGATGTGCGGGGCCTGCAGGAGCACTTAGAGGGGGCAACGAAGCCGGATGTGGGGACTCAGGGTAGCCGATTGTTAACTGGGGCTGGAGGCTGGAGGGATAGAGGAAGTTTCCAGGCACTGGAAGAGCAGGTGTAAGACCCCACGTGGAAGGAACACTCGCAGCATTGGAGCGCTGCTTCTGCACAGGTGAACCCAGACCCGCATCTCAAGCGACCCTTGAGAATTTGCCAACTTTTGGACCCTACTGAAGATCTACTAGGTCATCAGCTGTAAGGGTGGAGCCCTTTAAGTAAGTCCTCAGGTGGTCCTGTTGTACATCTTCATGTGAGAACCACTGATTGGAGGCACTGGAAAGCTTGTGCCTCAATGAGCATCTTTCCACCCTGAAGAGACATCCTCTCTCTCCATCCTCCCACTGTGACGGGCTCTCCTCTTGCACTCCTGCCATTGCAGAACCCCAGTGGTCTGTTCTCAGCTCCTGGGTGGAGCAGCAGTCAGCCTCCAACTTCCTCATTCCCCCTACTCCAAAGAACTGGAAACAGGGGGCCAGTGCTGTGGCTCAGCCAGTTAAAGCCCTGGCCTGCAGTGCTGACATCCCACATGGGCACCAGTTTGAGTCCCAGCTGCTCCACTTCCTAACCAGCTCCCTGCTAATGTGCCTGGGAAAGCAGCAGAGGGTGGCCCAAGTTCTTGGGCCTCTGTACCCACTTGGGAGACCCAGAAGAAGAAACTCCTGGCTTTGGCCTGGCCCATCCCCGGTCGTTTGAGGAGTGAATCAGATGGAAGACCTTTCTGTCTCTCTCTCTGTAACTCTGCCTCTCCAATAAAATAAAATACATCTTAAAAAAAAAAACTGCAAAGAGAAACAGATACACACAATTATAGTCAAGAGATTTTATTCCCCTCTCAATAATCGATATATGAGGAGGGGAGAGAAGAGGAAGAAACAGAAAATCAGTGAAGTTATAAAATACTTCAACAGTGTCACCCCAATGTGACCTGGTTGACTATAGAACATTCAACCCAAAACAGGAAAAGATACATTGTTTGCAAATATTCATGGGCCATTTACCAAGATAGACCATATTCTGGGTAACAAAAGAAATCCCAATAAATAAAAAAGAATTCATGTCACATGAAGTGTTTCTCTGATAACAATGGCATCAAATTAGAAATCAATTATAGAAAGATGTTTTGAAAATCCCCCCAAATATTGAAACTAAAAAACATCCTTCTAAATATCATATACATCAAAGAAGAAATAAAAAATGAAATCAGAAAATACTTTGAACTGAGTGATAATGAAAACACAAAATTTGTGGAATGCAGCTAAAGCCGTATTTGAACAAACATGTATAGCATGAAGCACCAATATAAAAAAGAAGGAATATCTAAAGTAAATGGTCTCAGTTCTTACCTTAAGAAACTAGAAAAAGAAAAGCAAATTAAAAAGTGAATAAGCAGGAGAAATGAATAGCATTTCTTTGATCAATTAAAATTTTAATCAAATCAGCTGAATTTGCCACATTTATAAATTAAAAATAAAGCTACATAATCCTCTCAATAGATGCAAAAGAGGCATTAGACAAAAATCTAATATTTATTCCAATAAAAGATGTTAGCAAACTAAGAATAGAAGGCATCTATGGAAATGCTACAGGTAATATCATGCTAAATGGTAGCAAGCTATTAGCTTTGCCCTAACCTCTGAACCATGGTAAGATGTCTGTTCTCATTACTCTGGTACTGGAAGTTCTGGCCAGTGCAATAATGCATACAAAGGTATAAAAGGCATACATATTGGAAATGAACAAGTAAAACTGTCTTTATTCGCAGATAATATGATTATCTGCCTACGAAATCTGCCAAAACCAAAAGCAAACAAAAAATATGCCAGAACTGAAAGTGAGTATAGCAAATTTTCTGGAGGCAAATGCAATATAAAAGTTACCTGGATTTTAAAAATTTTATTTTGACTTTGTATATGAAAATCAGAGAGACAGAGAGGTCTTCCATATGCTGATTCCCTTCCCAAATGCCTGCAGTGGTGAGAGCTGGTCCACGCCCTAACTAGGAGCCTGGAACTCAATCCAGGTCTCCCATATGGATGGTAGGGACCCAAGTACTTGAGCCAACACCTGCTACCGTCCTGGGTGTGCATTAGTGGGAAACTGGACCAGAAGCAGAGGAGCTGGATTTGAACCACACACTGATTTAGGATGCAGGTGTCCTTGAGCAATATGTTAGCCATTGCTCCAAATGCCCACCCTAAAAATTAGCTAGTTTTTACGTATTAGAAACAAACTGAGGCCGGCATAGCGGTACAGTGGGGTAAGCTGCCGCTTGTGACGCTGCTATTCTTTGTTGGAGTGCCAGTTTGAGTCCTACCTACTCCATGTGCCATCCAGCTCCCCACTAATGTGCCTGGGAAAGCAGTGGATAGTGGCCCAAGTACTTGGACCCCTCATATCAATGCAGGAAACCGAGATGGAGTTCCTGGCTTCTAGCTTCAGCGTGGCCCAACTCTGGCTGTTGTGGCCATTTGGGGAGTGAACCAGTGGATGGAAGACCTTTCTCTCTCTCTCTCTCTCTCTCTCAAATAAAATACAGGGCCAGTGCTGTGGCTGAGTGGGTTAAAGTTATGGTGTGCAGCACCGGCATCCCATATGTGTACCAGTTCAAGTACCCATGCTCTACTTCTAATTCAACTCCCTGCTAATGAGCCTGGGAAAGTAGCAGAGCCAAGTCCCTGGATCCCTGCACTCATGTGGGAGACCTGGAAGAAGCTTCTGACTCCTGACTTTGGATCAGCCCAGTTCTGACTGTTGTGGCCATTTGAGAATTGAACCAGTAAATGAAAGATCTCTCTCTCTCCCTCTCTCCCTCCCTCCCTCATTCTCTCTCCCTCTCCCTCTCCCTCTCCCTCTGTGTGTGTGTGTGTGATTGTTTAATTTCTGTGCCTTCCTCTCAATTGTGCAGTGTGCCTAAGACTGCTTTGCTGCTCTGAAAAATAAAATCTTGGAGCTGGTGTTGTTGCATAGCAGGCTAAGCTGCTGACTGCAATGTTAGCATCCCTTGTGAATGCCGGTTCAAGTCCGTCTGCTCCATTTCCAATCAAGTTCCCTGCTATTGTGTCTGAGAAAGCAGTGGAGGATGACTCAAGTGCTTGGGTCCCTGTACCTCCATGGGAGACCTGGAAGAAACTCCTGGCTCCTGATGCTAGCCTCGCCCAGTGCCTCATTGCAGCCATTTGGGGAGTGAACCAGTAGGTGGAAATGCTCTCGTTCTCTCTCTCTCTCTCTCTCTCTCTCTCTCCATCTCTCCATCTCTCCATCTCTCTCTCCATCTCTCTCTCCATCTCTCTCTCTCTCCAAACTCTATCTCCCAAATAAATAAATAAATCTTTAGGTTATAAAAATAACATAAGAAACCATTTATATTAGCATCAAAATATGAAATGGGGGGCAAATCTGAGAAAAAGATGAATAAGATCTGTACACTGAAAACTCAAACATTATTGAGAAAAAATAAATCTAAATGAAAGGATAAAGATATTCTGTTAAGGGAGCAGAAGAATCAATATTGTTAAAATGTCATTTATTCCCAAATTGAAGTATAGATTCAATGCAATCCTAATCAAAATCTTAAGAGAGTGGGCCGGCGCTGTGGCGCAGTAGGTTAATCCTCTGTCTGCGGCGCCGGCATCCCATATGGAAAGGTGGACACCAGAGGAAGCGTAGCTTCTTCGCGTGGGGTTATCACCTGCAGTCCTGCGGCTGAGTCAGGGTCAATCATTTCACCCACTCATAGTCAATTTCTTATGTTTGCTAATAATCGAGAAATATTTTATACCCACATGCTGTGAAAGAATTTATAGATTCCAGGGGCCAGCGCTGTGACATAGTGGATAAAGCCACTGCCTGCAGTCCCGGAAGAAGACCTTTCTCTCTGTCTCTCCCTCTCACTGTCTGTAACTCTACCTCTCAAGTAAATAAATACAATGATTAAAATTTCTTAAGAGGCTTTTTTAAAACATTGAGTGGGCAACATAACTCCCCAGGAATGTCCATGGCTCAGTCCTTGTATGAATATGTTATATTACAAGACAATAGGCAGTTTGCATGTATAACCAAGGGAATGGATCTTAAGACAGGGAAATTGTCCCCAAATTATCCAGATAGATCCAACTAATCTAATTATGTGTGCTCTTACAAGCAAAAAACCACTTTGGACTAAAAGAAGAAGTGGTAGCAGAAGAGAGGTGTGGCGTAAGAGGAAGCCAGATAGATTCCAGACGTCAGAATGACTCTATGCACCATTTCTGCCTCAGCTGTACAGGTGTACATGTGTAAGGACTGCAGAGAGCCTTGGAGAGGCTAAAGGCAGCCCCTAGCTGACAGCCAGCAAGGCAATGAGGACCTCAGTGGTATTGCAAGCAAAATCCTGAGTGACTTAGAAGCAGATCATTCCCCAGAGCCTGCAGTGGGAAGCAGAGCTTTGCTGACACTTCAGGTTTCGCAGAGTGAGGAGCATGTCAAACTTCTACAGAACTGTGACATAATACACTTATGCTGTTGCAGGCTGCTGAGTTTGTGGTAATTTGAATGGCAGTAACAGAAAACTAATACAATCAACAAGCTTATTCTAAAGTACATATGGAAATGCAAAGGACCTAGACCAGGAAAAAAAGAAAAAGAAAATAACCTTGAAAAAAGAACAAAAAAGACATAGACTGGTCTGTCTTCAAGACTCTATCAAGATGATGCGGTATTGGTGTCAAAGTGGGGGAAACAAACCAATGAAATACAAGGGTCTAGAGAAACACCTACACATAAGTGGTCAGTTGATTTCTGACAAAGATACAAAGGTGATTCCATGGAAAAAGGATAGTCTTTCTACCAAATGCTGTGGAAACAATTTGATAACCACCTGCAAAAAAATTAGCTTTGATCCCCTCCTCACACTATATACAAAAATGAGCTCAAGTGCAATCTCAGACTTAAACATGAAACCTAAAACTGTACAGTTTCTGAAATAAAGATTGTTTAATATTTGAATTCAGGAAATTGCAAACTAGACCCCAGTGAGATTTCACTGTGCTCCTATTGTAACGACTGAAATAAAAGACTGCCCATTGGATGTGTTGGTAAGAATGTGGAACAATTTAGCCTCTCACACACTGAATACGAAAATGTGAACTGATACGGTCACTTTAAAGGTAGCCTGTGTCTTCAAATGTTAAACGTACAGCTATCATCGCTATTTGCCCAAGAGAACAGAATGCATATGTCTGTACAAACTTGTACATGAACATTCATAGCGGCTTCATTTGTAATCACAAAAACTAGAAATTGCACAAATGGCTTTCAAAAGGTGGAGGTACAAAGACTCATGGCATAAATGACCCAGTCATATAAAGGAAGTGATGAAGCCAATAGCACCTCCCACCAAATATGCTGAGAGAGAGAGGCCAAATACGTACATAGCCTTTGATTCCATATATTTAAATTTTTTAAAAAATGCACAGTAACCTATCTTGATGGAAAAATAGATCAGTGTTTTCCTGGGAATGAGAAGTGAGTGGCTGAAGCAGGGTTTGGAAAGGACACAAGAACCAGTCCCTGAACACATTGAACATAGAATTTCCATATGGTCCAGCAAGGCCACTTCTAGGACACAGTGGCTCCAACACATTTGTACCCCTCTGTCCATTGCAGCATTGCTCACAATAGCCAAAAGCTGGTAGCCACTCAAGAGCCCCTGACCACAGGGGTGGAAAAACAAAATGTGATGATAAACATTAGAAAATGAGATACTAAAGGAAGGAGATCCTGACGCAGCCTACAACATAGAGGAACCTCGAGGACATCACGCCTAGAGAAATTAGCCAGTCACAAAAGGACAGCTGCTGTGTGACTGCGCTTATGTATGTACCCGGAGACGTCAGACTCATGAAACAGAAAGAACAGTGGTTTCCAAGGCCTGGGAAAAAGAGGCAGGGAGAGCCAGAGCTTCCCCTGTGCAAGATAGACGGGCTCTGCAGGTGGACGGCAGTGGGAGTTGCACAGCAATGTGACTGTCCTTAGTGCTTCTGGAATACGCCCTTTAAAATGGCTAACACGATAGGTTTTATGTTATGGAAACCGTACCACATTTTTAAAAAAGATACAAGGAAATTGGGGAGCAATGAGTCTGTTTATCATCTTGATTATGGTTGCTGATTCCTGAGAACATACAAGTGCCAAATACCAATTGTCAATTCGTATTGTTAAGCATGTATGATTTATTACATGCCAGTTATAACTCAGTAAAGCTGTTGGGAGCATTCGATAAAAAGAATACTTGAATAAATAATATAAAGACAAGGATATGTATCAAGTCCATATATGAATTTTTTAAGAATTTGAAAAATTTGTATTTTTAAAATTTTTTTAGAGGCAGAATTATAGAGAGAGGGAGAGACAAGAGAGAAAGGGCTTCTATCCACTGGTTTACTCCCCAAATGGCTGCAACTGCCAGAGCTGGGCTGATCCAAAGCCAGGAGCAGGAGCGTCTTCCAGGTCTCCCACATGGGCGGCAGGAGCCCAAGCACTTGGACCGTCCTCCACTGCTTTCCCAGGCCATAAACAGGGAGCTGGATCAAAAGAGGAGCAGCCAGGACAGGAATCAGGGCCCAAATGGGATGCCGGCACCACAGGCTGAGGCTTAGCTCACTAGGCCACAGTGCCAGCCCTGAAAAAGTTATCTTAAAGTACACCTGGAAGAATCCGTGCTCGACAGTGGGCAAAGCCCTTCCCATACCGTTGTCCGCCTTGTCTGTGTGCCTTTCCCTCCCCCACAAAAAGGACCCAGGACAGAGTTACTCCCTTTCCCTGTCTGTTTCCCTTACTATTCCAGGCCCTGCCACAGGCCATGCACCCATCCCATTCGGCAGCACTCCAACGCCCCAAAGAGCGCCAGCCTAGGGTTTTCTGCTTCCCAGTCTAGGGGAGACCACCGGGGAAACCACTATGCAAGGCACACGTGAGGAAGGGGTAGAGAACCCCTCCAGCCTGGGAATACTGTGGGGCTCTTCCCTTTGAAATACGTGGGTGCCAAGTGTTGAGAGGGGTGGGAAGGGCGTTTCAGAGCTATAGACCCAAGCCTGGGGGTGGGACAACACCGAGCGATTTGTGCAAAGACTGTATCGGTTTCTACTGCCAACATGACGGTTTCTACTGCCCCTGACTGACCGGCTCAAAACCACTGAACTTTTACCTAGAACACGAGCCTCACAGCTTTGGACACTCAGAGTCCGAAATGAAGATGTTGCCAGGCCATGAGCCCTTGAAGTCCATTGGGAACAATTCTCTCTGGTCTACTCCAGCTCTGGTAGTTTCCAACAGTCCTCGGCCTGTGGTCACACAGTGGATCTGTGCCTCCAGGTCCACGTGGCTGTTTCTCTCTGTGTCTGTGTCCCCATGTGACTTCCTTCTAAGAACACCAGTCACTGAGAGCCCACTGTAATCCAGCAGCATCTCCTCTTAATTTAACTAAGTATATTTCCAAAGATTCTGCCATCAAATATCAAATTAGGTCACATTCTGAGGTTTTGGGCAGACATGACTTTAGGGGGGGCAGGGGGGCACTAATTAACCCAGTCCAGGCTCTGTAAAGGATGCAGCCAAAAAAAAAAAAAAAATGGGAGTAGAGCAATAGCAAGTGATACAGCTTGAAATATAATTTAGTGCTGTAACATTTAAATCCATTAATTCTAGAGTCTTTGGAATTATTCGGAAGGCACTGGGCTGTCCGTTCATGTTTCTGAGCAGAGGACAAAGGGGGTCACATCAATGCTTTCAGAGACTCTGTGACACCCACATTATAGACCAATTTGAGGGAGGAGGTTATTTAAACACGCGGAATCCAGAGCTCTTATAATTTAATTATATTCAAGGGGGCAGGTGCCACAGGCCAGGGCAGGGATCGCTGGCTTGGTATGGCAGAATAAGGGAAAGGCAGAATTGAGGGTAAACCTGAGGTTTCCAGCCTGGTAACAGGAAGCAGTGACGACATTGACCAGGGTCTGAGCGCTCAGAAGGTGAGAGTCCTGCATGGTGGTAAGAATTGAATCCTGTCTCACAAGAGTCATGTGGAACAGCCCAACAAGCAGACAGCTTCCCAGGGATTGGGGACAATAGTTATCCTGAACGCCAGGCCAGGGCTTTTCCCTGGCTGCCGGATACAGGGAGCTGGAACCGGGAGATGATGTAGGGGTGGGGAGGAGGGTTTATACCTCGCCTTACAGGTGGGGACTTGGAAGCTTCTGCTGAATGAGGGAGAAGACTGCATTTGTCAAGGTTTTCTCCTGTCATTTGGTTGACTCTGATCGGGCCACACACCTCTTCTTGAGCTGGTCTGTAGCAAGAGGAATGAGTGGGAGTGACCATCTTGGGTCAGTCATGTGGAGGCGGCAAAATAAATGGACAACCACCGATTCACTCAGCCTATACGGGGATACTTCAAAAGTTCTTGGAAAATTAAGATTTTTCTTTGTATGAAAAGAAAATGAATTCCAGGCATTTTTTCTAAATATGCATATAATATGCATTTTCCATGAACGTTTTGAAATTCCCTTGTATGTGTTCACGGGGCACATGGAACACCAGGAGCAAGGTCAGTCTTCCACCCTGGTTGAAACACTGGACAATTTTTGTACACGAAGTGTGAGGCTGTGTCTCCGTGTGTGTGGGCCGTCATAACAAAATATCTCAGACGTTTATTGCTCACAGTTCTGGAAGCGGGGAAGTCCAAGATGCACGTGCCAGCGGATCAGCAGCTCCAGTGTCTGGCGACGGCTTTCTGTCTGCTTCAGAGGTGGCGCCTTCTCATTGTAGCCACATACATTGGAGCCTTTTTTCAACCCCACCTGTGCCCCATCTGTTCGACTTTTAACAGATCCCACAAAGCAAGAGGTTCCATTCAATGCCTCATGTAGATCAGCACCCACAGCCTAGGACAGCAAGTGTCCCTGCCGCTGAGGGCCAACTTCTGGGACACATGAGGTTCTGCAGAATAGGAGAGAGCAGAAATCACCAACCAGAAAACCCATGGCCAAACTTGATGTTGTTCCCACCCCCTACAGAGAGTGCCCGAGCTCAGCGAAGTTCACAGATGGAGCCCATTTAAGGAAAATGGCAGCTCTTAAACCAGGATGGCGTGCGTGCTAATTGCCGCTCCAGAGGAAAACAGAGAGGCCGTTAACATACAGAAGGGAGCCATGATCGCCCGGCTAAATGAAGGCTGCTCGCTGTCCCGCTCTGTTCAGCTGTAGACCCATGTCTGGGAGGAGAGCGCTCCCTGGACCAAGCATACAAGACGGTCCTCAGCGTGATGCCGCGTGTCCAAAGCTCACTGACCCCGTGTCCTCCCGTGGGCTGCACCCTTTGCAGTCTGCTGGCTCATTTGTTTGCAACCCCAGCTGTCCGGTTCTAGAAACCTGAGGGAATTAATGATGGGAAAAATGGACATGGTACATGCACCTCTAATAGGTGTGGTGTCTGCTGCCTGCAGATACACAAACTGCATTGTTGTTGGCTGGGTTTTTCTCCCAAGGAGACAGAGATTAATTATAGGAAGCCAGTGAAGACTCCCATTCATGAATGTGGGACCACGCAGTGGCGAAGACAGAGACAAATGAGGAGGGCCCACTCCGTGATGCCTGTCGGAGGGCTCCAGCAGATGGGCTCTGAGTGCATGTACTTCAGAGGATTGCTTCCTCCTCCACGGCAGGAGAGGCAAATCCACCAGGCTTTCTAAGGAGAATTTCTGGATGCGAAACAATTATGTCTGCCATCTGCATTTCAAAGTCGCTCCAAACATGGCTTGGGGATTGAAAGAGAAGTTTGAATAAATAGCTCCTGGAAGTCACTTTAACGCATTGCTCTTGGAGGCTGGCTCATCCGTCATGGCAACAACTGTCGCCAACATGCCGCATTCATAAACGTGGTGCTAAAGTGTAGCCGAGAGACCCCCGTGCCTCTGAGCCCGTGTGAACTCCCTCTGCCCGCTAAACTGCTCCCAGCGAGTGGGAACCGGTGACCTTGAGGAGGCAAAGTGATGAGGCTAATAAAAGGACATCACTGACCTCATAAAAGGGAGGACATGGGGGCCTGGGTGGCGGAGTCTTCCCAAGACAAGTCTCCTCCCTGATAAGTGGACATGCATTGCATGGACAAACCCCGCTCCTCTCCAAGGCCTGCATTTTGAAGATTCCTGGACACGAGGCGTCTCGGGTTCCTGTCCTCTCCAACACCCCAGCAAGATGAGGGACGGGCAGCGGGCTGAGCAGTTTCGCTGCGCGGGGCCCTGCATGGGGTCTCGGCTCCCACAGGCTGCACACTGGGCGACCCCAGGCCTCTGGGTGCTAGGGGGCAGATCCAGCTGTCATCATGGCCCCTCAATAAGAGCAGGAAGCTTGCTGGGAAGAGTAAGGGGTAGGGGCGAGGCAAAGAGAAACCAGCTAGGTTCGGATGTACCTCTCCCCACCCAGTTGTACAGTTCTGGCTCTGGTTTGTCACAGTCCCCAAGCACTCAGAACAGACTGGCCTCCACAGTGGGTTGTTGCCTATGCATTCTTACTTCTTTGTCTCCGGAGTCTATGAGCAGAGAACTAGCTCTGAAACCTCAGTGCCTGTTAATGGGGCGTCCCACAGACTTCCCGGGTGGCGGTGTGAGGTGGAGCTGGACGGGGGCTGCCGGCGGCATCTTCCCAGCTCCGCAGGCTGGTCTGCAGACCTCCCTTCTAGAAGCATTGCATAGGCCTTAAGACAGGCATTGCATAGGCCTTAAGACAGGCTTTGTTTCTGAAATACAAATATAATGAGACACTCCGGATCTGGGGCCTTCAGAGTCGTGCGAGGCCTAACAACTTGTTCTTGGTTTTGATCCGTCTTTTCTGTAAGCCAATCAGTCACTGTTTACTCATCAAAACAGACAGTTAGAAGGAAGGGAGGCATTAGGCTGTCTCTCTGTCATGTACTATGAATAAGCTCTTGTATCTTCTATTTTTGACAGTGCAATTGAATGTCCTAATTGATTATGGGAGTCTTCCTTGAATGAAAGCCCTTGCATGAAATGCTAACTCCAAGCAGTAGTGTACTGGAGCCAGCTCACACTGGTTAGCTGTGTGCCTCCCCTCCAAGCTTCCTGGTCACCAGGGCCACCTTGGTAGCTTGAAATGAACCAGGATGGGAGCATTTACACCACAGAAATTGGCAAGTGCCACAGATTAGGGCTTTGGTTAATCACCTACCAGAATCCCGGTGGCTTTGCAATGATGTGTTAGGGTTGTGCTCAAGGTGCAGAATCTTACTTTGGGGTTCAGAGGAGTATGGAGAAGGAAAGCAGCCAGAATGGGGTCCCATCGTCACTGGGGCCGGGACTGGAAGCCTAACTAGATGGTCCCTGTGGGACATCACGCTGGCAAGACTAACAACCTCAGAGCTCCACTGCAAAGCCTGCCAGACGCCCTTTCAACATCTTCTGCCTACAATGATCCCCTCTCTCACTCCACAGACATGCACGCTTTCATTTATCGTGTTGATCAGCGACACTGGCCAACAAGCCCTTCCTGAAGACTTATGTGTCTGTTTCTGTGCCTGGCACTGAGGGACTTGTTGGGGGGGGGGGGAGTGAAACCAAAGGCTTTCAACCAGAGATTACAGAAATCAGGTGTGCCGAGGCCTCACAATGAGGTCTTTGCTCCTTTGTGATCTTGCTGATGGCCAAATCTCTTTCCATTCTGTCAGTAAGCTCGTTAAATTCTAAGGTGCTGTTCCCACTGGGGTCTCCCCTGCCCCTGGGAACTTCACAGGACAGGACTGTGGTCTGCTCATTGTTACAACCTCTGTCCGGGTGGCACTACCGCCAAGGCTAGCACAGGGGTGAGTGGATGGGTAGGTGACTTGAGGCTGAAAAATGGGCAGAACCCAAGAGCTGGGAGTCCAGGCTGGGGAACAGGACATAGGACTCCGGAAAATGCCTCAACAGGGAGCTTGAGCCAGGAGCTTTGAGGAGTTGGCCTGCTGAAGCTGGGCATGCCTGTGTGGGCAGCAAGGCCACTGAAGTTGAAGGGGAAGTGAAAATGCAGATGAACTTGGACCTGGCAGAGTAGCTCAGGGATTTTCTAATTATGTTCTTCCAGAGAACCCCAGGATACGGCAGAGGCGCTATAGGAGTCTGTAAATAATTTAAATTTAATTTCCCAAATTACATATTTTGAACAGTAACACAATTACAAAGGCACACAAAAATTTAGTTTACACTACATTTTAATACATTGTGGACCTCCAGTGGGTTAACTTGTGCTACCAGATCAATTCTCTGGATAAAACTGTGGCCATAGATGTTGAATGGAGGACTATTCTGAGCTCCCAACATGAGCTATAAAGCTATAAATGGTATCAGCTTTAGTGGTGTGAATCAAGATTTTCTCCATTTTGTTCAACTTAAATGCAGAAATAAATTACATACTGAAGCTGATATAACATTGCCATTTTCTGCCATAAGCCTATATTTTGAAATTTTATGTTCATCAAAACAGCCTCACTATTCTCATTGACTGACTTCATTTTATTCACAAATGTTTAATCATTTGAACTTATGAAATACATTTACATGAAGAGTACTTAAGCAGAAACACAGACCTAACCAATTTTCAAATCTTCTTGAGCTGAAGCTTAACAAGCAACCAAGAAAACTCAACGTGCCTTTAAAAAGCCAAAGCTAACTTTTTTAAAGAGATGATGTAAAAACTCCTTTGGGGTCAGTGTTTGTCTTGGAGAAAACACCCAAAGGTCATAAATATGAGAATATGAAAACAAAACCCTTTTCTGAACTAGAGATGCTTGAGAAGTTGAAACCTGCTTTGATAATGGAGTAGGGAGACAGCTGGGGCTAGGGGCTATAGAAATGATGTTCTGGTGTATGTTATGGGTTGAAACACCTTCCCCCAAAAGATACATTGGATTCCCAACTTCCATTACCTCTGAATGAAACCTAATTTGGAGATAAGCTCTTTTTTTTTTTCTTTTTGACAGGCAGAGTGGACAGCAAGAGAGAGAGAGAGAGAGGTCTTCCTTGTGCCGTTGGTTCACCCTCCAATGGCTGCCGCAGCCGGCGCGCTGCGACCAGCACACTGCGCTGATCCGATGGCAGGAGCCAGGTGCTTCTCCTGGTCTCCCATGGGGTGCAGGGCCCAAGCACTTGGGCCATCCTCCACTGCACTCCCGGGCCACAGCAGAGAGCTGGCCTGGAAGAGGGGCAACCGGGACAGAATCCGGTGCCCCGACTGGGACTAGAACCCGGTGTGCCGGTGCCACAAGGCAGAGGATTAGCCTATTGAGCCGCAGCACCAGCCTGGAGATAAGCTCTTAAAGGGGGAACTGAGTTAGGATACGGTTGTTAGGCTGGACCCTAATCCAGGGTAGCTGGCATCCTGATGAAAAGAGAAAATATGGCCCTGAACCAACAAGCCCAGAGAGAGAATTCTTATGGAGATGAGAATCATGGTGCCACAGCTCTCTGCTGTGGCCTGGGAAGGCAGTGGAGGATGGCCCAAGTACTTGGGCCCTGCACCCACATGAGAGACCAGGAAGAAGCACCTGGTTCCTGGCTTCGGATTGGCGCAGCACACCAGCAGTAGCCGCCATTTGGGGGGTGACCCAACGGAAAGAAGACCTTTCTGTCTCTCTCTCTCTAATTGCCTGTCCAAAAAAAAAATTCTCAGAAAATTAGATTCAGGTTGCCAATCTTAGCGTTAAGTAGTTCCCCAGTGATTCCTGTATCCTGTTTTTATGAGGTTCTCTCCTCTCGAGTATGGTAGAACCTATGACTGGCTTCTAACAACAACAATAAAATATGGTAATGATTATGGAAAGTCGCTTCCGTGGTGATGTTACCTTATGAGGTCTTTATGTTGCTAGTGGACTCTAACTAGAAATGCTCACTGCCAGTCTGACAGTAAGAGATCTCACTTCAGAAATCCACATGGCCCCTAGGAATAGAGAGATGCCTAAGTCCCAGTTATGAAGTCAACAATGGAGGGGCGGGCATTGTAGTGCAGCAGGTTCGATACCAGAAATGCTGGCATTGCATGTCATCAGAGTGCAGGTTTGAGTCCTGGCTGTTCCACTTCTGATTCAGCTCCCTGTTAATGTGCCCAGGGAAAGCAATGGGAGATGGCCCAGGTACTTGGACCCCTGCCAAACATGTGGGAGACCCGGATGAAGTTCTTGGCTCATAATTTTTTTAAAAGAAAGACAACAAGGGAATAAATTCCACGAAGAAATTGAGTTGGAAAGTGGGCTCTTACCCAGTTAGAACTTTCAATTCAAAACACAACCCAATTGACATTTGCAAAGCAGGTGGCTCACCTAGCCTGGGTGTGGATACCTGCCTCTCAAAATCAGTGAAATCAAAAGTATATGTTGTTTTAAACCATTATACACACAATAATTTGCCAAGGGGTATTATGGATGGAACAGAATTTGGCTCCCCAAACTCATGCAGATATTTAAACGCTGAAGTCTTATGGTAAGGCTTGATAGATTAAGGACGGATACTTGATTTCATTATGGGCATCTGAGTGGTGGGACAGGTGGGAGGCCTTTTGGTAATTGAGTGCGTGCCTTCAGAAGGGAAATCTCGCGACAGGACTGGTTATTTAAGCTGTTTGGCCCACCACGCAACCTCTTGCCCCGTGCCTGCTCCTCTCCGGCCCGTCAGACACCACGCTAATGGAGCCTGAACTGCAAACCTCAAAACTGTAAGTTAAAATAAACCCCTTCTTCCCCAAGAAGTGTCTGTTGGGTCAGAAGCAGTAACGGAACACTAATACAGACACACCAGGAAGTGAGGTTGTTACTGTAGCGGATACCTAATATATGGGAGTGATTTGGAACCATTCGGAGGCCTGAGGCTGATAGAATGTTCAGGACAATGATTGAGAAGGCATGAACTACCTTGAGCATACCGTTAGGAGAAATCTGGACTTGGAAGATGCTTTCTGTTAGAGTTCAAGTGCAAGCGAGGACGTTGTTATGGGGAAGAGGGAGGAGAGCAAAACTTGCTGTTCAGCATTTCTTGTTTCTGATGGATTTTGTTGGTATGAAGCATTATATTTCTGTGATCAACTTTACAGAGTCGTGATACATTAAGCTTGGTCTAACATTGTTTACACTGTTATTTTGCTTATGATTTTTGCATCAATATGGCATGAGAAAAATTGACTTGTCATTATCTTTGTTAAAATGCCTTGAATGAATTTTGTTCTCCAATTTAATCCCTGCACTACAATAATATAACTGTTCTGTTTATATTGAAAACATTTGAGGTAGAATTGTGATTAGTTGTTTCTAGAAAAATAATTTTTGAGGTCAGTGATTATCTTTTCATTTTGAATCTCCAGGCTTTTAGTATAATGCTTAATAGATTTTTGTAGTCAACAGATAGCTATTCAATAAATATGTTTATATAAGAAAAAAGAAAACAGAATACTGAAATTTGAAAGAACTCTTGTGGTAGAACTTAGGGGGATTTTTGAGCTTCAGAATGGAAAACAAAAAAATGTGTTAGGAAATCCATTTGATGGCATTATGCTGATCTGGTATGAGAAAAGACAGGCAGAGATCAGAAGCTGGGGGAACACACTCCTGAGCCCTTGTAGCTGATGTTCAATGAATATTCATCGGTTGAACAATCAGTTCAAGGGAGGAGTCGGGGATGGTTAGAGGACCAGTGATTCATGGTTGTTTGGAAGCTGAGAGGCACCCCAAGGTAAGGAAAACAGGCCAGGAAATTCAAGTCAACTAACCCAGGCCATATGTCCAGTCACATGGGGACCTGCCTTTGCCCAGAGCACAGAATTTCCTCCAAAGGTTGTCTGGACTAGAGGCAAGGAACTCTCGGGAACCCTGGGTCATCATCCATGGTCAAGTCTACGACCTTGCTGCTGAGGTCTGTAGGCCAGTGAGCTGAAGTGAGGTGGTGGCAGGCCAGCACTTAAGCTCAGAGCTAGTCAGGCAGACTGGGTTCTATTCACGCTGTTGACCTTGTCAAAGGGAGGCCTCGTTCTCCTGAGTGCCCTGTCCCTGACTTGGTCTCTTCCTGTGACTCTAAAACACAGAAGGGAAAGGAGAGGAAGGTGGTCAAAGGGGCAGTGGTTCTGGTGGTTTTCTGAAGACCCTTCTCCTAGGATCTGGGTTCTCCCAAGACCCTGCCAGCGGTTTCCTTGACCTGGGCTCAGGTGAATACCTATGCCCAGGTGTGGCATTACCTGACTCCAAGTCGGTGTAGCTGGCTGGCCGGCCAGGTGAGTCTTGGCAAATGGTCATTCCGTGTTCCATGGCATCACTGCTGTGGCCATATAGCCTGGATATTGTAGGAGAGTCCTGGGTTCAGGCCCTTCTTGCTCTCTTCAATAAACTTTAGTATATGCAGAATTCAATGTAATTACATGTTCATGCTTTATAGGGGTTTGCATAAAAATTCACATACAAGTGTCCTTTGTAAGATGGGTTGTTCAACAACAAAAAGAAATATGAGCTATGGTTAGGAAGTGAGAACCAGAAGCCATGGGACCCATCACACCTCCTCCGTTATCAGGGTGTTTGTGAGGCGCAAATGAAACCCTTTGCAAACGACAGCGTGCTGGGGGGGCACGTGTGAGGATTCACTGACTGGCAGATCGTGGCATTGCAAGCAGCATCGTGCATTCCCTGCTATTTGATGAGTAGAGTTTCACTCGGTTCCTTTGCTTGATTTCGGCACCTGGAGTTTGCCTGGTTCTTGGAGTTGGTTGCTGGACAGGCACTGCTCAGAATTAGACTAATTTCAAGGGTATGGGGACCCTACAAAGAAGGAAGGGGATGCCCAGGCTGCCACGTTTGGAGCACGATGCTGCCCGGTGGCTGGTGAGGACTGCTCTGAATCGTAGACCCTGGTGCAAGGTTGGAGGGCCTTCCCCACATAACACACCCACAGACCTGCTCCAGGGCCGAGACTCCCAAGGACATGGGGACCTCTGCAGTTCATGAATGGGCTGTTAGTTGGTGGCAAGGCCTCACCCTGCTGAGGGCGGTGCTGTTTTCATGTCTGGGATAGTGGCTGAAGGCATTGGCCCTTTTCCCTGACTTACCTAGGACATGGGATGGAGCCAGGTGCGTTCTGGTGAAGTGGGAGATGATGAGAAGGGATCCTCTCACAAGCAGCTTCACCTGGCACACTCCTGCCCCCTTCTCACGGGTGCGGGTGGGGGAGTTTTAGCCCTATCTTCTCCTGCGCATTCCTGCTTATGGTCCTGAGCTTTTGGCCGAGAACTTAGATAGATGATTGTCCCACACATAAACATCATTGGTCTCCCTCTGCTTTCTTACTGAGTTTCTTCCCCTCTCCAGCTTTGTTTTTTTTTTTTTTTTCATCTTCAATAGAACTTTGCTAGGAGACTAGACCTCCTGTCATCAGCTGACCTGCAAGTGTTTTGGAGGCAGGAATGACAGAATTGCTTGGGATGCATAGATCTCACCCTGTTAGACCTAGCTGGGTGCAAGGCACGGTAGGAGTGCCACACGAGTCCCGGCTAAGTGACTTGTGCCTGAATGGGTTTTAATTTGCCTCCACGCAACCAGAATCAGAAGAAAATCTTGACTCCCTTGGCCACATTTTTCTGAGCAGGTCTGTTAATTACTATCATAGTGATCAGCATTGATTGAGCACTCTCAGTGTGTCTGGGTTTGTATTGACTTAACTCATCCAACCCCCAGCACCCTGCTGTCCAATGTGGTAGACAGCAACTACATGTGGCTACTGAACACACAGCAGGCATGAGTTGACGTATATTCTAAGTCTAAAAAATGGGCACTCGGTTACAGATTTTGAAAGATTACGCCTCTGGTTCTGTTGGGCTAGATAAAATATCACCCTTTTTTAAATTTTTCAAAATGTCACTAGAAAACTTAAAATTATATACTTGGATTTTGCATTTGTGGCTTTCTGGACATTTCTTTTGGACAACACTGCCTAAAAGCGACAATCACGGGTACTGTTACTTTCATTTCACACGGGATGACAATTGAACTCGGAGAGGTGAGGAAATGACTCAAGGTCACGTACATGGTCAGTAACAAGCATTTGACCCCAGGTCAGTCTCCCTGCAGACACTACACATGACCACCATGTTTTTCTGTCTCGAAAATTTATGGCTCACTAAGTGGGCTTTGTTTCTAAATAGGAGATTAGAGCCCACCCATGGGCAGGTGGGGGATGGGTGTGCATATGTTTGGCACACTGCCATCCTGCGTCATAAAGGCCTTGTGGTGCTTTGGAGCAGCCTAGGCTAGAAGCCTGTGCACTCGCCACGGCTCCCTCTACCGCAGGAGCTAGGCCGGCCTGCCCAGCGGCTGCTAAGAGAAGGACGTGTAGTCGATACTCCCTACAAGCGTGCTGGGTGATGGAGGAGCGAGTAGAGAGCATTTTGCTGTGATACATTGTGGAGGTCAGGCTGGGGTCACGATAACCGCCATCCTGGGCAGACCGAACTACCAGGGCCAGGGATGCGGGTCCCATCAAGACCTTCCAACCTGTCACTCCGATTCATCAGCCTTTCATAAAAGCCATTGCCCGCTCTCCCCAGCGGCTGCCAGAGCAGCAGTAGATATCTGTGGCTTGGGATCTGACGGGAAATTAGTAACTCATCCAGGGAGGCCAGGCGGGAGTGAAATTGCCACCTGGAATTTGTGATACTTCGATTTCCAGGAACGGCGAGAGCAAACCATTCTTTGAAGACAGCTTTTATTGCTTGTCTCAGAAATACCCAAACAGTGGGGTTGGAGAAGTGTCACCCAAGAAAGTAGGATTCTTTTTCCCTGCGAGAACAAGTATTTGTGCACGTGTCGTTAGCTAGGTCTCATGGTAAGGAACATAAACACACGATCCGACTTGGTTTTTCCTCTTGGAGCAAAAAGGCGCGGAAGCAGGAGTGTGTGTGTTTTGGGGGCTGGGGCCTGGGGACTGCCAGGAGCTCACAGGAAATTTAAAAAAAAAAAAAAAAATCCCCCCTGCTCCTTTCATCTGCTCGCTAAAAACCCAATTAAAACTTTCCTGCCCACTTGCGGAGCCGCCGCCAACAGGTTCCGTGTCACTGAACTGTGGCCGCTGTCCTGCTCCCGGAATAACAATGTGCGACTTCCTCGCTGGCCTCGCTGTTAATCAGGGCCACGCGGGACGGAGCTGGACAGATTGCTGGGGGCTCTGATCCAGTCTGCTCGTTCATTTATCTTGCTTTTCCCGACATGCTTGCTGTCAGCTGCAGAGCTAAATACCCAGGCATTCTGAGGTGGTTAACTTCAGCTGGAGCTGAGCAAATAGCTTTCGCAGCCCCTGATCACCAAATCAATCTATCTGGTAAACCCCTGAAACCAGAATAATATGTTTTCGCAAATTCTCCTCTGGCGTTGGAGGCCTCCAAGTTATTTTTTTCCATTTAGTTTAATTTGTCTCTCTCTCTTTTTTGATTTTTGCAAATTGAGTTTTTATTTCCCTTGTTCGTTATTCAGAACTCCTCTGGAGGCAAAGTTCCAAGAGCGTCCTGTGGAGGTTTCTGGTTTTTAACCCAATGCTGCCCTGCCCCAGGCTCCCCTGTGGCTCTGTGTGCTGAGAAGTTAGCTTCCAGCACACCCGAGGCTTTGTGTAGCTGGAGGCTTCCCCTCCAGGGTGTACTGGGTGAACCCCCTGCCCAGGCACCTATCGCCCTGGGCAGTCAGTGCCCTGGAGCTCTCTCGAAGGGGCTGGCAGTGGCACATCTTCAAACCCTCACCTGGCAGACACCAGAAACCAAGACTGATGCCAAGGTCAGAACTGTCGAGTTGAAAATTAGTAGGAGCCATATATGACATCATTTTTCATAGCTTTATGAATAAAAATAAGTAAAATTAATAGATTTCACAAAAGGCAATATATCAAATATTATTTCAAGGTGGAATAAGTAAAAATAAATTTTGAATGAAATATTTTCCTTGTTCCCTTAATACTAAGACTGCAAAATTGAGTGTTTGGTACTTAGAGCACATCTTGGTTCAGCCTAGCCACATCGCAAGCAGTCAATAGCCGCAAGAGACTGACTGGCCATCATATTGGGCAGTGCAAGCCCCACCCTCGGGAACAGCCCTGAGCTGGTTTAAGGAGGTTTTTGCTGAGTCGGCACGTCCCCATGTGGAATGACTAAGGAGAAATGAACAGGATCAGGGACAGGGTTGGAGACTGGAGCTGCCGAGAGGAGTTCCCAGAGGAAGCACGACATAGGAGATGCCCTGATGTAGCTGAAAACAGGAATTTATGGACTGGGCTGGAAGCCTTAGAGTCCACAATGGCAGAGACACGAGGAGGCACTGCCTGCCATACACATGTGTCCCCCAAGTCTCACACCAGCGTTCCAGCAGCTTGGAGAAGGCCTCAGGTGCATGACGTGGTCTGGGACAGCCTCTCCATGCAGGGTGAGGTGAGGTCTTGGCCGGTGTGACAATGACCCTGGGTGACATTCTTTGCTCACAGGCCGTCCTAGGCTGGCAGACAGGACTTCAACTGTAGCCATTCTGGGTTTGAATCCTGGCTTTGCCACCTAGCTGTCATGGCCTTGGAGCAAATGGTTTCAGCTGAGTGGCTTTGAGTCATCTAGAAGACGAGGTCAGCCATAGAACCATTTCCTTGGCTCCTGGCCCGGCACCCAACGTGACGATTCTTCCATCTTGTTGGGAACTGTGTAAAGGAGCCCAGGGCTGGTTTCTGTTATGGGCAGCGTTAGAAGGTGCGACACGCTTGCTCCTGGTCATGGTCAGAGGGCTTCAGGTGCTGAATGATGTGAGAGGAGGCAGAGGCCAGGTCATCGGTGGCTCTGTAGCTTCCTGGAACGCCCTGCCTGGTGCGTTCAGCTGAGACAGCAGTCTTTAATTCCATACCCAGAGCCCGTTTCTCATCACCTCAATTCTGATCAGACCCTCCCTCTGTCACACTGCCCTCTTCAAAAAATCAATGCCCAAGTAGAGAAGTGTCCTCACTGTGTCCCTTTATGGAAGAGAAAGGGATGTTGGCAAACATCTTCCTGCTATAATCGTGAGTGCCTGCGTGCTCATGTCTCTAAGCCAAGCCCCAGGGTGTACACCTTTCCTAACACTTCTGGATTTCTTTGACTTATCTTCTGCTCACTTTGAGGGCATCACAAGGACTCCTTCCAAGTGTCCGTCTGCGACAGCTTCTCCGGGCAGCCTCTGGGTGGGAGGGGGTTTGGAGAAGGTGCTCCCCCCACCTGCTGTTTTCCATAGTGTGTTCCCTCCCACAGGACTTGAGGCTGGCCTGGCATGGCTCTCCAAAGCCAAGAAAGCTGGGCCATTTCTGCACGGTCCAGGCCACTCCTTGGTCAAGTCCTGTTGTCTTCGTGATCATTGGCACCATTTATTAAGTTTTTACCATGAGCCAAGCAGTTGCATGCATTTTCTCTAATCTTTAAAGTAATTGTACAGGGTGGGTATTGTTATGTCCATTACACAGGTCCCTGACTACGGGAGGTTCATTGTCTTCTGGGGCCACTCACTTCTAAGCCTTTGAGTTAGATTTACCCAGAGAGAACTAAGCTTTGTTAAGACACAATTCTGTAGGGGAATTGACTGCTTCCTTGTGTTTATCTGCTCGGGGCACTATAATTTTGAGAGCAAAGTCAGGCAGGGCCTGCTCAGTTCAGATGCTTATCTGTAACAGCAAGTGGGAATGTCCTTTCTCCGGAGGCCTTACAAAGACAGCCCAACAAATTAGTTGGGAACAATGAAAACAGCAGTGTGGAGTGCAGACTATGTATATTTTCTTATAGTCAATTGTGCTGTTTCCTGCACCTACTGTTTCTGAGCCTTTTCCTTATCCTGCTCCCACCTTCTCCCTCTCCCTCTTCACCCTCCTCTTCTCACTAGCTTTCCCCATTTCCCCCTTAATATCACTACTAATAGTATTAAGTGAGGGTCTGATTAATTTCTACTGCCCAAGGCCATGATAAGATGCAATAAATAGGCCGCTGCCGTGGCTCAATAGGCTAATCCTCTGCCTTGCGGCGCCGGCACACTGGGTTCTAGTCCCAGTCGGGGCACCGATCCTGTCCCGGTTGTCCCTCTTCCAGGCCAGCTCTCTGCTGTGGCCAGGGAAGGCAGTGGAGGATGGCCCAAGTGCTTGGGCCCTGCACCCCATGGGAGACCAGGAGAAGCACCTGGCTCCTGCCATCGGATCAGTGCGGTGCGCCGGCCACAGCGCGCCAGCCGCGGCGGCCATTGGAGGGTGAACCAACGGCAAAAAGGAAGACCTTTCTATCTCTCTCTCTCTCACTGTCCACTCTGCCTGTCAAAAAAAAATTAAAAAAAAAAAAAGATGCAATAAATAACTTTTGGGGTTTACAATGAAAATATCCCAGTGGACAAACTATGAAGACCTTATGGTGTGACACTACTAACAGTTTCCCTCCTAGATACAGAGGTTCAAGGGAGTCTCATATTAACATGTGTGCTCCCTTGTACATTGCTGTGGTCAGCATGAATGGAGAGGGGAGTGTATGGTCTCCCTGTTGCCCTCTCTTCACTTTGCTGCCACACTGTAACCACGCATGATTATGGATCCAACACTGGATAAGCTGGAAATGGAAGGAACCCGATGATTCAAAGAGTTCTAGTCAAGATCTCGTAAACTAGAGTGGGTAGAAGACAAACTTGGATTACACCACTTCTTCCAGAGCAGAGTTTAATTGTGCATCAGTGTGGCCTTTGGGAACTAGCAAGGGGGCAAGTACTGGGGACTACCAGTGAGGCTTCTGGGAGAAGATGGGCTAGGGATTAGCTATGGAGTGATAGGTAGGCTGTGATAGGTGGAGGACAGCAAGGAGGCTAGTGGGAGGAACAGAATAAGCTAAGAATTAAAGTCTGAGCCACATAAGCTATTCAAAAGAGAAAATAGTTCATTCTGAGGACAAGCAAGAGAAATGGTTAAGAGAGCCTGGTGTTCATCAGATTTTCTAAGAATGCTGTCTGATATGGGAGTCGGTGGCCATATGTGGTTATTTACATTTAAGACTAATGAATTAAAATTAAATAATTGAGTTGCCTGGTTATACTATTCACTGTGCAAATACTCCATAGTCAACGTGTCTAATGCCTACTCTATTGGACAAGGCAGTTACAGAATATTTCTGTCATGGTATAAAGTCCTAAATGCACATATTAGGAGGCTAAAGGCCAAATTAAGGAATATGAACTTAAAAAAAATTTTTTTTTGACAGGCAGAGTGGACAGTGAGAGAGAGAGAAAGGTCTTCCTTTTCCGTTGGTTCACCCCCCCAGTGGCCACCACGGCCGGTGCACCACGCTGATCTGAAGCCAGGAGCCAGGCGCCTTCTCCTGGTCTCCCATGAGGGTGCAGGGCCCAAGGACCTGGGCCATCCTCCATTGCACTCCCGGGCCACAGCAGAGAGCTGGACAGGAAGAGGGGCAACCGGGACAGAATCCGGCGCCCCAACTGGGACTAGAACCTGGTGTGCCGGCGCTGTAGGCGGAGGATTAGCCTATTGAGCCGCAGCGCTGGCCAGGAATATGAACTTTTTAATGAGGGTATTGGGGAAGCATTTATGGTTTTTAAGCAAGATACTTGAGGGTAACATCTTTTTTTTATGAACACACTTAAATTTGTATGTAATTAATGAGGAAATCCGTAGATGTTGCAACTGTCTCACTAAATGATTTTTTAAATTGAAGTGAAATTCACGTCACATGAAGTTAGCCACCCTAAAGTAAGTAGCTTAATCTTTAGTTGTGGCTAAAAAGCATATTTAAAATTAACCTGATGGCTGTGTGAAGGATTCTCAGGTGGAACAAGAGACGGGTGACAGGAGGGCCAGTTGAAGGCTACTGGGACCAGCACCTGCTGGGCTGCAGGATGTAGGAGAGGCAGCGTTTTTACAGGGAGGCAGTGAACGGGGTGAGGGGGTGAGGAAGGGTCAGCAACGTTTCCAGAAAGAGCCATCAGGTTTCTGAACCGCACAGAGGAGCAAGTGAGAATTCGTAGTCAGAAATTCCCGGAAAGTGGAGATGCGAGTGGCTTAGGGGAACAGATGTGCAGACAAGCTCTTGGCGCTGTTTTGGCGGTGAGCCATCCAGGTATGGTTTCTGCAGAGCACTGGAGGTGGGAGTTGGAGCCGGAGCGACTTGGGATGAGCACATCGATGGCCGTGTGTGGGAACGGCTCACAGGTGTGCTGCCCTAGAGGGGCAGAAAGGCAAAGCCTGGTCAGCGAGGAAGACCTCCCCCCAACTCCAGCAGAGGTGGGGAGGAGACCCTGTGGAGAACAGGCTGCAGGTGTGTGCTGAGCTCCTGCTGTGCCTCAGGTGTGGTGACACCCAGGGCTGGACGGTGAGGAGCCAAACCAGACAGCTCTTGTACCCCTGTCCTGTTGCCCCTCGAGGGAAGGACACAGTATACGGGAGGAGGGGGTGGCCAGTGACAGAGGAAAAGCCCTCTGAGCAGAGCCCTGGGGCTGGGCAAGAAGGCAGCAGTGGCCTGGGCCTGGAGCGATGGCAACTAGGGGAGAACAAGAAGGTAACGGGCAGGCTGCCGGGAATGGGCGTGGGGAGGGGGCGGGTGGACATGGGGGAGCGGGGGAGGGGCGGAGGGGATTGCCTCTGCTTCCAGAATCCTGGCAGAAGGGAAAGGGGGTCCCCAGACAGGGCAGCAGACCTGTGTGGAGGCTGTGGCGGGGGTGGAGGGACTGTCCTGGGAGGAGCAAGCTCAGGGACGACTAAAGGGGAGAGGTGAGGGAGGGCAGCAGCGTTCCCTGGAAGCTTAGAAAGAATGGAATCTTCTAGTGTGCGGGTTGACCAGGTATTTTAATTTTTAATTTTTTTAAATTAAAAAACGATGCATGCTCATGGAAAAAATTGAGAGAATAAAGAAGTGTATTTGTCAGCCCCCCTTTGTGCATTCTTCCAGAAACACCCCTGCATGTGCAACTCGGCGTGTCTGCACTCACTCCTTCCATTTCTACTCTGTGTGTAAAGGGTTTGCTTTTTTTTTTTTTTTTTAAGATTTATTTTATTATTTGAAAGTCAGAGTTACACAGAGAAGAGGCAGGGAGAGAGGGGTCCTCCATCTGATGGTTCTCTGCCCAATTGCCCGCAATGGCCAGAGCTGCACCAATCTGAAGCCAGGAGCCAGGAGCTTCTTCCTGGTCTCCCATGCGGGTGCAGGGGCCCAAGCACTTGGGCCATCTTCTACTGCTTTCCCAGGCCATAGCAGAGAGCTGGATCAGAAGTGGAGCAGCCGGGTCTCGAACCGGTGCCCATATGGAATGCTGGTGCTTCAGGCCAGGGCACTAACCCATTGCGCCACAGTGCTGGCCCCTTGTAAAAGTTTTAGCTAAATCCATATGTAACTTTTTTGGGGAAATGTCATACTGTTTTCTACAGTTAGTATATCATTTTATGGTCTCGCTAACAGTACGTGTCATTTTCTATTACTTTATTGTTTTTTATAATAACCCTTGCCCTCTCATTGGATTGAAGTCCTATCTTTTTGTGGTTCTGACTAATGATTGGTGATGTTTAGCATCTTCTCATGTGTTGATTTGGATCTCTCTCCATCTATGGATAAGCTTGTAATCTTTTGCTCAAGTTTCTAATTAGATTGTGTACTAATGTTTTTACCCAAACATATAAACTCCTATCTGTGGAGCTGTGAGGTTAGAGGATAGGTGTATTTGAATATTTTATGCATATTGCCAAGCGGCCCTCCAAAGGTCTATAAAGGTTGTATCAAAGTGTGTATTCTCTAGAATTTCACATATGCTGACTCCTAAAGGATGCATTCTTGCTTGTCCTTTTTTTTTTTTTTTTTTTTTTTTTGCTGGGCATAACTGTTTTGAGATTCATCCATGTTGTATATATCAATAGTCACTTCCTTTTTTATTTCTAATATTATTCCATTGTACAGATATACCATGATTTGACAGATATTTGATTTATTTTCAGGTTTGGCTTTTACAAATAAGGCTTTCATAAATATTTATGTCTTTATATAAACACAATTCCATTTCTAGGATTAGAATGTCTGTGTCAAATGTTTAGATTTTAAATGAATTACCCAGTTGTTCTCCAAAGCGGTTGTATTATTTTCCATGCCTAGCAATAGCAAATGAGAGTTCTGGTTGCTCCTTATCCTGGCTAACGCTGGCTATGGTTAGGTTTGTAACTGTAATTATTCTAGTTGGTGTGTGGTGGCACATCAGTATGGCTTTATTTTACTTTCCCTAAGGACTGATGGTATTCAGGACCTTTGCATGAGCATATTTACCAGCCATGTATCTTCTCTAATGAAGTGATTTGTTTGCCATTTTATTGAGTTAGAGCTCTTTGCATGATTAATATACAAATACAAGTCCCTTTTAATATACATGTTTTTCAATTATTTTATTACATGCTGTGGCTTGAATTTTTATTTTTATGATAGTATCACTTAAAAACATTTAAGGTTAGCTAAAACCTAATTTATTGATTTCATTTCTGTTTTAGTTTGCAATCGTTGTATACTCTTAAATCTGCAAAACCCAAGGTCACTTATATTTTCTCATCTTTTCTTCCAAAAATTTTATAGCTTTAGTATCTACATTTATAACTCTGATCCAATTCAAATGGATTTTTGTGTATTTTAGGAGTGTTAAAACCTTTTTCTTGTGGCCAGTGTTGTGGCATAGCAGGTTGAGCTATGCATTGCCAGCATCCCATGTGGGTGCTGGTTCAGGTCCTGGCTGCTCCACTTCCAATCCAGTTCCCTGCTACTGTGCCTGGGGAAACAACAGAGGATGGCCCAAGTGGTTGGGCCCCTACATGCATGTGGGAGACCCAGAAGAAGTCCCCCGTTTCAATCTGGCCCAGCTCCAGGCATTGCAGCTCTTTGGGGAGTGCACCGGAAGATAGAAAATCTGTCTCTGTCAGTCCCTCACCTTCCCTCCTTCTTTCTGTAACTCTGCCTTATAAATAAATATTTTAAGAAACAAATATGTGAATCTCAATGCTTCGGAGACAGGGAACTTTTATTTTTATTTTTAACTCTCCAGTTATGCCAACACCATTTGTTTAAAAGATTATACTTTCTCCATTGAATTGACTTGGCAACTTTGTCAGAATCAGATAAACCCAAGTAGATTTAATACTGAACTGCACCCTATTACAATGACCAGTATTCATGTGTCTGTCTTGCACTTTAAGCATATTGTTATTATAACTTTATAACAGGTTTTGAAATAATTTAGTTTAGGTCCTGCAACCTTTAAAATATTTAGTAGGTAGAGAGACAGAAAAAGATGGCTCCCATTGCTGGTTCATCATGCAAATGTTCACAATGGCTGGGAATGGGTCAGGCCAAGCCAGAGTCTGGGAACTCAATCCAGGTCTCACAGGGGCAGCAGGGGCCCAATTATTTGAGTCATCACTGCTTCTTCCCAGGGTCTTCAGTAGCAAGAAGCTGGAGGTAGGAGCCACAACTGGGTATTGAACCTGGGTCCTTCAATGTGGGATACGGGTGTCCTAAAAGCGAGGCTCAACATCCACCCGGTCCTCCAAAGTTCGCTTTTGTTCAAAGTTGTCTTAGCTGCTGTAGGCTCTTTGCATTTCCATGTAACTCTTAGAAGTAGCTTGTCAATTCTGGACAACAAAACAATTATGAAGCCAGAGTGAGATACATCTTCATTTTTGACTGATTTTGCTGGCTGTAGAGCTTTAGGACAAGAGCCAAGTCCTCAGTAAGACTAAGGATGGCAGCCCACTGTCCGTGGCGGGCAATGCACTGACCTTCTGATAAGAAATTTGCTGTCATTTCTATCTTCATTCTGCTTTACATAATTTATTCTTACCTTTGGCTGCTTGTAAGATTTTCCTTTATTATATCTTGTGTTAAGCCTGTTATTATGTATATATTTTTAACCCCCACGGTTCCTTGGGCTAGAGGTGCCTTGAGCCTCTTGTGTCTGAATTTACACTTTGCCTCACCTTTGAGGGGAAGTTGGCTATCATTTTTCCAAGTATTTTATCTATCTATCTTTCCCCTACCCAGATGCTATCCCCACAGATCACTTGTCCTGTTTAATCTTTATTTTTTGCTTCTGTGTGCTTCATTTTGGGTATTTTACACTACTGCCTCCAAGTCTATTCATCTTTTCTTCTGCATTATCTAATATGCTGTTCATACTACCCACAGCGTTTCGCATCTTGAAGTTTTTAACTCTAGAAACTAGGTTTGAGCCTCTTTATATCCTGCTTCTCTCTCTGTCATGGAATGTAACTCTTTTAATGCCTTTGCCTTTTAATTCTATCCTCTGTCAATTCTGACTCTGCTTTTATGGTTAGTCTCTTTTCATTATGAGCTGTCTCATTCTGGTTCTTTTCCTGCTTGGTAATTTGTGATTGGATGCTAGCCATTGTGCATTATATATTGCCTGGTACTGGCATCTCATACTCCTTTGACAACTCCCCTGCCCTGATGCTCAGTGGCACCCATCCTGGTTACAATTGCCTGCTGGAAGGCCGCAGCTACTTAAAATACTGAGCTGTGGACTCCACAGAAGAAGCCCCATATGTCAGTTCTTGCTGATCCCACGAGAACTTGTAGAGTGCCTGGCTTAGAAGTACTCAGCAAAGACAAATGAATGACTCAATGAAAGAAAATAATGAACATGCAGCAGGCACAGGTGTTTTTGTTATCCACTACTGAGTAACAAATGACCCCAAAATATAGCAGCTTAAAACAATGACCATTTTATCTCATCTCACACTGCTGTGGTTTCACTGGATTCAACCTAGAAGTTCTTTTGCTGATCTAATGTAGGTCTCTCAGTACAATGGAACTGACGTTGTCAGGCCAACTGGGATGCTGGGGTGTGTGGACCTGTCTCCTCTCTGTGGAATGTCAGGGCTCTTTTCTCTGCACAGCCTCTCCATGTGCTCTTCTGGCAGGCGAGTTAGACCATGCACCTAGTGGCTTGGCCCCCCTCAAACCACACACATGCTAGGAGGAAGACATCTAAGGCTGACAGTGCTCTTACAGGCCAGGCCCAGAAATGGCTCAGTGACATCTCATGCCTTCTGTAGGTTAAGTCACAGGACCACTCCTGACTTGGGGGAGGGATACTGAGCTCTGCCTCTCAATGCAGCACTGGACACACACCTGCTCTGCAGAGTGGGCTTGGTAGCAAATGCACTTTCCCTCCAAAGGACTTGTCTGCCTGTTTGTGAGGACCAGCTCAGTGTGAAGACTGGGAAGGCCCCTGGTCCAGGCCTCCCCCTCGCTGGAGGAGTGCCTATAGGAAGGGTTTCAGAGCTGTGCACAGAGGTCTCTGGCTCAACACTGCAAACTGGTGCTGATGCCCCCATAGTCAGTGCTGGTTTGCTGTAAGCCCTAGCACCCATCCAGCTCCCCACCGTCACTTTTAAACTTCCGGTATGTGGATCCAATGTCATTCTTCATAGAGCTGTACTTGGGCTGATGAACTTGCCTGGAATCTAGAAAAGTTCTTATATTTTTGCCCACAAATGCCCTTTATTTTGACTAATGTTGGCTTCTTCAATCCAATCATGATTTGGATATTGGTCAGCAAAGCAAAAGTGGTCTTCTAGGATCAAAGGGATCTTGGAAAAAGCCCTTCTCTAGCTCTTGCCAAGATTCAGTTTCAGGGAAAAATAAAACCCCAGTGGAAACCTCGGCGAGTTTTCCTCCACAGCTGTGATCGCCAAGAGGGCAAAGAGAAAAGCCACAAAGGTCTGTTTTCACAGCGCCTCCCACCACAGGCATTTAAGAACTTGAGCCGCACTTGTCAGAGCTGATGGCACACAGAGGCTTGACAAGCTCCAGGAGTTTTGATACTTGGGTTTCATTTCCTCATGGCTGCCCCTGGAAATCAGTTCTCTTAGACTTGGATGTTAGGACGGTCCCTACTGCACCCGGGCTTTGTCTGTGAGGTCACTAGAAGTTCAACAGAACAGCTCAGACCAGCAAACAGTCCCAGGTTTTAGATCCCACAGCATTCTTAGGTAGAGCTGGACTTTGCTCGTTGTATTTCTTTATCAGACTTCTGACTCCCCAGGTCAGTTATGGAAATGCATTCTTGTTTTCTACGAGAAGGAAAAAAAATAGCTGCTTGTTCACATGTTCAGATTCATACACCATCAGTCAAGTCCCTATAAATATACATTGCAAACAGTTCTGTATCATTCAGATACATCAAAGCCGGTACATAAACAAGACAACTGCACCAAGGAGGGAAGAATTAGAAAATGAAGATCTACCCATATGGCTGGATCTTGCCTTCAACTTGGTATCTTCAGTGCTTGGACTTTACCTGTGCCCTTGGTAAGCACAGCAGCCCCAAACCTGGCCACCTTCCCACTTTCTTGACCGCTTTGCCTGGGCCACAACACATGGTATATGGTGTCTGATAGTTTCTGCTAGATAATGCTTTGGGCTATTTTTTAAACCAAGCATTTACCCTGATAAGAGTCATATTTTTCCCATCTGTATTTCCAACATATTGCCGGAGGTTCTGGGCAATAGATATGTTTTTAAGTAAATAGAATCCTAAATCGAGGCAATGGATCATAAGTTGAAGGCAACGAGGCGCTCTCTTCACCATCCAATAAAAAGGTCACTAGACTATGAGAAAGAAATGGAATGGTGGGAGACAAAGTTTTAATAATGCAGTCAATCAGGAAGATCAGTCAAGCTTTTCTTCCCCCTCCTGAACCTGAGACGATAAAGTCCTCGTCCGAGCACAGGAAATATGCCCCTTTCCATCCCAAATGACACGTGGTTCTGGAGGATCGATCACAGCAGTTTCTGCTCTTATCTCTCAAAAATCCATCAGTCTTGTCTCTCCAGGGTTTGGGGCTTGAGTCATTGCCCTGAGGGGCACAGGGAGGCACCCACTGATGAGCCTTTTATGAGATTGGAACCACAGGAGCTGCTCAGTCTTTGCCAGGCAAGCCAGTTTGCTGTCAGCTATACAGCCTTCCTTCCTGCCAGCCTCTTGCCACTGATGGTCGCAGTGGAGTGGAACAGAACAGGGTCTGGGACGTGCCCACACCTTGGCTGGCTGCTTGTCAAAGTGCAGGTAGAAATCAAGAGACTGGAAAACTTCTCGCTTCACTTCCATCTCACCTCACACGGAGGCCTTTGGAGTGGGGTACACATAGCTGTCAGGACAGGCTTGGGTTAGGGCAAACTCTGGGGCAAGAGAGCTCCATAGTTCGGTGGGAGATGAAAGCTCCTGTTCTGCCCCTCTTGCCCTTTTTTGAGCTCCCATTATCGCCCTATCCATCTTACAAGCTTGAAATCATGAACCCTGGCCTTTCTTTCTCAGAAGAAGTTGACAAAGGGAAAGTTGATTTTTAAATTTTAATAAACTCAGCAACAGTGCCAAGTGATGTTGATTGTGAATTCCCTCTTGCAGTGCAGATGCTACTGGTAGAGAGTTCTGTTGATCAAATAAACAAATCACTTTTTCCTATAATAGTTCCTAGCTCTACGGTGGCTTAATTCCGTGTGTTCTTTATGCATTCAGTTTCAGAAGCAGTAGGCCATAATAGAGCGTCTTGGGAAGTTAGCTTCTGTCTCGGGTTTAGCTGGCCTCTGTGACTCTGCTAAATTTTCTCAAACCCTCTTTCCTTTTATCCTACTGTGTCGAAGCTTTATGTGATGTTTTATTTAATATGGCATGCACGATATTGGTCTTCAGTCCAAATTGTAATTTCACATCAAAATCAATTCTCCCGACAGTGGGATGTAGATAGTCCATTTCTGAAGTTCACAGACTACCCTAGTTCTTGAGGGGTACAATGGAATAGCTCACCTACCTTGAGACCTTTTCCCAAACAACAACAAATGTTTCCAGCAATGTGATGCACTTGTTGGTTTCCTCCCAGGCCTTTGGTACAATAAGATTGAGTTCAATTATGACAGATCTTTCTCCCTCACAGGCCCTCTAGCACTTTGTCTGCACTGGCAGGCAGCCCTCACATTGGCTGGAATTCAGGGTCACTGGAGCAATTTGCTATGAATTTTTGAGTTTATCCTTCCCAAGACCAGGGTCCTACCTGGCTTCTCATTTCTTTGTGAAAAACACAACTAGATCACAAGCATTGGTAGACCAGTCTTATTAATAACAGTTGAGCCAAAGTCAGAAAGAAAAAACTTGAACTCATGTGCTGGATGTCTTTTTATCTCTTAGCAATCAACACAATGGATTCCAAAGCAGCTGCTTATAAAAACTAAGATTGCAATTTATACAGGATAGTAGTAATTCTTCTGAAGGTTGAGTTGAAAATGTGTGAGGATGTGTGTGTTGGGGGGAAGGTATTTAGAACTTGAAGGTCTGACTTCAATCAGATTCTAGTTTTGCTGCCACCACTTCCCAGTGCGTGATTACTATCTACAAGAACAGACCATTGAGTATCTCATGTGCACCAGGCACTGTGCTGTATGCTACACCTTCCCCCTTCTCTCTACCTATTTGGATCCAGCCACCCTTGAACATCAAGGACTGTTTGTACTTCTTCGTCTACCTTGTCAGACACTCCAAGCTGTGGGTGTGTCTCCTGACTCTTCCACGTTCTCCTTATATCTCATTTTTGCCTCATTCCCTCTTGTTCTCCAAGGAACTCTCCCAGGTTTCTCTATCTTGAGAAGAGCCTTCCTGAAGGCTGAGATTGCTTATTTGTGTTTCCTCGGGGGCCTGCAGCTCAGGGTAAGTGCCCAGCCATGTAAGAGGGAGTTAAGTTGTCATCAGAACCCCTCTGTCCCATCTCTTCTGCCCCCACACTCCTTTCCCCAAGGTTCCTCCAAGCTGCTGCTGCTCATCCTCACTGGGTCATCCTCACTGTCCCCACTGTCTGGGGCCCTCCGCATGACCTTTCCCTACTGCCTGCAGGACTCTGATTGCCCTCATCAGTGAGAACTTCCCCGAGCTCTTCAGATGCCTCTCCTTCTCTCTAATTCTACTTCATTCTGTATTTTCAGTTTTACTCATTCGTGTCTTTGAAAGGTACAGAAAGAGACCTACACACTTCCATCTGCTGGTTCACTCCCCAAATGGCCACAACAGCCAGGACTAGGTCAGGCCAAAGCCAGGAGCCTGGAGCTTCATTGGCATCTCCCCTGTGGGTGGCAGAGACCCAAGCACTTCAGTCATCATCGAATCCCTCCCAAGTTGCGTTCGCAGGAAGCCAGATTGGAAGCAGAGGCAGGACAGGATTCCCAGGCACTCTGATATGAGATGTGAGCCTCCCACAGGGTGGCTTAACCTATGGCGCAACATCATTCTCTTCTAGCAGAAACCATTAACACAAGACTTGTGTGTTGGACTGTCTTTCACCCCTCACTAGAGTATGAGCCCCTTGGCTTGATGAGATCTGCCTCCTTAGCTCACTGCTAGAATTACTACTCAAGAGTCCAAAACAGTGTCTGGTATTCTTTTCATGCCTTTGTTTAGACTAGGGGGAGACAGGCACTGCCAGTGTTTCCCTGGGACAATTTTCTGTTGTGTCCCATGATAAGCACAGGCCAGTTTCCTGCAACCCAACTTCACAAGGTTTAACATAACATGAAAGCACACACACGCAGAGCTTTGGCCTAGCAGCCTCTCTGCCACACAGCAGAAGCTTGGCATTCACTGGTATCGGTGCCTAAACACAACCAAACACAACCAACTCAAAGCCTGTGCACCTGCCCTCCACAAAGTGTGTCTCTCTCTACACAGTGCATATTTTTCTCATCATCTGAGTTTAGCCTTTGATTAATTCTCCTAATAACACTGAAAAGGGACCACAGTGATTTCACAACTGCCTATCATTAGGATGCCTACGAGTAATTTTCCTTCAGTGATACCAAATATTCTTCAAAGACTAATTTGACCTTGAGAAGAGGAGTCGTCCTCAAAGGCAATTTGACAGTAGATTTGAAAAATCACCTCCGTGCATCCTAAGAGGCGCGCTCGTTGGGAAAAGCCTAAGGAAAGCTGAGAAATGATGTGTAGGCGCTCTTCAATCATGGTTTCTCAGAAGGCATATCCACTCTCGACGTGATGGAGCCTGCGGAGAGCTCGAGTTTGTGGAAGGAAGAAAAGGCTGAAGGTGTTTCATTTCCCTGATCCCAGTAACACACGAGGGTTGGAGCTTTTCCTACCACCCTACCCACCTGGCAGTAAATTCCTTTCTTACAGAAATGTAAATAACAAAGAAAACCAGTCGCCTATCAGTCTCTCGTAAGCATCTCACTTTTTATTGGAGGCACTTCCATTTTTCTTTTCTTTTTTTTTTGAATAAAGCCAATACTCTAGGGTCCTAGCATTGGGAGAGGGGGCAAGCAGTTGATTGACGAATCAAAGCCTCGACAGCCTCGGAGTTCTGCCTCAGGCTGACTGCATGTGGGCCTCATTGGGAGCGTCCACAGTTGAGAGCACCCGATAACAGGAAGCACCAGAGAAACTGAGTCACTGTTACCACTATTAACAGAAGTGGAGAGAGCAGCCTCTCCTAGGCCAGCTGTTGGCTCTCTGCATCTCCATTTCTTCATCTCTCAAATGGATCCACTCCAGGAGTGCCGGAGGCTCAAACTTGGGCAAGGACTTGGAACAGGGCCTAGCCCTCTACAACTCGGACGTCATCACTTTTGCAGATCTCATTGGTTCCCATGATTCCAGTCTCTGGATTTGAGAAAGTAGGATTCTTGGAAGCAGAACTTCGGAGAATTTTAAGACCTAAAATTCAAAGATACACACACCGTCGAGCTCCTGCCTCTCCCTCTCGTTTCTGTGCCAAAATGCCAGCGTCTGGATTGGAATTTTGAGAACCACATGTGGACATGCCTGGGAACACTAACTAGGGTTGTTCATAAGCCCACTGGAGACCATTGGCATCGGTTGGCATCTCTGAATTCAAGTGAGTGTTGGGCACATGCAAATGAAGCCCCTCCCACAGCCCAGCCCCCTCTCCCAGTGAAAGGAGTCGGGGCTTCTGTTCTCTGGGTCTGCGAAGACACACACGTCTCGACATGGTTTTCAAACTCCGACATTATCAAACCACCTTTGTGTTTCCTTCCATGACTGAGCACTATCGGTGCTGTAACCTGTACGTGTTGTCATTCTTCACATGTTCTTGAACAGACTGCCTTTTGTGACTTCGCTCCATTCTAAGTAATCCAGCCTCTGACATTACATCTGGATGGCTAATTGTGTTTTTATTAATGCACAAGGAAATAACTACACAGTAATTAAAATCCACATCTGTCTCCCCTAAAGTGATCCTGCCTGCCACTGTTGGAACCCACAGCACCCTTTGCGGGGCCACAGTCCTAAGTCAGATAGGAGAGTGAGTTTCTAAGAAAGGAAGGTTCTAGTCAAAGGGAACCATGGCCAAAGACCCCTAGAAAACCACAGCTCTGGGATCCTGGGTTTTGCTCTGCTGTCGGCCCAGGACAGAAGATTCCAGAAGGACAGACGCAGAGGGCCGGTTTTCCATCAGTGACAGGAAACTGCCTCAGACAGCTGTCGTGGAACAATTAATCTTCAAGATGAGGGCTCCATTATCAAACATGTGTTCTCATGAGCAAGGCCCTTCTCTCATCTACAGCTGCTACTCGACACAAAGAATATATAAGTTTTCCATTCATAATTATCTCCTCTTAATGCAGTCTCAATGAGTATGATGCATGCTGCAACTGTTGACTCCTCACAGTTGGAATTGTTAACATATTGTGAAAATACGCACAAAATCATTCTGAGCTGGCTTTTGCTGATAAAATTAGAAAGACCAATATGGGTTTGAACAGCGTGAATAGGCAGAATAGATGATCAATTCTTTTGCTCGGAAATGCAATTGCCTCTGGAGCTGGGATTTCTTGCTTTCACATCTTACATCTTCTTGTGCTTATTATAATAAAGACAATAAAGCAGAATGCAAGGAGGTTGAGGCCGAGAGGAAGTAATAGAATATTGTACTATAAAGTGATTTTGATTTTAGTATTTTTCTATCTGTATTAACAGATTCAGTTATTAGAGACTTGGCACAAAATGCATTTGGTTTTTTGAGGGGATTTCAAGTGAATTTTGGCTTTAAAAGCTGTTATCTGCTACTCATCCAGAAGGGAGAAAGAGCATTCAAAAGTCAAAAGAAAACCCAGTCTATGTAATTTTTTAAAAGTCACTAAAATTGAGCATATATCTATTGAACTGAGAGAGACCAAGCCTGTTTGTTCAGATCTGAAATTTGGCCATGGTGTCTCTCAAGAGACCAGTGAATTCTTTGATTTTTTTTTTTTTTTAGAACAATTAAGATTTTTGTTTGTTCAGTCAGAGCTGCACAAAAAAATTCTTTCTTGCCCCATCAGGAAAATAACTGATTCCCGTTTTATCTCCCATCCCTTTTGAGCATCTCAATGGTTTCCTGCCTGGGACTGCTTTTCTTTCTGCACTGTTCCGTGGGCATTTTGTCCCCAGAGAACCATTAGGGGAATAGGTCAGTCACAGAGTCCCAGTTAAGTGTGTTTCTAGCTCTTTGTTCAGGGAACATCCTGCGACCCACAAGTCCCAGAGCTGAGGCTGATGCCATGCCTCACCCTCTCCCCGCCCCTGGGATGACTCATGTCATTCTTCCATGACCCCAAGAAGACCTGCCCCAATGCAAGGTGGACACCAGTGCCATCGTGCCTGCAGGGGCTCCCCCGTTAGCAGGAGAGCACCTTGTCCTGAGAGCCTGGAGGGCCAACATCTAGAAATTGGAAGTCTGTCCTGGTGAAGCCCCAAAACTTGTTTGGAAATATAACACTTTCCCTGTTTTGAGCCATGTGCACAGGTTTGTTACTCATGAGCAAAGAGCCATCCCTCCTGCTCACCAGGGTGGTTTTAAAACTTGAGCATTTTCTCTGCTATGGCCAGGGAGAGCAGTTGGGGGTGGCCCAAGTCCTTGGGTCCCTGCACCCACGTGGGAGACCCAGAAGAAGCTCCTGGCTTTGGATCGGCGCAGCTCCGGCCGTTGTGGCCAACTGGGGAGCGAGCCATCGGATGGAGGATCTCTCTCTCTGCCTCTCCTCTCTCTGTATAACTCTTTCAAATAAATCTTTAAATAAAATGCTCAAGTTTTTTTTTTTTTTTTTTTGACCCAGCATCAATGAGAAATGAAAGACTATTAGGAAGAGAAGCCCCTCCCACAGGCAAACAAAATGAAAAATTGGTGTGATCCTAAATCAGACCACCAGAATAGAAACCACATCTCCTGTGTCAAAGGGGTGACAGATACTTTCGCATGAAGTGTCAGTGCTCCTTCCAGACCCGTGTTAAAGCACAGCCTTTTTTTTTTTCTTTTTTAATGTGCAGTTTCATTGTGGAGATAATGGGAGGTTTTGCTTAACACCAGCCTCTCTGTTAATATTCATTTCCACAGAGTCTAAGTTCAGGACCTAGGGTTCTTTGTGGGAAAGGTGCCACCAGAATCCCAGATAGAATCACTCTTAGGATGACTTTTTAAATTGCATGTTACCAGTATGTAATTTAACAGCACCCACGGTGATCTAGGGCAATGCAAGACCACTCCAATGAGGATAACCCGGCTATGGACACCTGTCAACTGAGGCAAAATGTTTTAAAAGCCATGCTTTCAAAGTTAAAATAACCCAGTTGTAAACACTTGTTTCTGGGTTTCACTGGAAGTCTGGAGTTCAGCATCTCGGGGGAATGAGAGCAGGGAAGGTCTAGAATGTTCTTGAGGCCTGCTGGGGTTTGCACTGAGGCTGAAGTCTATCTGGTCTTTGCTCAGGCGCCCCTGGACACAGTATTGATCGGGAGCTGCTGTCCTTTTTCAATGGGTTGAATGTATTTCAGATAGATAAGCTAGAATGGGTTTTTAAATACGCAGAACTACAAAGCAGGAAGTCCATATGGCATGGAATAAAGACACGCACACTTCTGAAAACTTAAAAGGCTGTCATCCGCTAAGCCTGCCCGTAATAGCCGCTCTCAAAGATAATTGCCACCCATGTGTCCTTGATGACAGTACATCACACTGCCCAGGAAATTGGCTTAAACTGCAACAAGAAAGATTTAGATGAGCTGAGGCAGAACTTCCTGCACAGGGGCTGGGGCTGCCCTGGGCACTGGGCCTGGGCATCTTCAGGCTCCCACCCCTTCCTTGGCCTTGAACTTCTCCCTGAGCTGCAGGGTAGATGAGTTGTCCCTGTCTCCATTATCACTTGATGAATTTTAAGGAGCTTGGTTCATTTCCTTATTTCCTGTTTGTGCAACTGTGCTGGATTCTCTGATAGAATCAAGTCACAGTTCTGGGAACTGAGTGCCCACCCTTATCCTCTAGGGAAGCAGCCCAGAAAACTCATTCCACAGGCAGAGCTTCAGGGAAGCTCAGGAAGCTTCTAGAAGATTCTATCCACAGAGGAGGCCACCCCAAGGGTAGGCAGACAGAGGGCCTGGGAGAGGCAGGGCAGTGTCAGAACCAGTTCAGGAGTTGCTCCGCCCATGTGTGTAGGGCTGGGGTCGGGAGGGAAGCAGGCTGGGTAGGAATGCCTGGGTCCCAAGCTCCGTCGCCCTGCCGTCAGCTCACCGACCCAGCGAGACCGGGATTTCCAGGAAAACTATTGGCCTTACTAAGTAGAAGCAGATTCTAAGTAATTTTTCCAATCTCTTAGAACTACGCAGGTCCAGGACACCCTGGGCACCCATGGCCAGTCCTGCACACAGCTAATGTGCCTTTAAACCCATTGTGGGATCCTTAGTCCTGCAGACGGACTGACCACGTGCTGGTGACTTGTGGGTGCCTCGGAGTCTGCTCTCCGGTGAACTGGGAGCTTGCTCGTGCTGCGGCAGCTCCGGGAGTGCTGAAGCCATCACAGAGGCCTGGCTCCTCTCTTCACGCCCACCCAGGTGGAAAGGCCAGGGGGCAGGGGGCTGGTCCTCCCCAGCTCTGCCGTCCCCACCCACGCAGTGACTGCACAGGGAGCCTCCTGCAGCCATGCGTGGGTTTAGCGGCGCCTCCCTTGGTCTTTGCGGCGCCGGAAGTCCTGGCAAACGCCCTTGAGCTGCTTGATTTGCACTCCGGCTTCGGAGAGCACGGTGGAGGAGAGAATTATAAGCCCTCCTTTTGTGGATTGTGGTTATTTTGCCTATTTGGGGTAATAATTCTCATTATGCTTTGTGGTCCTTTTTAATAAAAATGACATTCCCCTTATCTTTAAAGGTTGAAATCTCAGCCTAATGTATGACCCACAGTCTCCTTGGAGAGTTATAAAAATTAGATTATATAACCTCACATTTCCCGCTAATGAACATGGTGATGCTTCAGCCCAATGAGAGGGAGACAGGCGATGGGGATTTATGCTTTAATAATCCTGCTCAGATTGGTGTGTGTGGCTGCGGGCAGCTGGCCGCCGACGGGTACAGCAGGCACTGCGGCGATCCTGGCCAACAGGGCCATATTTTTTATGGTAGTAAATCTCTCTTGGGTGAAGGTTTCTCACACCGTACCAGAGGATGGCTGGGGCAGTGGCTTAGTGGATGAAATCGCTCTCAAAATAAGACTATTCTTGTCACCTAGGAAAATATTCCCCGGGGTGCTGATGTTCCTTGGGTTGTAACGTGTAGGTGCGACTCTGGGCACCTGCTGACACCCAGCATGGCATTGGTTGCCAAACGAGCCATTTTCCCTAGTTATTCCTTAGGATCTCCCAGTAGGCACTGGGAGTGTCCTGATTTTATGCCCTGACCTTCCTGATTTTGGTTTCCCCAGTGCCTAGGATAATTCATAGTAGATAATGAGTTGTCTTTGCTGTCCAAGAAGTGGTAGACCTGTGGTGGTTAATGTTTTTAAAAGACTTTTTTTTTTTTTTAAAGTATTAGAGGTAGAGGGGGTGAGAGAGATAGTCTTCAATCTACTGGTTCACTCCCTAGATGGCCACACCTGCCCATGCTGGGCCAGGCCAGAACCAGAGTCTTCATTTGGGCCCAACCATTGGAGCCATCTTCCACTGTTTTTCTCAGACCATTAGCATGGAGCTGGATTGGAAGCGGGGCAGCAAGGACTGGAACCAGCGCCTATATGGGATGCCAGCACCACCCATGGCAGTTCAAACTACTGCACCACAAGGCCACCCCTGTGTGGGTTAATTTTATGTATCAACTTTATGGGGCCAGAGTATCCAGATACTTTCTTGAGCATTATTCTAGATATTTCAGCAGAGGTGGGTTTGGATGTGATTAACATTTACAGGGGTGGACTTTGAGTAACGAAGTTCACTCACCATGATGTCGCTGAGATCCATTCAGTCCACTGAAGGTCTGGATGACAAAAGCCTGACTTCCCGAAGCAAGCAGGAATTCTGGGAGATCAGCTTCGCCTTTGGCCTAGAAAGGCGACTCCCACCCTGTGTCCCCAGCCCTTGGCCCTCAGCCCATGCCCGCTGAGAGTTCAAATGATGACAGTGACAGTGGCACTCACGGACAGTAGATTTTACTCCATACTGGGTCCTGTGCGAGGTGTCACTTCCATTAACCCACTCACTTCACATCACAGCCCCCTCGGAGGGTGGGGGGCAGGGAGACTGGCGCCTTCACGTCCATTTGACTGATGAGGACAACAGGTACGTGAGTTGTCTGGTGCTGCTGCTGGTATCTGGGGGAGCCACATTCCAGTCTGACTGTAGAGGATGGGTGGATAATGAGTTAATTTGGTTGATTGGGTTTTCTTGGCACCTGGAGTGATGAGTGAAAAGTGAAGCTCCATGTGGCCACTATCCACGGGGGACTGGGGCGAGCTGGGAGTCAAAGCTGTTAACCAGTGAAGGCTGACTACTTCCCACCCCTGCCACCCCTGATCCCTGTAGCCATTGCCTGGAGACAAATGAGGACCTGGCTGGTGCTTCCGTCTGCTCATAGGGCTGTACCTGTTCACCAGGGCTTCCCAGCACCTCTGACAAACCCATCCCTTGCCTGCATTAGATTACAAACCTGTTGCAAGTTCAATTCTACTCTAATTCCTCCTTCCAGTCCTCTTCATTGGCATGCTACACCCCTGATAAACACAGCCAGTGCACCAGATGGCATGTCAGAGGAACACCTGCAAAACACAAGCTTCCCTCTTTGACCTGCTGATTGTGAGGCGCGCAATTCCATTCCACTAATTGCAGACAAGGTGCCCTTAATGTGTAACTGGTGGCATCCCTGGCCCTCTGCAGCCTCCACTTAGCACACGCAGCAGACCCTCCACCCAGGTTTTAGTTGATAGGAGTCTGTAGTCAGGGGGTCGAGGCTGAGCTGGCTGCCCCTGGCGAGTCTGGAAAGCAGGAGTTGCTTCAGATTTTGCAGTTATACCTCCCTCTGAGTGTCTTATTCATAACCCACCCCCTTCACTGCCTTGCGTACTCTTTCCTGAAGGTTCCAGGCCCACACAAAAGCTAATTTGTGTTCCTCGGAGAGGCTGTCAGGTCCTTGAAGTCCATGCACTCAGAAGAGAGGTGCCCTCCAGACTCTGGGTTTCCCCCCACTGCTCCCCCATATCTCAGCAGTACCCCCACCACAGCAGCTGGTGCCCAGCAGCCCCTAGGGCCTCCACCTGTGCTGCTTGGCCTCAGTCTGGCCGTCGCTCCCCACCTTGCTCCCCTCCCACCCAGTCCAAACACAGTTGCGGTGTCCTGAACCACCGCACACCCCGTGTTGATAACTACTACCATGGCCGAGTCACTACTACAGGTGTTGGGAATTTGGAATGGTCTGCTCTGGATGCTTCTCTGCTCTTGGCTGGGTTTGCTCACACAGTCAGCCGATGGACCAGCTGGACCTGGCTGGCTGAGGATGACCTTGACTGGGACAAAACTGGGTGCCATCGTATCCCCCCGAGTAAGGCTAGCAGAGCTCATGCATGTGGTAGTTGGCAAGGCCTCAGGAGAGTGTGGAAGTGCCTGAGGCCTCTCGGACTCTAGGCTCTGAACTTGGAGCCCACTGTGCTCTACTGACCAGCCCTGAGTCACAGTGGAAGAAGTCAATGCCATTGCTGAATGGAGGAGCTTTAAAGTCACTTTATACGGGACACACATGCAGGGAGGCATGGAAACTTTGGGGCATTTTAGTCCTTAATCTACCCCTCCAGACCCCCTTCCTTTGCTGGGCCTGCACTGCTCAGAACTGTACAGCACTTCTGATCTCTGCTTGGCCCCAAAGATGGAATTTTATACTTACGCTCTAGCTATCCACCTCAGTACACCATTTACTATGCCAGGGCTCCCTTGTCCTCAATCAGCCTGGTCCTCTAGTGACATGGTCCTCGACTGAAAACAAGAAGAAAACTTGGATGGGTACCAGTTTACTATGTGACCCTTCAGGAACGTCTCTAGGTTTTTAACGAACACTCATCAATAAATGCACGCTCTCTAGCAGCGATAGTTCAGGCAGAGTGTAGAAAGTAAAGGCAGGGCTCTCAAGTCAGTTTCTGGCTTTCAATCTTGTGTTTCCTACTCCTCAGCCATGGGCAATTGGCTTCGCCTCTCGGGCCCTGAATTCCTTGGGTGTCCATGGGGTAAGATTGGGCTCGAGCTCCTAGGGTGGCTCTGAGGATGGCATGAGTTAGTAGTTGTACATCACTAAGGATAGTTTGGGGTACATCACACTCCTGTGGAAGCTGTGGTTGAGGCACTAGGCAGTTGTTAGAGACGGGCTGGATTCCCCAGGAATCCTCAACATCATTTGCTAATTATTCCAACTACCCGCAATAATGGATGCTCTGAACAAGGCACAGACCTAATGGGATCTCCTCTTAGCGGAAGGGCACAGGCCTCTGGACGTGTACCCCATATAGCCAGCCCCTCCATGCCGCCCTATGATGGTGAAGCCAGGAGGAGGAGCCTTACCGCTCTTAGACTGGTCATTGGCTGCAGACTGTCAGGTGCTGCTCTGGCCCGGCCACCACCTCCCTCATGTGCCACAGGCCAAGCACACACATGGGTCACAGGTGGAGGTTAAACGAGTCCTTTCCTTCCGTCCCTGAAACTGGTGCTAATCCTATGCCAAGGATTGGCGATCGGGCCTTTATGTAGCCCACCCTCAGCTTTACCCACCCTGCCCCAGCTGCATTGCTCATCTTTTTATTTTATTTTATTTATTTATTTATTTTTGACAGGCAGAGTGGACAGTGAGAGAGAGAGACAGAGAGAAAGGTCTTCCTTTTGCCGTTGGTTCACCCTCCAATGGCCGCCACGGTAGGCGCGCTGTGACCGGTGCACCGCGCTGATCCGATGGCAGGAGCCAGGTGCTTCTCCTGGTCTCCCATGGGGTGCAGGACCCAGGCACTTGGGCCATCCTCCACTGCACTCCCGGGCCATAGCAGAGAGCTGGCCTGGAAGAGGGGCAACCGGGACAGAATCCGGTGCCCCGACTGGGACTAGAACCCGGTGTGCCGGCCCCACAAGGCGGAGGATTAGCCTAGTGAGCTGCGGCGCCGGCTCATCTTTCTCTTCCTTGCACACACCAAGGGCCATCTCTGAGCATTGGCACACGTTCTTCTCCCTGACTGGGTCACTCTTCTTTCAGATATTGCCACTAAGGTCTTGGCTTAGATGTTACCTCATTGGGCAAAAAGGAAAGTAACTCCCTACTTTCTCTGTTACTGCCTCCAATTTTAATACTCTATATAGCACACATTCACTCATATTTCTCCTGGTGTATTTATCCGTGTGTCTATTGCATTGTGTCCCTACCCATTTCCTCCCACTGGAATATCAGTTTCCAAGATGATAAGACCTTGTCTTGTTCATCTTGTTCACTATATGCCCAGTGCTTGGAACTTGATGAGCTCAGGAGGAGCTCTATAAATATCCTCTGGGTGAGTGGATAGACGGATGAATGAGTCGGTGGGTGGATGGATGGACCAACAGACAGATGTATGAATGCATGGACAGACCAATGGATAGACAGGTGGGCAGATGGATGAATGATGGGCAAGCCAGAGTGGTTTTTGGAAGGACAAGTGATGGGCTCTTGTTTTTGGAATCAGGCACAGAATGAAGGGATGGAGTTTTCTTATTCTGACTGTACTACTGTGGCCAGTGTTACTCTCTAATAACTAACCTGTCCCTAGGAGTTTATTTGGCTTCAAAGTTGATATGCTTGTTCTACAGAACATAATGTATAGTCCCCTTATTTCTAAAATGTGCCCTGACATAAAATAAAAAATAATCACAGCTTCATTTGCTAGGACCACTCTTGCCATTTACCTGCCAGTCTTTTATTATAAGGAATTCCACATGGAAAAGAAAAACTTTCCCCAGAGCTACCACATAAATTACTCCTGGACAACAGGAGATGGGTAGGAGGTTCAGCTCATTTTGTCTTGGGGTATCTGAAGCACAAGTGGAAGGGGAACCCTTGCATTATTACTGTGGCTGGACCTCCTGTATTTCTGTGAAATACAGGAGACAACTGTTGGGACCATTCTCCCTTTGTTGGCTGCCATCTTAGAAATCTAAGGCATGGGTTGGAACTGCTCCCTTTGTCTCATTTTATTCTTGGCTGTAGTTGGGCCAGAGCCTGTCAGGAGGTTAGGAGACCAAGAAGGAGCCAAGCCAGCAGCTTCACCCTGGGTTGTTGCCCTGTTCCATAGCTATCTCCAGCGTTTGAAAAGTGCCCCTGCTCTCACCTACTAACAGCTTATGGATGACCTAAGATCGATTCTCTCTCATGTTTCCCAGAAAAATTGTATCCCTCCATCTTGTACCTGGTTCTACAGAGACTTTCAAATGGACTTGATTATTTACAACAAAAACAGCAACAAATGTGCCAAGTATCTGTCATAACAAGGGAAGTAAAAATCAGAACTGGCCACTAGAATCTCATCAAAATTCAAAGCTAACTAGGGTGGGCATGGGTCCTGGTGGTTAAGATACCTGTGTTCCACATTGGAGCGCCTGGGTCTGATTCCCAGCTCTGCCTACTGACCCCTGGGAGGTGGCAAGTGATGGCTCAAGTATTCGGTTCCTACCCCACGTGGGAGACCTGGATTAAGTTCCCAGCTCCAGTTTGGGGGTCATTGCAGGCATTTGAGGCATTAACTAGTGAATGGGAGCTCTGTCTTCCCGCCTTTCAAATATAACTTTAAACAGGATTTGTTTATTTGAAAGGAAGAGTGATCCAGGAAAAGGGAGGAGGAGGAGGGAGGGAGGGAGGGAGGGTGGGGGAGAAAGAGAGAGAGAGATTGATCTTCTATATGCCGGTTCATTCCCTAAATGCCTGCAGCAGTAGGGGTTGGACCAGGATGAAGCCAGGAGCCTGGAACTTTACCTGAGTCTCCCCCATGGCAAGAACTCAGCTACCTAGACCGTCATTCACTGGCTCCCAGACCCGTTAGCAAGAAGCTGGACTGAAAGCATGGAGTACTAGAAGTCAGCCTGTTACTCTGATATGGGATGCAGACCTCCCAAGTGGCGGCAAACTGTCATGCTTCCACACCCACCCCTCAGATAATTTTTTTATAAAGTGTTTAAAATTCGAAGTGACCCAAAGGTGGCAGGAGTAGGAGTGGGGAAGTTCTCAACACCGTCATTTTAAAGTTATGTTCATCAGTATTTTATGTTGCCATGAAATATTATGAGTTCAACTATTCTTTCTCTCATTTCAATATTTTCATTTCCTCATAATGGGTGCAGGGGCCCAAGAATCTTTATGAAAGCAAACGTGCTTACAGAATCTTTTCATTCCCTCAGATCTCGGGTGAAACGAACCCCCATGGAAAGGCCAAGTGTGGCGGTCAGATCTGCTCTTTTTTTTTTTTTTTTTTTTAAACAGGCAGAGTTAGAGAGAGAGACAGAGAAAGGTCTTTCTTCCATTGGTTCACCCCTCAAATGGCTGCTATGGCTGGTGCTGTACCGCTCCGAAGCCAGGAGACAGGTGCTTCCTCTTGGTCTCCCATGCGGGTGCAGGGCCCAAGCACTTGGGCCATCCTCCACTGCACTCCCAGGCCACAGCAGAGAGCTGGCCTGGAAGAGGGGCAACCGGGACAGAATCTGGTGCCCCGACCGGGACTAGAACCCGGGTTGCTGGCGCCCCAGGCGGAAGATTAGCCAAGTGAGCCGCAGCGCCGGCCGGATCTGCTCTTGAGAATACTCTCTGGGGCCTGTTAACTGACGTGACCCTGTCAGGTTTGGATTGACCTAAATCCTGAGTGAGACCTGGGGAACTTGGTCAAGCTTTCAATCCAAAGTCCAGTTATGTCTATAGAGTTTGTGAGAGCCAAGCAATGTTGGCAGTTAGCCTGTAATTGGACAAAAAGCAAAAGCTCTGGAAATGCCAACGTGAGGTTTCCAGGCCCTAGAGGTCACTGAGAACCGTGGCCTCCAGTGCTTCCCAGCGGGCTGTGGTGAGCATCACGGGTGTTCTCCCACCTGACTGGCCCATTTCGTTAACAAAGGTCATTTTTCATTGATCGCTTATTGTGAAATATTTTGTACTTTCGGGAGAGGATGCAAATGTGTAGGCACCGTTTAGAGACGGTCCTTACAAGATCAGAAGCTCACCTGGGTCTTAGTGTGTGTCCCTCCCTCCCCACCTCCAGGTAAACCACTATCTTGATGTTCACATTAACCGTTCTCTTTACTTTTATCACCTATGTCTATTTTGAATTTTATAACCATGGGCTCAATGAAATCAGCATATACATTTTATTCTAGCACTCGCTTCTTTCAGTTGGAATGGTTTTTGATATTCACTATGGTGATGCATTTAGCTGTAGCTCATTCATTTTCACCACTGTGTAGCCTAAAGATACTACAATTTGCTTATTCGTTCTGTGGAAGGACATGTGGGTCATTCCCAGCTTTTATGGTTTGGTTTTGCTTTCCTGCTATGAACAATGCTGCTATGAATACCTTTTTATGTGTCCCTTGGTATACCTGTGTGAGTTTCTCCAGGGTGGCATCGTCCTGTAGAAATACACAGCGAGTCACAAAGGAAAGCAATGTGTATAATTTTAAGTTTTCTGGTATGTTAAAGAGTATAAAAATGAAATTAATTTTAATGACATTCCATTGAACCCAATATATCCACAATATTATCATTTCAACCTGTAGCCGATATAAAAAAACTATAGTGAGATATTTAACACTGTCTTTGCCCCATACATGCTACATCTCTGAAACCTGATGAGTCACTTACGCTTACAGCACATTTCATTTCAGACTGGCCGTATTTCAGTGGCTCAGTTGTCCTGCTAGTGGCTAGCAGATTAAACAACACTTGCAGTATATACATAGAAGTAGAACTGCTGCGTCATAGGGTATAGGCATGTTTGGTTTTGCTAGAAAATACCAATACCAAACTGTTGTCCAAAATAACTACCTTCCCTCCACTAATGTGTATATTCCCAGTGGACCAAATTCTTCTCCAGGCTTTATATGATCAGAGTTTCACATATAAGAATTTACATATCTTATGGGTTGTAACAGCATTTCACTGATTATTAATTTTTAATTATTTTTCCATATTTTTCTAGCATGTTCTCTTTTCATTAACTATTTGTAGAATTTTCTAGATTCTGTATACTGTTCCTGTCAGTTATATCAGATGTGGACATCCTCCGTTCTGTCACTGTTTTTTTTTATTCTGTTCTTTCAAACTTATTTTTTAGCAATTTTATTGGAAATGCAACTCACATACCATAAAATTCACCCAATTCTAGTGTAAAATTCAATGATTCTTTTTAAAGATTGATTTATTTATTTGAAATTCAGAGATATAGAGAGGCAGAGCGAAAGAGAGGGAGAGGTCTTCTATCCACTGGTTCACTCCCCAAATGGCTGCAATAGCAGGAGCTGTGCCGATCTGAAGCCAGGAGCTTCTTCCAGGTCTCTGACATGGGTGCAGGGGCCCAAGGACTTGTGCCATCTTCTATGTTTTCCCAGACTATAGCAGAAAACTAGATTGGAAGTTGAGCAGCCAGGTCTCGAACCAGCACCCATGTGGGATGCCAGCATTGTAGGGGGTGGCTTTATCCACTATTCCACAGAGCCGGCCCCAATTCAATGATTTTCTTAGTATGTTCATGAACTTGTGCAACTATCACTACAATCACTTGTAGAACATTTTTATCACTCCCAAAGAAATGCTATTCCCATTAACAATCACTCTTGATTTCTTCAGATGTCACTCTTTACTACTACACTTACGCATACGTTATCTGAAAATCACTCATCATTCACTCAAGAGGCTATTCTGTGGATTTGACTGACTGGTGTCACTTACTTCAACACAGCTTTGTTTCTACCAACCTGCTTTAAGATGTTGTCCAATATTTCATATTCTTACATAGTGAGGCCCAATAATGTAATTCTACATGTTGCTCTACACAATTGCATTTTACATTGGTCAAAAGGAGAAAGGAAAAAATATGCAGTCATATTGTATTTTATAAGTATGTCCATAATTACCTTTAATGGCACTCGTTATTTTTCTGATATGAATTCAGATTATAATTTGGGGCCCCAGGTTGGTTTTCCCCATCTGGTAACATCATTTTTGCATGCATTTTTGAAAGATAATTTTGCTAGACATAAAATCCTGCATTGGCATGTTTTGTTAAATTTTAGCCCTTTGAATAGGGCATACCACAGACTTCTGACATCTATTGCTTCTATTGAGAAATCAGCTGTTAATCTTATTGGGGCTCCTTTGTACATAATGAGTTGTTTTTTTTTTCCCTGTTTTCAAGAATGTTGTTTGCATTTTACCATAAATCTATGATGTGTCTATAGGTCTCAGTATTTATCATACTTGAAGTAAATACGCTTCTTGGATGTATGAGTTAATGTTTTTCATCAAATTGGTAAATTTTCTACACTAATTCTTAATTATTTTTTACTTATTTCTATAGCTGCTTCTGATCCTCTCATTACATGGCTGCTGGTGAACTTAATGGGAGCCCATATTTCTCTGAGGCTGTGTTCACTTTATTCAATTTTCCTCTCTGTCCTGCAGATTGCATAACTCTATTGATCTTAGTCATCAAACTGACTGCCATAGCGATGAAGTGTCTGTGTTTGAGTAACCCTTATTTTACTTAATAATGGCCCCAAAGCCCAAAAGAGGAGTGAGGCTGGCAATTCATATATGCCAGAGAGAACTGTAAAGTGCTTCCTTTAAGTAAAAGTGTTCTCAATAAGCAAAGAAGAAAATTCATGTGCGGAGGTTGCTACAGTACAATAAGGTCTTTTGAAGGAGAGAGACAAAGGATGCACAGTCACACAACTGATGACAGTATATGATTGTAATTGTTCTATTTTATTATTTTTCTTGTTAATCTCTGAGTGTGCCAAGTTTATAAATTAACCTTTATCACAGGTATGTATATAGAAGACGTAGTTCACATAGGACTTGGTACCATCTGAGTTTTCAGACATTCACTAGGGGCCTGGGAACGTATTTCTCATGGATAAGGGGGCCTCTGTGTCTGCTGTATCTGTTTAGTGATGAGATGGATTATTCTCATAATTTTATTCCTCCTTTTCCTCCCTCCAGTGTGAAGCTGCTGATGTTATTTGTGAGGGGCAGTTTGGGCATGCCCATAATCACTTGGTTTGATAGTGGCTTTGTCAGGGTTCTTTCTGATTGTTCTGCCACCATTCCTAGCTGTTAAACTCTACCACTTGCCATCAATACCTCCCTTGTTGTCAACCTTGCCCCAGGGGCATAAATTTATGCACAGACTACTCCAATCAAATCTACCCTTCTGGTATTAGGATCTTGGCATAGAGTTTGTGAAGCTGCTGCCTGTGATGCCAGGATCCATGTGGGCGCAGGTACATTGTCCTGGGTGCTCCACTTTCCATCTAGTTCCTTACTAATAGCCTGGGAAAAACAATGGAAGATGGCCCAAGTGTTTGGGCCCCTGCCGCACATGTATGACTGATGAAGCTCTTGACTTCAGCCTGGCCCAGCCTTGGGGAGTGAACCAACAGATGAAAGATCTTGCTATCTCTGTCACTCCCTCTTTCTCTGTAACTTTGATTTTCAAGTAAATAAATCATTAAAAAAAAAAAAAACCTACCCTACTGGGGCCAGTGTCTCAGTGTAGCAGGCAAAGATGTTGCCTGTAATGTCAGTATCATATATGGGTGCCACTTCATGTCCCAGAATCTCCACTCCCAATCCAGTTCCCTGCAGGGGAAGATGGCTCAAGTGTTTGGGCCCCTATCACCCACATAGGAGATCCTGATAAAGCTCTTGGCTTCAGTCTGGCCCAGCCTTGGCTATTGTAGCCATCTAGGAAGTGAACCAGAGAATGGAACATCTCTCTGTGTGTGTATGTGTGTGTCTCCATCTCTGTCTTCCCCTCTCTCTCTGTAACTCTTTCAAATAAATAAATCTTTAAACACACACATGCACCCTCCTTCCAAGGGGTAGATTCTGAAGTCTGTGTTTTATTTGTTCTGACCTTAGGGGGGCACTCTCCCTGCTGTCTATTCTGGTTCTCTCAGCAACTTGGCTAATAGGAGTATTCCCAATGAATCTACCGATATTCTTCAGTTGCCTTTCACTACAACCTCTACTACTTTGGAGAGCTCCTTTATGCTTGAACTTCCCCATACTCTTGCAAATGAGGTCAGTTTTCATAAAAAGATTAGAAGGTTTGAGGCCATGTTACCTCTCAGGTGGTATCTCTGAATACATCTATGGAGCTGGGATGGGGACAAGGGTTAGATTCTCTGAGTAGCATTCTCTCTTGTAGGAGCTGAACACTTGGTAGGGGTAGGGGGTAGACTTAGGTTTTCTTGGCTTAAGAACACGGATTATCAAGGCTTCAGTGTTGTTAGTGGTACCTTGACCAAATAGAATCCTATCCCTGGATTTGGGGCTGGGTAGATGGAGGGTGCCCCCAATCCTGGCTGCCCTAGCTGTTGATTTCTAAGCTAATTATCTTAGGAAGAGAACATACTTTTTACTATGACAGTTATTTGAAATTTGTTGAAACTTGCCTTATGGCTATAATGATCACACAATTTGTGCAAGCAGAATTATTTTATCTGTAATAAATGCTAAACTGGATTGTTCTTAAAGCAAGAAGGATGAACTAGAGCTGTCCTAGAAACCAGAATGCCTGCTACCTGTTTATGGTTGAGTTATGGTTTGAGTTATCAAATTTTTAAACATTTCATTGGATACACCAACTTTATTCAAGTAACTTTCAGGGTACTACTATGATTTTGGGCAATAAATGGTTAAATTCAAACATTTTTCTTCTTTTCCTTCTTGCACCCACAACTTCCACGTAGAACCCCTTTCCTTGCAAACCGATCTCAAACTTACTTACTGCCTTAAGTAAACTCTTCTTTACTGAGAATCTATAGTTGAACAACTCAATTTTTGTTTGTCATAACATACCAACTTCTTGTTCTTGAAATATATCTCCACTAGATATAAAATTCTAGGCTGACAGTAACATTTCTCTCTGTACATTGAGGAGACCATTCTTTGCCCATTCTTTCCATGTTTCTGCTGAGAATTTCATTATTAGCTTTTTGAAAGTGGTCCTTTTTCTGGTCTTTTTTAAAACTTCTTAATGTAAGACCCCTTAAGCAGGCGTCCCACAAACCGGACCCCAGAAACACAGACTCCACTCCAATCGATGCAAAGGCAAGAGGAAAGTTTATTACATTTGCAAATGGGCCGTCTCAGCAGCACCCTCTGGTAGGGTGCAGAGAAAGAGCGGCCCCGAACAATAGCTTTACAGAGTATTTAAAGCTAAAAACCGCAACATTAGCATACTTAATTGTGTTACAATCCTATTGGGCAAGCTACAGGTTACTAGCATTTTATTGGGTAAGTTAATGGTTGCTAGGTAAGGGGCTTGGGATGAGGGTCACGGGCAGTTTCTTCTTATCAGCTGAAGCAAGCAAGGACGAGGATGGCAGTACAGAACCTTATTGTAACTCTTTTTCGGACTCCTGCAAGTGTTATCGCATGAGACCGTTACACAGAGCAGTTTTACAAGGCAGTTTCCCAAGGTTATTCTGCAGGCAGGTGGAGACACAGTTATCTTAAGGAATGGCTACTGTCAGCAGCCAAACTTTTTAACCCTTGCTAAAATTATTTTAATATTTACTTTTAGCAGGGGTCTTATATTAATATGGAAAATTCCAAGGAACACAGCATGGTGTAATGAATCTCTGAATATTCTGACTTTTAAAATATTTACTCCTTGATTTGGGATATTAAAGTTTCATGTTGTGCCTTTATTTTTGGTATCTGTTTTGGGGGAGATTTTTGGGATTGGCTCTTTTATTGCTTCAGGTGTTACTTTGTTCCGTTTCCACTGTAATTCTGGAGCTCTAGGTAGACCAGGATGTCTCCACCTTGGCATAGTGACATAATTCTTGATGGTGCAAGGCTGTCCTGTGCCCTGCAGGGTGTTGAGTGGCATCCCTGGGCTCTGTCCCCTGGATACCATCAGCTCATATCCAGCACCCACCAGCTGAAACATTCAGAACACCTCCAGACATTGTCAGCTGTCTCTGGGGAGCGTGACTGCCCCTGGCAGGGAACCATGACTTAGAGCTGTGTTAAAGCTTTGCATCTACCTTCCCTGCTTCTTGATGTTCCATTCCTGGGCTCCAAAGCTTGCTGATCTCTGGATTGTCTCTTGGATAATTTCTTCACTATTTCTCATTTCAGCTATATCTTAGTCATTTTTAATACTTATCTTTGCTTATATTCATTTTTTCCTTTATTCCTATAAGCAATCATTTTGTGTTTTTTCTACAATAATTTCAGGATTTGAAGTCAGTTATTGATTTTTGATTTTTGCCCTTTCTTGCATATGGGCCCTTTTTCCCTTGTGTGCTCAGCGAGAGTTGGGGAATTATTTGTGGGATGAACATGGGTTTCTCCAGAGAAGATTTAATTTAGCATTTGCTGGATGCCCGGGATCACTGCCAGTCTAGGACCACTTAAATTGCTGTTGGAGGATTTTCAGACTCCCAGGTCATAAGAGTTCTGGCTGCCAACTTGGGCGAGGGCCAGCCTGTGGGCACTGATTCTCGGGCTGCTTCCGCTCTTCCTCTGTTGCAAGATGCAAGGCTGGAAACGCTTCCGGTAGTCCCACTGGTGGTGAGGACGTAGGGGAATTATTCCTCATTTGCCCTACATTGAACACCTGCTCATGGGGTCCCAGTCTTGATGCTTAAAGTCTTTATTTGGCTCCCTCCTCCCAGGTGGACCTTGCACTTTATCTCTGATGCTTTGTGAGGCTGTGGAAGTCTAAGCTCAATGTACCTGGTTCTGCAAATGCCCTCAAGGGGAAAGCTGTTCAGTTTTCTGCCTCTGTCTTGGGTTCATAACTTTTTTTTTTTTTTTACCTTAATGTTCCTTATTTTCTTGCCAGCTCATCAATGCACTTTAGAGAGTGTTAACAATGTCTTGCTAGCATATTTAGTTATTTTCAGCAGGAAAATTGGCCAAAGTACCCCATTTGTTATTTTGCTGGCAATGGATATTGAGTTACCTTTTTTCCTTTTCCTGGTTACAGACCAATTAGTTTATTGGGTCTGCCACTGGAAATTCTACCTGTTTTGTCCTCAGTACAAAGGTAGCTTCAATTTCTTAGGTTGGTGTTTTACAGGAGCTGAAGATGGGGAACTAAACCAGAAGCACTTTGGAATTGCTATTTTCACAGACCTTTTCTTTGCCTTTGACTCTGGCTGGAACCAATTATAGGCCAACATGTGTGAACCTAATGCACTCCCCTGGTTACTGAGGCTTGCACTGAGATACCCCTGAGTAACTCGCCGTTTCAGCACAGATGGTCACTGGGCTGATCAGTTGCCAATTTCCAGCATGGAGGAAACAATTTCGGGCGCCCACATCTTTCCGATTTGTCCCATGGTGATTCCCTACCACACATGCCTGCTCCTGGGGTGGACCCACCTGCAATGAACAGTAGAAAAAATGGGCCAGGGAGAGAGCTTGCTGTTAGAACACTCAGAACAACGATGCTAATGAGCGTGAGGATGGCGACAGTGGTGTTTGCTCTGGACTGTTTGCTGCATTCCGTACTTACCTACATCAATCAATTCAGGTGATCTCATCTAATTAATCTCGGGAACAATTGGCCCTGCTGTTTCATGACCGCCAGTGTCAAAATTCATTAATGATTTTTTTCTAGTAATAAACCACTTCAGCAACTCACCTCATTCAGTCCTCCTGGCATCAATTTTGGCAACTAACTGATGCAGTATAGACCCTCAATATTGCATTCCATAAGTCTTCCAGCGGTAGATTTTTATGGATGAGATAGTTTGTTTTCTTGCTGCAAAACCACCGTAAGAGAAAAATTACCATAGTTATGCTGAAACTTTGAGGCATTGATCACCCCTGTCCATCTGCAGTAGGAGATGTTTTGGGGTGTGCGCTAAGGAAATGTTGACTTTCCCATACGTCTTGCAGTAGGGAAGGAATGGCCTCCCCTTCTACACCAACAACCTCGATGGGCAGTCCCGCCATTCTATGCCAGTGATTTTTAAACACTTGCAAACCAATCTCAAACTTACAAAAAGTTTAGCAGGTCCACTTTTTTGGCCTGAAAATAAACGGCTGCCGTGAATACCTGATCAGCCCTGGGTCCCTGTTTTTGAGAACATTTCCTACGCACAAGGACACTGGTCTGCAGTACGACAACACACCCAACAAAGTCAAGGAGCCTGCCTGGCGGTGTCCCCACCATCTAATCCTCAGCATTGCACTTCCGTGGATCATCTCAACGATGTGTTTTCTGCATAAAGACCCAGGGTCACAGGCTGCGTTCTGTCCATTTCGTGTCCTTTCCCTTAGTCTCTCCCAAACTTCCACGCCATGATCCTCCTGTGAATCACAGGTCAGATCTTTGCTCGATGTGCTCAGTGTGGGTTTTTCTGCTACTTCCTCATGAATAGCTTGTGCAGGAAGGTCACAGAAGCATCTACAATTTCTTCCTGAACTTCACTGCTAAGTTGTCCTCTTTCCATGATGCTCTCCTGTTTCTGATGAAGGTGTCGGCCGAGCATCTCTCCTGTAGAGTTGCCTCCCTGCCTCCTGCCTTGGAAATAATAAGTGTTCATTTATAGGGACATTTTTTGAGACTATGTGGAGACATCATTCTTCATCAATCTTCCACTGTATTCATTTCATTACAGCAGTATTGGCCCATCTTGGTTCTCATTTTTCCAATGTTAGTCCTATATTTTTTAATTAAAAATTTCCCAGATGCAGCCAGTGATTGCCCTTTCACTGACATGTCCCCATCAATTTTTTTTAAGAATTCCCTTACTTTTGACAACAAACTGTTCCAGGCTTATCTGATCTCCAATTGTAGAATCAGCTTTCTCCAAGGTGCCCTAGACTTTTATATTTCTGGTGAAGAATGTCCTACAAGACCAAAACAGTTGGTGGTTTGTGCTCCTTTTGGGATATCGTTATACCCAGGAGATGATGTGCATAATAGACACATGTACATCTGTTTATTGTAATATCTAAATGTTGAAAAACAGTTTATACTGATATTTCCAATGGCATTGTGATACTACAAAGTTCATTCTAAGTTTCTCCCTTTGGAACTGTCCGACAGTAATAAATTAGACTCCTAGTATTCTTAACAGATTGATTTATTTGACCAGTATCCTATATATAGTCAGTCTCCTGTCACTGCTCTCTAGTGTGACTTCTGGATGGTTACCCTACTCAACTCCGAGCCAGGTTCTGTGTCCCAGTGCAGACTGCCCTTCTGCACAGGGGCCGCCCGTACCCTGCCCAGGCTCTGCTTCCCCAAGCTGGGCTGTCCCCCACCCCCTCCCTGAGCAGGTGCCTCACTCACCACTGCTGAACACCGACTCCACACACCCCACCCTCCTGCACAAAGTCCTCTTCACTCGTTCCCAGATGTCAGTGCCTGTGCTGGGTGCCCTGGCTTAGTCTCCCCTGGATTCCAACACCATACACAAGGCCACTCCCCGGTGCTGGTGTCTTCCTTACTCGGGTTGGTGCCCCAGCCACGTCCTGGGCCACTGAGGCTCTCCCTATCCCACTGGTGTGGTCACTTCCTGCTCACAGTGCTGGAGAATGGGAGGCCCAAGAGCAAGGGGCCAGCAGATTGTCTGATGATGGTCCAGTTCCTGCTTCCAGGATGGTTCCCCAGGGGAAGAACCCTGTTCCCCCAGGTGGCAGAAGGTGGAAAAGCTAAAGGGGATGAACTCTGTCTGCAAGGCCTTTTTATAGGGGCAGCTGCTCCTGTTCATGAGAGTGGAGCCCTCATGACTGGGAACCATGGCCCACCCGCGAGTGGCCAGGGCCTGTGTACGCTTGGTCCCAACGTGGACTTCACTTTGCTTCTTCCTTTGCACCCACTTCAGTTTTTATCTGACTATACTGGGAGTTGCCGATGTCCTTTTGAAACCAGCAGCATTAATTATGTTTGAAAAGAAGACAGTAGATTGAGAGGTGGGAGAGGAAAGTCGCTGAGAGAGAGCTTAGCAGTCCGAGTGCGCTGTCTGGCTGTGCCGGTCTAATTAGAGCCTTTTGCCCAAGATTTGTCAGTGATCCACGTGGGTAGCAAAACTCTACTCCCTGTGGATGGTTTTACTGCAGGTGATAGGTTCGTGGTGCATTTTAAAAAGTGGAGTGTGCTGCTGTTCTCATTGTATAAATTGTTCAACATTGAACACTTTGAATTTATAGGAAAGTAGCGAGAAACCATACATGGCCCAACCAACTGGGAAAAACCACTGTAAATGCTATGCTACTCCTCGAGACTCCTGGGGCTGTGAAGCTCACCAGAGAACTGTGTGGCATTTTCTCATTCTGAGAAATAGGGCCGTCCCTGCACCTTGCACAGTTCTTGGTGTACAGTAAGCTCTCAACAAGAATTAGTGTTTAATTTGGTTTACTATTTAAAGTGAAGCCAATGGCCGTCCTAGCATAGTCCACAGGTGGTGAATTCTTACTCACTGGCACCAAACTTTCCTGTGACATCACCAGGGAGGCGTGGTCCCACAGCAGGTGCTGCCCTACCCTGGAACCTGGGCAATGGGCCATTTCAGCCTCTTCCTCTCCCCTCCCCACCCCCCTCTCCTCTCCACTCCAGAAGCAGTAGAGTTGGAGCTATTTGCAGATTACCACCTCATTATTTCTGTTTCCGCATGGACACTAGTCATCTATCAGTTTTGCCTCCTGCATGTGTGAAGATGGAGACTGGTTAGTCAATGATGTAGAAGCCAGATGACACGAGTCTTGCCAAAAAGAAGGGAAATGGCTGTGTTTGTCAAGGACACAGGCGGCAGTGTTTGCCAGCTCCGACTTAGCTGTAACACTGACCTTGGCAAACCTGAGCAAGCCTTCCTGTGGGCATCTAAGGGGCAGGGGGACTGTGGCCTGCTTGTGAAGTCTGAGACAGAAAACTGGGGAGACTTGCTTCACACAGACGCACGCACTTGTTCACGGGTGGGGCCGAGCTGCCGGGGGTGGGAAGTGTTTGGTGGTTAATAGGAAAATCCTGACCCATTTTCTGCCCGGTATGGTAGCTCGTCCCTGTCACTTTGGTCGTCTTGGGTGGGACGTCTGCTTCCTGGCCCCTTTTCATCTATTCTTGTGTCAGACAACCTGCCTCTCCTTGCAGAAGGGGTGACCTCGGCTCTGCAAAGTGTGTGAACAGCCCAGCTGTGTTGTTGTAAATTAGCATAATTGGCAGGTCCCATCTGTCCAGGTTATACTGTGTGACTGAAGTGGCTCTGCCTGTTGTTGTTTAATTCTAAAGATGGATGGGGATCCTCTCTGTGTCACCATGGGAAGGGAGGAGAGAACACAGGCTTTTGGGATTTCACTTCCCCACATGCCCACTTAGGAGAGAGATGCATTCATTAGGCTCACCTGCAAACTGGAGGAAGTAGTGTGTCGTCGACCTGGGCTGTGCGCAGATGACATTGAAAAGATTCTGCCAGTGCCTGGCGTGTGGCAGGTGCTCAGTAAGGGAGGCTGGGATGTTGATGAAGAGTCTAACACAGTGAGCTTTTCTTAAGAGGTGCCTACTGTCCCTGGCACAGAACCCAGCATGGAGCAGGCACTGGGGTTGTTACTCAGAAACTGTGTGGCCTTCTAAAAGAATGAGGTGCCTCCTACAGCTGATGCCGAAATGAATGTGGAATCTCCCACCTTGTCTCCTAACCTCAGATGTGCCGACAGGTTAACCATCCTATATCCAGCCCACCCCCCCACCCCTGCCCTAGCAGATTCCATTCTGCACGCCTCTCTGAACCTGTGCTTCAGCCTTGTTCCTTGCTTGCCCTGAGCCTGGTATTCTGGACACTTTGTCGTAAGACAGCATTCGCCGTGATTGGGACATACATGAGGAAGTGGGGTGTGGAGGGGGGAGGAAGTAGGACAAGGAACCCTCAGAATAGTCCAAAGTCTCCAGGGCTCTGCGAAGCAGAACGCCATGGCCCTAGACGGCAGGAAATGCGCTCCCCAAAGGACCCCTGCTCAACTGGAAGTATTTCCCTGCCCTCTGATTTACCCTTCTTGTGCATAAACACACTCAGCCACCGCCTACCGCCTACCGCCTGCCTAACGAGCGCACGCCTCAGCTTGCCTTTGCCGCTTGCTGGCCATGTGACCATGGGAAAATCACTTGATCTGGTGACTGGGTCGTCACCTCTGCTAAGATGCCACTATGGTGAGGCCCACTCTGAGTGTGCATGTAAAGTATGAAACAACAAATACTCCACTGTGGGCCTGGCACGTGGCAAGGACTCAGGAAACGCTAGGTGATGCCATGTTTGCTATTCATATACACACTGTACCTTTCTTCCTCCATTGTGAACTTAACCTAGAAAATTTACAGTCGTGTGCTTAGCATAGGCTCTGGTACACAAGTGTTTGCTTAATGAAAATTTTGACTCCGGTGTGGTTTTATAGAATTGTGGCTGGCTTAGGGTGTCTACATAATTATTTCTGTGACCCGGAGACCACCTGTTTCAGAATAATCCTGAATATCTGTAGATGCCCAAGAAGGCCCTATTTCAGACCCACTGAACTAACATTTCTAGGGGGTGGAACTGGGAATCTGCATGTTCACGTCCTCCTCTGGGGACTTTGTGTGACCTGCTGAGAGCCCCTGGTGTGGATGGTAAGGCCTTTCCACCACCCCTGATGCTGTCCAGGCTCTTGGGATCTCTCCCAGCACCGAGAGGTCGATGCTTTGGTCCCGTTCCTGTGAATCCATGCACATACACATCTCATGTCCCAAAGGCCTCTTCCTACCCCCTTGCTGTCATACAGTCAGCCCCTTGCCAGAAATACTCAATTCAACCCTCAAAATTCTTAGTTATTTCTCCTCTGGCTTTATATAAGGTGTTATTTTACCAAGAATCTTTGTGAGTGCCTGGGACTCGCTACGAAACAGTTCACTAGTAACAACACAAGGTTCTTCATTTTTCATTCATTTATTTATTTGGGTTCCACAACAGCAACTGATTCATTATTTGCTGTTCTTTTGTATTTTTACCAACATGAGGGCAAATTTACGTCATGGAACAAGCCATCCATACAGAATGTGTCATAATTACTATTTTGCAATTTCACACCAGCAAAAATTTATTAAAACTTCACGACTCATTAATAGTAAGTGATCATAATCGCTTAATAGAAAAGGAAACTCTGCTAATGATGGTGGTTTTGATTAACGTATTTGACCTTAAGTTATGAAGTCAAGTGAAATTAATATCACTGAGTGTTGAACATAAGGTTATTTACAGTGCACATCATTTCAATCATCATAAAAAGGCAAATAAACTTGTTGTGAATTTGCCTGGATCTGAGAGCCTTTTAACTGTTCACAACAGATTAAGGGAATGTCAATGAACTCCTATACAATGACAATTAAGTGACAGGATGTGAGTAGACAGAGAAATGACTCTTCTATCAAGCGCTGGAACAATATCATTTGTCTGGGTAGACGTGCAGAGGCATCGCTGGGTAGACGCTGATCCCAAAAGAGTGTGGTGCGTGGTAGCAGGGACTAGGCAATCTTTTGAAGATTTCAGCTCTCCAAACCAAATAAATGAATGAGGGTGTATGACACACTGTAAACCAAAGCTCCTGGTCCCATTTGTAAGAACCAGTTGTCCCTTTGGATATCACAAGCTCCGTTGTATCTCCCAGATGCAGTTCGGATGGAACCAACCCCCTGGGGTGAATGAGGCTCAATCCAACCCCTGGGAAGTGGGAGTTCTTTCTGCTGGACAAGGAGAGGAAAAGTCCACGGACTCCCATGAGGGCAGGGGTCCCCTTTCTTTGTCTGCTGAAGACGGTGCTCATCACGTGGGGGCTTCCAGTGACTGTTAGAGGAGGAAGGAGGAAGCCTGGGCGGAGCTCAGCATCCCCTCTCCCAGGAAGTGAGTGAACATGCAGACTCCCACAGGCCCAGCCTGGGTCCTGCCATCACCTTCGGTTTTTTCCCATCCGTGTCTCTATCGGTTCTGATTATCAGCCCCTTTATAGCAGCAGCTATTAGCAAGCTAGGATCCTCCCAACAACCCCTGAGGTGGTTCTGTTATCTACTGCATTGCATGGGGAAACTGGGGCTCAGAACAGCCAAGCCACCTGATCTGCAGAGGTTGTGTCTTTAGGGGGCTGTGCATTGGGCAGAGGGGTCTGTCCTCTCTTTCCGGGGGGTGGGAGACTCCTGTGATCACAGTAGAATCGAGTGACAATGTCAGGTCATGCAGAAGCATGGGCAGGAGTGAGCGTGCGGCACCCTGAGAGCTGTGGGTGCCCCAAGAATGGGGAACTCATTCCCGGCAGTGACTTGGAAGGCTTCCCAGAGTGGAGTTGAGGCATGGGTGGTGGTAGCAGCAGGTGGATGTGGGAGGGGCCCTGTGTAGAGGATGGTCAATCTGCCTACTGGACACATAGAGGTAGCCTGGAGCCAGAGCTGGGAGGCCTGACAGCTCTGGGGACAGGGCAGTCGGGAAGAGGAGTGTGTGGGAGGAAGGTTGGGGGCTGCTGCAGATGACAGCCCTTGAGGGAAGGCCAGGCCTCTGGCTGATGGGAGACGGGGAAAGAGAGGAAAGTCAGACGGAGCCTGCAGTTGGAGGCTGGTGGGGGCGGGGTCACAGGCACCCTGCACATATAACAGGGGGATTGTGGGTTCTCTTCCTCTCCACCCTTCTGGAATCTGCTGCTGCCTCATGAACCCATCCTCTGCAAAGCCCCCCCCCCCAGGAAGGGGTTCCCCCTTGCTCACCCTTCTCCTCAAGGCCCTGAGTTGTCCTGAAGGCTTCTGGTGGCCTTGTGTCCTCTCTGATCGTCCCAGAAGGGGCCCCATCCTCTCTGCATGGATGATGGCCTCGGTCCCCACTTGTTCTCTCTGCCTCTTTACCCTACACGTGAGCACGAGGGCACTCTCCCACCAACAGCACTGGGACATCTCCCGGGGTCTGGCCCTGCCGGCCTCTCCCACCGTGTCCATCTGTCACCCTGTCCTGCAGTCCTGGTGGCCCTGCTTTTTATCACACTCTGTCCGTTCCCACCTCGGCCACGGCCCTGATGCTCTCTTGCCGCCTCATGTGCTCGTTTTCTTTAAAGATTTATTTTATTTATTTGAAAGACAGAGTTAGGTAGAGACAGCGAGAGAGGTCTTCCAACCGCTTCTTCATGCCCCAGATGGCCGCAATGGCCAGAGCTACGCCAATCCAAAGCCAGGAGCTTCCTCTAGGTCTCCCACGCAGGTGCAGGGGCCCAAGGACTTAGGCCATCTTTTACTGCTTTCCCAGGCCACAGCAGAGAGCTGGATCAGAAGAGGAGCAGCAGGGATTAGAACCGACAGGTGCTTCAGGCCAGGGCTTTAACCTGCTGCACCACAGTGCCGGCCCCTGCCTCATGTGCTCTTGCCTAACTTCCTAACTTTTACATCCAGGGATACCTCCTTGGAGAGACTTCCTCTGGTCACCCAGACTAAAGCCACTCCTGGGCCCTTTCCTCCTGTAGCCTAGTTACTTCACTGTAGTGACCCCCTTGCAGTGACCTGGGCACCTCGCATGTATTGCCTACGGCATCCTCAGAACCACCTGATGATGTAAGTGTCATTGTCCTGATTCTACAGCTGAGGAGTCTGGCAGCACTTGTCACCAGCATGGGTTCTTGATGATGCTCAAATTCTCTCCGCATTGCTGTGTGAGGGCAGGAAGAAGGCAGCCCTGTTCTTTAACCCTCTACTGTCTCCCCAAACCCGGATAACTGAGCGCATTCATCCATAGTGGGAAGGCTTGGAGTGGGACAAGGATGATGGCTATCTGTGGCAGGTGGATTTGCGGAGTGGCAGGTTCTTCCCAGGGAGGCTGGAAATACTGGAGACTGAGTGGGATCCCATGGCAGGCAGCATCGCGTCACCTGCTCCAGGTGCCACTGGGACTGGGGACTACATGAGCTCTCCCGAGGAGAGAGGACAGGAAGAAAGGAGCAGAGGGATGAGGACCGCACCTTGCAGCACATGGAGCCGCATGGGAAGACGGAGCAGCAAGGTCAGGGGTCAGAACTTTCGAAGACATCGGCAGTGAGGTGACCGCCTGAGGGCTGGCTCTGTTTGGGTGAATCCCAATGAAGAAAGTAACCCCACACATCCAGAGCTTGCTCTTGGTGCCTGAGGATTACCTGTTTACCATTTCAGGTTTCCCTAAAGATCAGATCCCTTTGTCACTTCAAGAAATGATGTATTTTGCAGGAATCCATTTCTGAAGCTGGGATAATACCAAGGTGACAACGGAGACCCTCAAAACCGGCTGCCTGGCTAGAATCCGGCATGGGGTGGGGGGGACTCCTCTGACCGTGGAGCTTTGCTAAGCTCCTTAATCTGGAGTCTACTTTCTGAGCACAACAGACAACAACAGCACCTGCCTTGTGGGAACAGCCATGGTCAGAGTGACAGCCAGTCCCTGCCTGAGGGCAGCTGGGCTTGCGCCTGTCCAACCTGGCAGTGGTAGGAAAGTGACAAGTGTTTGGTAGAAGTCGTCACATACTCCAAATGTTGTCTCTTGCACTCTGTCCAGGCCAGCGCTGTGTGGGCTGACACGTCTTGTGATGCCAATGAACACAGCTCCCAGCCAGTCCGCCACTCACCAGGAAACAGCCCACACTCAGTGTGCCGTGTTGCTGAACTGTGAGGATCGCTAGGTTAGGGAGTCAGTGCGTTTCCAACCCGTGACACTTGGAACTGACCACTTCTTGCCATCCAACTCACGTAAGGGGAGGAGCGATGTCCTAAGAAGAGGGAGCCAGCAGTGGGGGAAGGTGCCCTGGGGAAACAGAGGACCAAGCAGGGACCCAACAGAGTGGACAGTGGGGGCTGTGAGTGGATCTGGAGGGCCCGGATGGTGATGGGGAGCAGTCTGGACTTGGCTGGCTCCAGGCAGGTTCTGCGGGTGAGGCAAGCTGGGTGGGAGCGTTCCCAGGACGCCCAGCTCCTGGAGGTAAGGGGTCCACCAGGGGGCAGCACTGGTACCTCCCTGTGGTCCCAGCCCCAGACCTTGCTTTTAGTGCTCATGCCTAGCGAGGAAGCCACATCCCACCTGTGTACTGCATGTATGAAGCTCCCAGCATCCCTAAGGCTGAGGCTTGTGAGCCAGGGGCCAGCACACAGTGAGATCCCTGGAGGCCTGAAGCTGGCTATCCCCCAGGCCCCAGAATGTAAAGAACAGCTTGAAAAGCTCGGTGATGGGTGTGCTTGGCGAACGCGGACAGTGCAATTCCCATGGGAGTGGGAAGATGCAAGGAGAGGGAGCGGGAGCTGAAGGAGGAGACTCTGCCCTGGGGGGCTGGGCTGCAGGGGCTCCTTGGCCACTGCCCGACAGAGGCACACCAGGCCTCTCTGCATCCAGAGAACGGGGGTGATCAGCTGCCTTCCCAGCCAGCAGGGGCACCCAGGTGTGCTGATGCCCTGCAAAGTGTGAAGCACCCCCAAGTTTATGTGGGCGTCGTCTGGGCAGCCACAGACCCCCCCCCCCAGGGGCAGAGATGTCTTGGAAGAGCAGACGCAAACCTGGGAGGTCAGAGAGTCTCTTCCAGCTGACCAGAAGGGGAAGTTAACCTTTGTTTTTGTTTGTTTGTTTGTTTTTTGTTTTTGTTTTTTGTTTTGACAAGCGGAGTGGACAGTGAGAGACAGAGAGAAAGGTCTTCCTTTTTTTCCATTGGTTCACCCCTCAATGGCGGCTGCGGCCGGCGCACCGCGCTGATCTGAAGCCAGGAGCCAGGTGCTTCTCCTGGTCTCCCATGTGGGTGCAGGGCCCAAGGACTTGGACCATCCTCCACTGCCCTCCCGGGCCACAGCAGAGAGTTGGACTGGAAGAGGAGCAACCGGGACTAGAACCCGGGGTGCCAGTGCCGCTAGGTGGAGGATTAGCCTAGTGAGCCGTGGCGCCGGCCGGGAAGCAAACCTTTGAGAACCACACAGCACAACAGCTCCTCTTGCCTGGTTTACCTCTCCTCCTTGGTCCGGGTGGTGGCCCCCCCCCTTTTTTTTTAACTTTCATTATTTATTTATTTGAAAGGCAGGGGTGCGAGGAGAGGGAGAAAGAGAATCACTCTCCAAGTGTCTGAAGCCAGGAGCCTGGAAGTCAATCCGGGACTCTCACTGAATGGCAGGCGCCCACCTACCCGAGCCATCACCTGCTTCCTCCCAGGGTGCACTTCAGCAGAAGCTGGATCCAAAAGCAGGTGCAGGACCCCACCCCGGCACTCTGCTGTGGGTTGGCGGCACCCTGACGCTGTCAGAGACACCTGACAAATTCCCAGCCTGGGAATGGTCTGGAAGCTCCATTCTTCCAGCTGGAAGGAACTCCTTGAAATCAAGGAATAAAACCCACTTCCTGCCACCGACCTTGGTCTGTTCACTTCAAAGGTGGGCGCCCCAGGTCCAAGAAGCAGGTGAGGGGAACTGCCTGGTGGGGGTCAGGTGGGCACGATGCTGTCTCCTCTCTTGTCCTGTAGGCTGTCCAGGTGAGCGCCACAAGTGACTGAGGTCAAAGCTAGGGCCAGACAGGAATGAGCAGCCGAGAGATTTTCCTTAGCCTTAACCCTGCCAGAGGTCAGAAGTCGGAAGAGACTTTGGAAAGCTCACAGACAACAGAAATAAGAGATAAGTTTTGGTGCAAAAAAATTTAAAATCCATGTACTTTTTCATAAACTTTCTGAAAGCCTCTCCAATGCATGGATTTCAAGTTTTTTTCCCATCAAAATCATTTATTTCCGTTTACCACAAGGCTGCCCTACCCACCTTCTCTTGGATGTCCTTTGTGTGCTGCGGACAGAAGAGGTGTGGGGGTGACCGGGCAGCCTAACAAGTCCAAGCTGGGCAGAACATCTCCCGTTGTCCAGGCACAGGCCAGCGATGTTTGGGCACAGGCAGTGGGTAATGAGCTCTTTAAATCACTTAGGCAGGCTTTTGCCACTTGGTGTTAACTGTCTGTGTATGTTGCAACTACTTTAATTGGTTTCATGTCTGGAATGAGGGACTGAAATGGAAGTGTGTCTCTCCGGGGAGCAGTGCTGGCACTTGGAAACCTCGTCATATTTCTTTTTTAATCTGCTGTTCTTTTCCTTAAGGCGAGGGAGACCATCTAATTATCTTTCAAAGACAAGCTCATACTGCAATGTGCCACTTTAGCCTGTTCTCAGAGTGGCTCCAAAGGCAGCTGGGAGGAAATGCGGTGGGGACATGGTGGATGGGGTATACCTGTGAGCGTCCCTGCTCCCCACAAGCCCTGAGAGCAGAGCAGAAGAGTTGAAATGGGTGTGGGCATCAGCAAACAGCTATCAGGTCCCACCTGGGCTGTGCGGCTTTGTACTGGTCTCTTGCCTTCTCTGAGCATCAGTCTCCTTGGCTTCAAAATGAAATGAGTTCTATGAGTTGCTGTGAGGACTGAACAGGATCCCGTTCGCACAGCCCATCCATCCCTGGGCTGGTGCGAGATGAGCACCCATGACTGACAGCCGGCATAGGGAGTCTAGGGAACCCTTTGGGGGCAGTGTCTGCAGATCAAGGTTAATGCCTTGGAAAAGCAGACCCAGCCCGGAAGGTCCTGCCTGAAGATGACTCACCCAGTGCGGCAAACAGAAGGCGAGGAATTACAGAAAACCTTTCCTATGGGCACAGTGCACAGCAGGTGCCCACGGGTGCCTCTTGCCCAAATTGCAACAATGAATCCTGCAAGAGGTGCTGGCGAGGGCATCTCCAGGGCTGGGCAGGGCTTTGCTGGCTGCTGAAGGAACCGTCCAGCCAGGGAGTGCTCTGAGCCATAGCCACATCAGCCTCCTGTAAAGAGCCAGGCTCAGATTCTGAGCTCACTTCCCAAGTTGCTTTGTGTCTTCCCTTTACTACTTATTCTCAAAAAATCATGACTGTAGGGGCTGCATCATGACGCACAGGATTAAGCTGCCACTTGCGACACTGGCATCCCACCTGGGAGCGTCAGTTTGAGTTCCAGCCGCTCTGCTTCAGAGCCAGCTTGTGCGCTAATGCACCTGGGAAAGCGGCGGGGGATGGTCCAAGTGCCTGCCCCCCCCCCATGTGGGAGACCCAGATGGAGTTGCTGGCTCCTGGCTTTGGCCTGGGCCAGACCCAGCTTTTGTGGGCAAATCTGGGGAGTGAACCAGCAGATAGAAGGTCTCTCTCCCTCTCGCCCACTCTGCTTTTTAAATAAATAAATAAATAAATATTAAAAATAATGTATGTACACAGGAAAAACCATGTATCCAGAAAATATTCATCTAGCGATTGATTTATTACATCGTCTATCTGTTGACCAGTCAGGCTATCCTTACCCATCTGCTTATCTGTGATTACCTAGTGTCTAACTTCTGTATGTAACAATGATCTTCCTAATTTTTTGAAATTTATTTTTATTTGCAAAGCAGAGAGGATCTTCCCTCTGCTGGTTTACTCCCCAGATGGCCACAATAGCCAAGCTGGGCCAGGCCAAAGCCAGGAGGGCGGAACTCAGCCTGGGCCAGGACCCAACTACTTAGACTACTACCTGTTGACCCCAGACTGCGTGTTAGTAGGAAGCTGCAATGAGAAGTGGAGCCGGGACTTGAACCCTGGAACCCTGACATGGAATGTGGGAATCCTAAGCAGCACCTTAACCACGGTGAAAAGGGCCTGCCCCTCCTCTGTTGCTTTCTAAACTGTGCACAGTAGGGCTGCGTCTTCATGACCCCATGCCTGCCGCCTCATATACTCCAGCCTGCCTTTCTCCATAGTAGCTGCCTAACACTCCCTCGTCCCGGAAGTTCTGTAACCAGTTCACAGGTGATTCTGTATTTTGCTATTACCCATGACTCTGGGATGAGGACACGTCTGTACACACCGTGGAAGAATGTAGGAGAGTCTACGCCGGGGACTACTTAAAGACAGTGGGGCTTTCAGTTAGAGTACTTACTGTCAGTGTTCTAAAAACAGTGTTCCTATTTACATAAGCACCCCAAATATTCTCGGGCCAAGCACTTACTTACCTTGTCTGTGAAGCACGGGGAGTTCTGTCTACGAGCCCAGATGGGAGAATTCTGATGTGGACAAAGCACAGATGCAGCCGGCACTGGCAGTTTTTGTCACTTTTATGACCGCTTCTGCTTGCATCTCGCACATCACTGTGTTTTTTGTTTATGCTTAATTTATGTCACCAACCACAAGCCGCCTAGCATCTTGTCTCTGTCACTGCTTTTATTCACTTTCTTGGCATTTCTCTCTGGGTTTTATTAGACGTTTCTTGTTCCGCCTCCTAAAATTTCTATCCGCTGCATCCTGAGGCCCTGGCTGTGTTCGGAGATCAGAGCAGGAACCGAAGGCTGTGGGCGGATGCTCCGGGTCCCCAGGGCGCTCAGTGCGCCGAGTCCTCCCCCGTTCACACAGCTGCTTGAGGACTCTGGGAACATCCCAGCCACACCTGTGCTAACCCACAGGGCTTCATTGCTCTGGGAAGGAACTTGGGGATTTCTGCCCCGGTTGCCCCGAGAAGCCCAGAGCCGCATGAGCTGCCTAGATCTGGGCTTTTGTTTCCTTTTAAAACCCCAGGCCCAGGTCCAAATGCTTGCACGTCTTTATCCCAACCAACCTGGGACTCTGTGCAGCCTGATCTTAAATCACTCTACACGCAGCGGTCTGAAAGCAGGCCGAGATGCCAGATAGGAGGGAAGCCCTGTGGAGTGAAAAAGCTCCCGAGGGAGCCGCAGGCCCCTGTGTGGCACGGGGCGGGTTTCATGATTGGAAGTTGCACCCCGAGGCCCACAACAGTGGTGAAATGAATGAGCCGGGTCTTGACAGAAGGATGCCAGAGTTGATGACTTCACCGGTAAGACAGGGGCTTAGAGTTGGAGAAGCCACTGCCATGATCCTAATTCAGAGCGCAAAATCCTGCCTTATGTGACCTTAGGTGATTTTTCCTGGCCTGGGACTGACCAAAGATGCTAGAGTTTAAAAAAGTTTGGAAGTCTCTAATCTTCTATCAAAATATGTACTTTGTGTAAGGCTCTACAACTCATCCAGTGTGACTCGGGACAATGAGGGCAGATGAACCAGCAGCACATGTGGCTTCTACACTACACCCAGCTCCTGGTGGTATCCCAAGTGATTCACTTGGGTCCAAGATAGTGGTGCCAGGGTACTTCCGTCCCACCCAGGGGATACTAGCGATGTCTGAAGATATTTTTGATCACGAGTGGGGACAGGGGCTGCCCACTGATGCTACTAAGCGTCAACCCTATACAAATGCTGACACCCACCACTCCCCACCCCCTACCTACAAATAATGACCTGGCCTCCAATGTCACCAGTGCCACAGTTGAAACACCTGGGCCCCAGAGCCTGTGTGCCGGCTACTCCGTCCTCATCTGCTGTCAGGAAACCCCAAGACATTGTCACCAGGCTCCTTAGATGTGCAGATTTCCCATGAATGAATTCTCCAATAAATGAAGAAAAAAGAGATACCACAATATTTTTTTTACAAAAGAAAATAATGTTTATTGGGATATTCTGGGTGGAGGGATGGCCAAAGGGACTACGCCCACTCTGTTGAGCCTGAGCACTCCGCTAACAGGAAACTCAGAAGTCAAAAAACCTCTGTTGGAGCCCAAGATGCAAACCTTGTACTTCCGCACGCCTTGTTCTTCTGCGGGTGTCAGCCAGAGAGCACACTGCAGAAACAGCTGTGTGAGGAGGCAGCGTGGGGCTGAGCCCAGGAGCACGGACAGGTGTCCTCGTGAACGCAGACGCACAAGACGACGAGACAGATGGATCATCATCCACAGGTGTAACCTCCGTCGACACAAGACAGGACGTGGGGACCCAGAGGGAAGCGGCTCAGCAGCCGCCTCTCGTAACCAGAGGCTTCTCAATGAAGCTCGCTCTACCCCTGGCTTAGGACAGAATTCTAAAAATATCCTAGAAATCAGAAGGCTTCTTCCATCCCACCTGTGGTGTTAACCTGCATAAAACAGAACGAGCAGAAGTCGAGACGTACCCTCGGGGCAAGAGTAAGAAATGCAAGACATCCCAAAGTGTACAAGAAAAAATCCCACATCCTAAATCTCACACAGCTTCTCAGCAGGAGTTGGATTAAACAGAGAAAATAATTTCAATATCAAGGGATAACACAGAGGAGACAGGGAAACTCTTTAAAGCAAACTCCCAGGCGAAAAGTGCTTCCCCCACTCCCCGCAGGGAAGGAAAGGAGAAGAGGAGAAAGACAGATAATTAGGAGAACTGTAAGGTCCCGGATGTCAGGGTGCTGAAGCCATTTCTTCAACCCTCTGAGGACAGCTGGCTACTTCTGAATGCAGACCAGCGCATCAGGAAGGCCGGATTCCAGCAAGGCCACGGCCCAATAAGGAAGGGCGACGTGGGGTTTGGTGCTACAGTTTCCATTCTCTTTTTTTTTGGCCACATTTGAGAAATGCCTTCAGCTAAGGCTAAAATAAAATACAAACCCAACCTTGAGATCAGGCATGCTTTGCGAGCCAGGAAGATACTGCTGGATCATGCAGCCCTGCAGCAATTCTTTCTCTCTCTCCCTCCCTCTCTCTCACACACACAGCATTAAATGTGAGCTTTGCCTACTACTTCACAGACACAGCCCAGAGCGCCCTCACTTGTACCTGCTCCAGTCATCCTGGCCTGGCCCTAGGTGACCAACCTGACCTTACTGAATATAGGCATTTGTAGCTCTGGGTTTCCTACACCCAGAGCATCCATTGGATTTTCCAACTCTTATCCTACCTCCCCCTCTCCCCTGATCTATGTTAGGGTTGGGGGGGGGCATCGGGGTCACTGTGCACATTCGCGTTTTGCTGTGTTTGAGCACTGTTGTTTCTGTCCTTGCTAAAGCACTTCTAGTGTCTTATCCCGCCTGCACCGTGGCTGGTACCTGCCAGCTCTGGCCACTCCACTAAGCTCACAGCCATCAGAGGCCCAGAACAGGGATCATGTGGGTTCTTCAGGGTGGTTTTTCAGGCTCAGCAAGAGGGTCATATGTTTGCCTCCCCCAATGAGGGTGCACTGGGCTCTCCTACAACACAAATGTGGACAGAGACTTAGTCTTGGAGACGAACCTGAAAAACAGGTGCATGGACTATTTATAAAAAGAATTTAGTCTAAAGCACGTCTAATAAAGGCTTCTGCCCATCTGGAAGAGATGTGCACCAGGGAACTTGAGCTACAAGTGATGGTTCATGTACTCGGAACCCTCGTTCAAGAAATGTGCTCAATGGACAAGCACTTGACGTGGCCCCTGGAGAGGATATCCTCCGGAGAGTGGCCCATCTCTTCTGCCCACATACCGCGCACGCAGCAAGGCGAGATCTAGGCAGACTCATGAGCTAACTTCCCACAAAGCCCACCCAGCTTTGGGTCCTGGCCTCGGTGATGGACAGCTGAATGTGCTGGGCCTGGCTGGCCATGCTGAGCTCCTCCTGGGTGGGAAACACGGGGGCCAGATGTGAAGTTGTTTTGGTCCAAATGCTTTAAGAGTCTCGGTCGCAGGTGTCTGTCCCTCCATAATCTCAGGAGGACAAATCCGGGTAAACACAGCTGGATGCCAGCAGGGTTATGCAAGTGGGCCAGTTCACGCTACTGTAGGACAACAAAGCCCTCCGCTATCCCAAAACTTCTCATCCAGTGCTGTTTAAATACTTAGTATGGGTCACGCTTCCGGCTGGGGCAGGCTGGTGAGCAGGCAAAGACATCAGAATGAATGGAAAGCTGATGGTTTCTCCCCAGAATCCTGCTCCTTCCACAACCCAAAAACGGAATCGGTAGGAAAACCCAGCCTGAGATGCAAAGGAAACAGAACCTTCTATTGATACTGGTGCTGGGCTTGGCAGCTGCCCTTGGACAAAAACAAACTCCTCATGGCAGTGGGACAAGATGCTGATAGTGGCACCTGCCAGAGGCACACAGCCCAAGTCACAGCTGTGCTGGTCAAATGAGCTTGGAGATCTCAGGGGGCCGGGGCCTTGATGACAATTAGCAGGCTGGGATTCTGTGCAGGCGGTTTATGGAAGTAGGGGTTGTACGCCGGCCCCACCCCTCTGGCTGGGTCTCGGAACCAACAGAAGTGCAGGTGTCGCGTCCTGCCGGCCAGCCACCCCCGTGTTGTCTTGGAGAGGAGAAGAGACTTCCAGTGAGGATATAGCAGACAAGATGCCCCCAGCTGAGAAGAGTGGGCTCAGGAGGGAGAGGCACACACAATTCCTAGTCGGGGATGAAGATCATCTTTAGACTGTCGAGCTCCGGAGAGGGGCCGCTCCATCCTAAACAGACATCGGATAGAAATCGCGGTTTCAGGGTGAGGACTTGCTGGGCAGGGGCCCTGTGAGATGTGGAGGCCACGAAGAACGAGGGAGGGCGGTGAAGGCGTCCGTTCCAGATACGAACGAGAGTAGAGTCGGCCAGTGTCTCCCGATAACGGTCCTTGGGGAATGAAATGCCCCACCTAATGCATTCCCAGCTGGCGGCAGCGGCAAGAACCGGAGATTTCAGGCCTCTGCTGTGACCCTCTTTGGGTCCCGTGAAAAGAATTCCAGTCGGGAGACTTAGACGAGTGGTCTCTTGAGAAGAAAAGCCGGGTCAAGCTCAGCGTGTGGCGAGACGTGTACAGGTGCCGGGCGTCTTGGGGACCAGAACAAAGTGGAGCTCCTCCGAGCAGCCAGCAAAATCCCCAGCTGCTCGATGCGAGATTTTGCAGATATTCCTGGCTTTCCTTTCCTGTGAAGGAATTGCTGCCTGATCCAGAAAACCCTGGCTGCTTTGCTGCCGATTCCGGTCAGCAAGGGCCATCAGCAGACTGCGTGACGCGTGCAGGCCGCCTCTTGCACCTCGATTCTGCCCTCCATCCACGTTCTCAAGCCCTCTGCAGATGGGCTTCTCTGGAGTGCCTGAGCCAGGGCTCGTTCACTCCAGTCTGTTGCCATCGCTTCTGCCAAGGTCTCGCTGGCTACAGCCAAGAGCAGAAGCAAGCAAGAGCAACCAGGACCATGGGGCAAGGCGTCCAGGAGCGAGGGGCGTGTGTCATCCACGCAGCCTTTCCCGGCCCACGGTTCATGGAGCTAAGTCACGCACATCTAACAAAATGAATGAAGACTTACTTTCCAAAAGATGGCTCCCCCGAGGCTACTATTTTGTAAATAATAATGGAAATAGTTTTTATGTTGGGTGCTGAGAAAAGAAGTTGCTAATTATATAAACTCCCACTGCTCTTATGTTTCGTTTCCCAAGCACTTCACACTGGCTCAAAAATGCTTCCGCCCTCCATTTTCCTAACTCGGCAGATGGAGTGGTGGGGAGGGTCTGACGGAGGCAGGAAGGGAGACAGAGCTGGGAGCCCTGACCCCTGGAGCACACTAACCCAGGAGCAGGCCCAGTCAGAGGCCATGGGGCCCCAGAGAGGAGCCTGTCCTTCATCAGATGACCACACAGCCACAACTTCTAAGACATTTTTACTATAGGGAAATGAAGTGTATTTTAAGAAAATTAAATGGAACCCACATTCCTATCACTCTCTGGATATACTTTGCTATGCTCAATGAAAAAATAAACTATGGAATTTGCAATGTAGACTTTTTCTATTAGAGGCTTGAAAAAAATCTGATATGGAAAAATATTCATTCGGCATTCTGAGCCCCTTCTCTACATTGTGCACTTCTTCCTTCGTGTGCTCTCTGGAAACACTCCAATGCATATTGGTCAAAGATACTCAACATCAAAGGGGACTGAATGTGCTTCTGATCAGTCTGGCAACATTGCCTCTCCCTCCGTCCCTCTCCCTCTCTAAGTAGGGGACGGCTGGACTTGCTCTGGGAGTCCTGGGCTCCATAGGCCTAACTTGTTCTCTTTGTTTCTATCAGCATCAACTACAACAAGACGCCTCCTGCAAGAGGCCCCAACACCGGTCAAGGGACAGTCAGTCCATCAACACAGGGACTGAAGGACAGGTAAATCATTTTTGCTTTTACAAACTCCAAGAGGAAGTCGGGTAAAAAGACATCACTGGCCTGCTTCAGTGTTTCAGGGTCACTGTGTTAAAATGACAACATCCTGGTTGGCAGAAGCACTGGCTTGGTTGGATTTTGTAAAATCTCTCTTAACGTGTGGTCCCTGAACAAGATACTCCCAGTTTATTTAATCAGCAATTTATTTTTCAAACGGAGGATTTGATAACTCTAATATAGCTTTTATTTCTGAAGAAAAATGAGGTCTCTGTTGGTGATGGATGAGGCTTTTCAAAATTTAATTTGTGTGTTGCATATCCACGCATTCTTCGATAAAGCCTGCCCTTGTTAGCACTCAGAACTCCCGTTTCCTCTTTGGTCATCTGAAGCTAATTAGAGCTGCTGTTTACTGCAGAAGAAATCAATAGTTTTCTACAGTGGATCACACAGACTCAGACCCACGTGCAATTAGTCCAGAGTAGATACAGAGAGAGATACCTTAATCCAAACTAAATACGCTCTGTAAGAGATAGGCCCTCATAGATGACTGGCATTCCAAATATTTTGACACATTTAATGTGTTTATTCAGAGTCTTTATGGAATCTTGCTAATCAAATACAGTTGGGTGTTTCATGAATTTCCCTTGAAAACATTTGGAAGTGAAAAAAGTTGGTGGTGAGTATTATACATTTGTGTTTATTAACATTTGGCTATAAATGTACTTCAAACACCAAGAGAGCTATAAGACTATGCTTTTACCTGGGATTTCATAGATTCCCTCCCCCCAGTAGTGTGATGAATCTTTCAAGGCAAACTTCAGCGGGCAAAGGGCGATGCTAAGACCTGCGCGCCGTGGGGTTGCTCCTCCAGCCCCTCTGCCGACACGGGGAGAAAGCTGCCTCTCCCCAGCACGTGCCTACGGAGAAGCCTGTCTTGTCTTGTCAGTGTGGGAGAGCGCGCCACCAGTACTGGTATACTGCTGATTCTGAGTGTCACCATCTAAAACCAGGCATCCAAAGTGCACTTTAGGGTCTGTTCTTTAGAGGAAGAGAACGAACGATATGCGGGTGTCAGAGCCGGTTGCCTTATTCCCAGAGTCCTGTTCTGCTTCGCTGTGCCAACCAACTCCGCACCCCAGGCCTCATGTCGATCCTCTTGATTCATAAACCTCCTTTCTCTCGTTTTTGTGTAGTCGGTCACCACCTGCCACGGAGGACAGAAACAAGATGCAAGCGTTCCCTCGGGCCTACCAGACCCAACAGCGGCCAAGACGTCATGGTCAGGTTTAAAGACGATCCTCGGGAAAACAACCATGTCCTCGGGCCCCATTCTAATCAAAGTGGCCTGTGGCAGGTGATACCAAGCTTCTGGGTTGCGTCCATGGCAAGGCTGCCATCAGACATGGCAGAACGTTTGCCAGCGGCCATGGCTGCTCACAGGCGGGCACCCTTGTGTTTCAGAACACACCGCTGGGATGTGCTGGATCCTCCTGCCCCACTGTGAGGATGCAACAGAGCTTCCTTCTGGACCACGAGGTCCCTCCGAGTCTGCTTTTGAGTTGTAGTTGTCAAGTGAGTACTGGAGCTAACTTAGGAGAGGAAAACAAGTTCCACATATTTTATATTAAACCATCAGTAAAAAAAACGACCGTATCATTACTTTCAAAATATAGAAAGCCAAGAGTTGAAATCACTTAGAAGTAAAACTGTTTTGTCTACATATAACCTCATAAATGTAAAGAATTCTAGAGCGATGTTTCGGCTATGTTTGACACCTGCTACTTAAGGGCTTCTCACTCAGGTGAGGCTTAGGAGAGGGTCGTTCCATGATCCAGGTACTGTGAAGTGTCGCGCCCACGCTCTGTTGACTAAGAGACAGATACTACATTGGGATGTGGCAGGCGCTTTTTTGTTTTGCAGGCAAATACAGAACTGTTTACAGTATATAAACGTTAGCATGGAAAATGCTAGCACATATAAAAAGGTGAACATTGGCACAAGCTTGTTTCCACAAAGGTCACTCTTCATGAGAATCCGCGCTTTGTAGCACAGCAAAAAAAAGGCTTGTCATCTATGTTAGGTTGCAGTTTATGTCATTAGAACTCAAAGCCATTACATGGATACGGATCTTTAGAAGTGGCAACTCCTTCTCCAGCTGGTCAGATCAAAACCGTGACCATCACCACCACCACCACCGCGGTGGACACCATGGCCCCAGATTGCTCTACAATCAGATTTACACACTGTCCTTTGGCAACACAGTGTGCCCCAGAGCCTTCTCCGCTGGGAATGTAGCACTGCCTCGGGTTCTCCACAGAAGCCCTGAAAGATCACAAGAAGCTTTCTTGAAAGAAAAAAGGAAAAAAAAAAAAAAAGAAAGCTCCAGTCGGATGGAATTGTTTCTCAACTGGGCTCCTAAAACCGGAACTTGAGGTGTACAAGAGAACAGGAAACAGATAACTCAATTTTTTGTCTTTTTACATGTCCATGTTGTTTTCTTTAAATGCAGCTACGATGTTTCTGCCAAAGATAGAGATAACAGAGTGGACAGAGCAGTTACCACCAGGACCAGAAGTGGGCTCAGACCGCAGCCTGGAGGAGCAGCCATTGATTTTGTGGTTATGTGGCTGGAAGCACCAGCGAGACCATCCTTTTCGTAATCGCGCTGTAAGAAAGGAAGTTTTCATTATCACCCACTGAGTGCGTTCCTTGTACCACAGCACAGCTTACATGCACCCTTTGCCCAACGCCCTGCCCCTAGCTGGCTGAGCCACCCACCAAAGCTGACCCAAGGTTTTACCCCTGAGATTTCAATTCATGAGAAAGAACCACGAACCTGCGTGAGACCCATACTGTCTGCCTTTGGGGTTGTGAGGGTTAGAGGGCGAGCACTGGGAGCTGTCCTGCATCCTCCCTGTGCCGGGACTTGGAGCACAGAGTGGCTTCCAGCATCAGGGCGGGGCTCTGTTCCCAGATGAAGCTCTGAAGTCCCACGCTCAGTTACAGCTTTGGGTGCTGGGTCCAAAATCTGCACCTTGCACAAAGGGACAGTGGCCACGGAGCGGGTGGGGCTCAGCCTTCTCGGGACTGGAGACCTTTTTGTCTTTGAACACTTTCTCTCCTCCTCTGCCTCCAGGGACCCAGAGACTCAAAAAGAAACACAACTTACATCAGAGAGGCAGAGGTGGGTGCTGCCTGACACATTGGATTTCAACTTCTGTGCCTGGGGAAAGACAAGAAAATAAGACTCAAACATAAAGGGGAAGAGCAATTACCAGCGGCCCATTAATCAACGTTCGGCGCAATGCTATCCAGTAAGTACACGAGCCCCACGGTGAGCCTCCTGTGTAATTTACAGTTTTCTAGTAGCAGCCTAATAAAGAACACGTGAAGTCAATTTTCACAACATATTTTACTTATCCCGGTATAGTCTCATTTCAACATGGAATCAATCTAATTTTTAAAAAGATTTATTTCAAAGGCAAAGTTGGAGAGACAAATCTTTCATCCACTGGTTCACTCTGCAAATAGCCACGACTGGGGCTGGGCTGAGCCAAGAGAGTCTTCTGAGTCTCCCACATGGGTGCAGAGACCTACTTGGGCCATCCCCCACTGCATTCTTAGGCACACTAGCAGGGAGCTGGATTGGAAGTGGAGCAGCCAGGACACGAACCGGTGCCCATAGGGGATGCTGGTATTGTAGGCAGACACTTTACCTGCTATGCCACAGCACAGGTCCCTATCTAAATTTTTTTTCTTTTTGACAGGCAGAGTTAGACAGAAAGGTCATCCCTCAAGTGGCTGCTACAAAGCACCAAAACCAGGTGCTTCTCCTGGTCTCCCATGCGGGTGCAGGGTCTAAGCACTTGGACCATCCTCCACTGCCTTCCCAGGCCATAGCAGAGAGCTGGACTGGAAGAGGAGCAACCGGGACTAGAACTCGGTGTGCCAGTGCCACAGGCTGAGGATTAGCCAAGTGAGCCGCGGCGCCGGCCCCAATCTAAATATTTTTAATGAGGCCGGCGCCGCGGCTCACTAGGCTAATCCTCCGCCTTGTGGCGCCGGTACACCGGGTTCTAGTCCCGGTCGGGGCACCGATCCTGTCCTGGTTGTCCCTCTTCCAGGCCAGCTCTCTGCGGTGGCCCGGGAGTGTAGTGGAGGATGGCCCAAGTGCTTTGGCCCTGCACCCCATGGGAGACCAGGAGAAGCACCTGGCTCCTGCCATTGGATCAGCGTGGTGCGCCTACCGCGGCGGCCATTGGAGGGTGAACCAATGGCAACGGCAAAAAGGAAGACCTTTCTCTCTGTGTCTCTCTCTCACTGTCCACTCTGCCTGTCAAAAAAAAAAATTAAATATTTTTAATGAGACACTTTACATTTTGTTTTTTTCATACCAAGTCTTCAAAACCTGCTATTCACTGTGCCATACCTCAATCAAGACCTTCCTTGTTTCAAAAGCTCAAGAGCTAACCATGGCTTCTGCAGGGGCAGTATAGGCAGCATTAGATTACTAATGAAAAATTCCCGATCACCTGATTCTATTTCTGAATGTTGATTTTGGGGGGTGTCTCCTCCTCCTTAAAAATGTTGCAGTGACAATGCCCACTCATGGGCAGGTGGGGGGGGGTGTAATGATTAAGCCATTTCTTGAGACACCTTTGTTCTAATGCCAGCAACTCTGCACTTCTGGGTTCAGCTTCTTGCCAGTGTGCCCGGGAGGCAGCAGATGATAGCATAAGTACTTGGGTTTCTGCCCCCATGTTGGAGAGCCTGGTGGAGATCCTGGCTTCCATCTGGCCTCTCCCTGGCTGTTGAAGGGCATTTAGGGAGGGAATCAGGATGGAAGCTCTCTGCCTCTGTCATTCCGCCTTTCAAATAAATAAAAACTATTTTTAATCACCATTGATTAGTTAAATAGAGAGGGGCCTTCTTGAAGCTGCTGTGGTCACTTGGTTATTTGTTGCTCTGTCAGCAAACACCTACCGTGCTCCTATTTCCCAAGGCTGGGCAGAGTATGGCAAACAAAAACAACATAGTCACTGGGCTGGGGGAGTTCCACCCTACTGAGTAAGCCACTCACTGAGCGCTAAGGCACAGGCTATTACAGATGGGTGCCTGGACAAACCTCGCAGGCCATCACAGACCCCAGTCCTACATCTTGAAGTCTGCCCCTGGGAAAGCTGCAAAGGAGCTTGGTTCTGGAAACTTTGAGCTCCTGGTAAATCCTCTTAATAGGAGCCACCATCCACTGGGCCTCTGCCTGAGATTTGGTTGAAAAAAAGGTTTCATTGCTCAAATAATGACCACGGAAACACTCGTGAAAATGGCTGGCCCGTACAAACCTTTTAGTTTTACCAAGAAAAACAATCAGCGCCCAGGGGAGTGACTTATCCAAGGCCACACAGCAATCTACGTGTTTCTCCAAGGCTCTCCCTCCTCCCAGGGCCACTCAAGGAACTCCCGTGACACCCCCACCTTGCTGTCGCCCTCAGGACGAGGCCTGGGTAGGCATCACACCTGCATCGAGGGGGAGGTGGACAGCCAGCTGTATGTGGCTGGCACCCATGGCAAGGCACTTATGACAGAAAATGACAGCAGGCTCACCGCCACGTAATTCCTTACCATCCCACTCCCCGGGAGGCAGCATCCTAATCTTTGCCTGCATTTGCATATGGCAGCTGTGCACATGAAATAGAAACCTTTAAACAGGCATCAAATGTAAGGCACTGGGAGGCAGCCCCGAGCTGTTCAAAGGTCACTAAATGTCACGTGGAAGGGGATCAGAGGGAAAATCCAAAGAGGAGTTGAGCCCGACTCACGAGCCTACTTCTATATGAATAGCGACTCTGGTCCGCTGCTCCCTCCAGAGAACAATGTGGACAACTTCACAAGGTTTATTTCTGTTCGAGATTGGAGTTGTGCCCAGACACCCAAATGGCCCTAAAACGTCACATTCTGCCATTTCTTTCCTAAGCCGTCATCTACAAAAGACAGGAACTTGCTAAGATCTTTTGTATAACAAACACATTCGCTAAAGTACACAGAGAAGGCAGCGTGACCTCCAGACTGGGGCGCGGTATGCCTGCAGGTGCCGTCGGAACTTCTAGTCACTGTCAAGTTGTGCCTCCGCGTCTAGACCACAACAGGCTCCGAGGGAAGGCCTCCACCTGGCCATGTACACTGCGCTGAGCGCCCACAGGCAGGGTTTCACCCACCATCTGCACCATCTGGGACCCTCACTAGCTATGCTTCTCAGTCACCCCATGAACCTGCTCCAGCACTGGTAGAAAGGCTAACAACTCCGCCATTAGTAAAGGATGGTGAAGGGGCTTCCAGCCACGCCCTGGAGAAGGCAGATTTCTGAGCCCTCCTTAATCCCCGAGGGTCTCACTCTGCATCCGGGAATGACTCTCACACAGGAAAATGCATTAGCCCAGCTCCAAGTCTAGGAGGTGTCTGGGCTCTTGTTTCTTCAAAGTGGGCAGCCCACTGGCCTCTCTGTGCAGAAAAGGGGTAACTTTGGGCCTTGCTTCCCTGTAGCCCCAGGGGCCTGAGCAAAGCCAGGGCAGCAGCCCCCCAGCTCTCCTTGCCCAGAGGGCCACTCAGGTTGGTGTAACTTGACAGGGGCTGAGTCCGGGGAGGAGGGGCAGCTAGGCCCTGTGGATGCTCTGGGAAACCGCCTGTTCTCCTGTGCAACGTCTTCCCACCCCTCAGAGGCACGGGGCACTCCAGAGACTAGAAGTCCACAGCCAGGGCTCTGAGGCCCTGCTTACACAGTGTGTTCACGAGCTTTCTCCCGAGAGGACGTGGTGCCCGGGAACGTGCCGTGATGCAGGGGCCACCACGGGCTGTGAGTCTGAGCAGCAGGTGAAGGGCAATGTTCCTGGGGGTGGAAGCGGCAGGTGGCACGGGGGTTCCAGAATCAAAGGACTGCACGCGGATGGGAGAGCTTTAAAAATTTCAATCCAAGGGGGGGCGCTGTGGTGTATGTTCTGGCCTGCAGTTCCAGCATCCCACATGGGCACTGGTTCAAGACCTGGCTGCTTCACTTCTGATCCACCTCTCTGCTATGGCCTGGAGAAGCAGTGGATGTTGGCCCGAGTCCTTGGGCCCCTGCACTCACATGGAAAACCTGGAGGAAGCTCCTGGTTTCGGATCAGCACAGCTCCCGCTGTTGGCCAACTGGGGAAGTGAACCATCAGATGGAAGACTCTCTCGATCTCTCTGCCTCTCCTCTCTGTATAACTTTTTTTTGACAGGCACAGTGGATAGTGAGAGACAGACAGAGAGAAAGGTCTTCCTTTTTGCCATTGGTTCACCCTCCAATGGCCGCTGCGGCCGGCGCACCGCACTGATTCGAAGCCAGGAGCCAGGTGCTTCTCCTGGTCTCCCATGCGGGTGCAGGGCCCAAGCACTTGGGCCATCCTCCACTGCCTTCCCGGGCCATAGCAGAGAGCTGGCCTGGAAGAGGGGCAACCAGGATAGAATCCGGCGCCCCAACCAGGACTAGAACCCGGTGTGCCGGCGCCGCAAGGCGGAGGATTAGCCTGTTAAACCACGGCGCCTGCCATCTGTGTAACTTTCAAATAAATATTAAAAAAAAAAAATTTTCACTCCAAATGAGAGGCAGGCCAGAGTGTGTCTGCTGCCTGGCCTGGACGGTGTGCACTACAGGTGGAAAATTGGCAGCTGGGACAGCATGGGGCCCAACAGTGTATGCCGTATGCCGCAGATGGAGGGCGGGTCCTGGATTCGGACCCAGCTGCTGCTGGCCCATTGCATGCTGTTGAGTCTTGTACCCAGTGGGAGCCTCCAGGGATGCCTGAAGGATAGGCGCCTACATAGAAACATCTGGGTCTTCAAGCCCATGTCAGCTGACAAACCTGTTGTGTCCACACTTGAAAGTCAGGTATGGTAAATGCAAAGAGATAAAGTTTTAGGGCTTCCCCCATCCCCTCGCAATGGTCGCTCCAAGGACCGCTTGCATACTGCAAACCTTGCCTTGGTTGTTGAGAATTGGGATGGCCCCAGGAAAATGAAACGGCAAACCAACTTCTGAGACTTTGTAAGGCACACGGAGTCAGAATCTGGAAGCGCCCCTGCCAAGGCTGGGCTGTAACATGGAAGTGTTGGCACAGGGCTCAGCTAATGACGGGGTAGCAGGAACCCAACACAGCCCTCAGCCTGCCCCACCTTTCTGGACACCAAACCTCTACTATGTCTTTTTAAAAGAGATGAGGATATGGGGCCAGCGCTGAGGTGCAGCGGGTTAACGCTCTGGCCTGCAGCGCTGGCATCCCATATGGGTGCCAGTTTAAGACCCAGCCGCTCCACTTCTGATGCAGCTGTCTGCTATGGCCTGGGAAAGCAGCAGAAGATGGCCCAAGTCCTTGGACCCCTGCACCTGCGTGGGAGACCTGGAGGAAGCTCCTGGCTTCGGATTGGCACAGCTCCAGCCATTGCGGCCAATTGGGGAGTGAACCAGCAGATGGAAGACCTCTCTCTCTGCCTCTCCTCTCTGTGTAAGTCTAACTTGCAAATAAAAAATCTTTTTAAAAAAGGATTTTTTTCTAAAAGTCTACTCGAATCACTGTTACAATATGTTGATAAAGTGAATCATTTCATCTCACAAAAAGTGTATGCATCCTAACTGCGGATTTGGGAGATGCTCTGAGTTGGTGGCATCGCCACCAGCAAACACAGGACCTCGTGGTTTACATCTTGAGAAGGGAAGGTGGGGTGAGCCCTGGAGAAGCCTGGGCCCAAACCTCCCCACATTCTAGCAAACCAAGGAAACCTGTGCCTGAGGCACTTCGTACGCTTGTCACTCCAGCAGCTGCTGCTCTGGTGTTATAAAACTGTCACTGGCGGTAATCCGCAAGTCTGGGCACGTCACATAATAGAATTTCCAGGGCACTGTCACTGTGGGGCCAGACCACGCCAGTCCCTGGCACCAGAGGGTTAATAAATGCATTAGATGCTGTTAACCTCTGCTACCTGGAGTCAGAGCGGTGCCACTCCTGCTTTTTACCCAGTGATTAGCATTGGGAAAGCTGGTCCTGGTGCCCAGGGCTTCCCTGGGCAGAACACACAGACACATACCCACTTCACAGCACTCAGCCCAGTCTCCGCCCCGGTTCTGCCCACAGCAGGCTCTCGGCAGCCGTGGGGACGGGTCAGGTTCCTGAGTAGCGCGTTTGCTGTTTTATGGAATCAGAGACTTAAAAGCACACCCAGCCCAGAGCCTGGCCTCTGCTGCCCCAGGACTCCATTTCTGCGGGGAAGCCAGTGTTTCATCTCGGGTTTTCAGGCAGCTGTCAGCCAGCAGGGCACGGAACATTTCTCTGCTCTCCTCCGTGCAGAAGAAAAAACCGTTTTCTGCTCTACCTCCAGAAAATAAAACCAGAGGAAGCTGCCCAATCCAATCGCAACAGACTGTCCAGGCTGCAGCCAACGAGTCCTAATTAATGAGGCTCTGGTTCTTTTCTCCCTTGCTTTACTGATTAGAGAGATTTGCTATATTAGGAACCTGTTTGCTTAATGACAGAATACAAGCAATAAACAGAGAAATACACAGACTATAAAATGCAATCAACTTTGCTATGCAGCGCTCACTAAGTACCTCGAGGCATCTATCACACTTGTCAATACCGGTTTATTAGCATACGAGTCTCTTCTGCGGCATAAATTGGACCTCTGCTAGGGGAAGCCACTGCAGTTCTTCCCAAAAACAGGCCAGAAGCAAAAGTCTGGAACACCCGAAGCCATTTCTCAAGTTCAGTCTGTGCATCTGATGTTTCTTTGTAAGACAAAACACAGGGAAGAGGGTGTGCGCCTAATTCTGAGGATAACTGAGCAGAACCACTTGCTTCAGAGTTGGAGTTGGCTTTTTTCCCCCCACAGTGCGCTTTAATCAAATTCACCTGATTATAGGCTTTTATGGGGGAGTACTTACTGTATAACAATTCTATTACGGACTTGATTGCATATTTGCCCTAAGTAATTTCTGCACATTAAAAAAAACAGGAAAAAGAAGCTGCTGCCTGCGAATGAATCCAAGCTACGGCCTGGGGGTCTGCCCAGTGTTCCAGAGTCTCCGACTCTTTGCAGCTTTTCAGGTTTTGTCTATTAACTTCGAGGAGCACCGGGGCAGAAACAGGTGGCCAGCTTTTCCACAATCCCTGCCACTGTCTTGAAACTCATCTTCCTGGTGAATCACTTTTCCTACAAACTTGGTAGCATGGCTTGTTACCGTGTTACAACCAGCGCACACATCGATCAGGCCAGCTCGGAGCGCCGGGGTTGGGAGTTTGTTTTTCAGAGTCTGGGAGGCACATAGAAGGGATCCATTTCCTCCAAATGGAATTCGGCCGAGATCCCTGGACCCTGGCACGAGCCAGGCAGGGAACAGGGTCGTGGCAAGAGCAAGGGGGAGCTGGGGCAGTGCTCCTCCTCCAAAGGGCTGGCTGTGTCATTGGGGACTTTCTCTGCAGGCCTCCTCCACCTATTTCTCCCAGACTCTGTTCCTTTTGTGAACCGTAGCCAAAAGGTTCTCATTACATTAAGCTCTAAAACGTCCTTGTAGAGATATTTCACTCTCAGCACGGGCCTCAGGAAGTGTGCCAGGGGCCAACTTTGTTAGTCTGGGCTGGTTGAGCCTGGTCAGAAGATGGAGGCGGGCTTCCTAGGGCTCGCACTCGCCTCCTTACCTGGAGGAAGCATGGTTCACACCCAGGTGGGGAATGTTTAGGTGAGGCCTCCAGCACCTCACGTGCAGTGCACTGAAATAAAGCCAGATGGAGATGCAGAGGCCGTAGCCTTGAAGGTGACCTGGACACATGCCCTAGAATCTAGAAGGTCTTAGAATCCTCACGTCCATGGGGCAGTCCGAGTTTAACTGTGTGATTTAGTTTGAGCTGAGCACCAAGCTTGGAGCAGACCCTCTCCTCCTGGACCTGATCAAAGACTGGGCCCCTGGTGGTCAATCAGGCAGTGACAGAGCAATCATCTGGAAGGGACGCATTTGTATGAACTTCAGTTGAAAATCTAACCGCCATCAATTTACTGATCTTTGGCCATATGACCAAGGTCACCATTTTTAAAGAGACTACTGGTGGGAGTTCCCGTGCTGTGTCTTACGTAAACTAAACCTGTGATTCATGGTCTACCATCCCCAGTTTCGGTTCCTTTAAAACAGAGGTGACACTTATTGGACACCCACAGAGGAAGCTCCATGCAGATTCTCTCTACATTTTTATAATCTTTCTTCTACAGTTGTCTCACCCACAGCTAATCCAAGGGCTTTTTACTGTAACTTTTTTGAAATGTATGCTGCTTAGTTTTCATTGAACCAATTATGCTATTTAATGTCCCTAGTTTAATCATTCATATAATGTTTAATTAGATGACAGAAGCAAAATACCAACGGCCAGCACAAAAAGTCTGAGAACACACACTCTTGACTCCTGTAAGCCTGCATTCTCCACAGGGGAGAGGGGAAACCTGCTTGCTTGGTGCGTAACGTGGGCCTTGTACATTAGCAGTTACGGCTGCAGAGTAACCAAGCTTCTGTAGCCAGCTTTGCCTACAGCTTAGGACTTGGTTGATAAATAGGGCGAAAAAGAACTTAAACCAGACAGGTTCTAAACCTGCGGTTTCAACCATCATCTTGGCTCTAACACTCCGGTCCCTCTGTTTAAATAGTAGGTTGTTGAGAGAATCCAGTGTAATACTCCACATGGATGTCCATTTAACATTCAGATTGCTGTTGATAATCTCCCAGATGCTGGATGGTCTCTGGTCAATTGTGGATGGCAGCAAGAGTGGGGAAGGTAAAAGGCTCCCCGGGCAAGTGAGCATCAAGTGCAGAACCAGCTCGTGGTCTTCTGTGACCGCTGGGATTTAAACATGGATGCCATGAAAGAGACACGGGGCAGTAAGATGCATCAACAATCCTCCATTAGCTCAGCAATCCCCGGGGCTTCCCTGTCTGTCTCCAGCTCAGCATAAAAGGATGCCGACAGCCCTGCACTTGTAATTTAACACTAATGGCAGGATGGTAAAAAGCACTGTGTTCAGGCACTGTCTACAGCATGGAGCTTAACAGGGTGCTCTGGCCGGGCTTTCTTCTTGTCACGACTTCACACGATCCTCTTACATCTTCCTTTGCCTTTCCCTATGTTGGGACAAACTCAAGTTGCAAAATACACCAGAGAATGGCATGTGTTCGTTCATGGTTAACTTGCTTGATTAGTAAAATATTCAGACAAGAAGCAATTAGGCGCTGTAATTTAGAAAATTATGCCCAATTAACAATAAGATGATGCCAAACAACGTGTGAATGACGGTTCGGGGCGGGGGTGGAGGGTGTGCTATAGCGCGAATATTCAGCTGTGATAGGGTAAAGATGATGAGGAGGGACTGCCCCGCAAGGAAACATTTTTTTTTCCAGATGTGCAGTAGGAAATGCAAATGTGCAGAAGCAACAGAAAAGATTCATCGCTGGCCCTGATGAGAAGTGCAGGAAGCCTGTCTCATCAGCCACGCATCCTCATCACCATCAGATAACATTTATTAAGCCCCTCATTCTCCCGTGCATTTATGGGCGGCTGAGTGCAGCTCCGGAATGGTTCTGTGACTTATGGCGGCGGCTAAGCTTTGATAGAAAACTCCACGGGCTGCAGGCAGGGCTTTGTTCACCCTGTGGCTGCGGAGACGGAGCACTCTTGGTGCTACAAAAAAACCACATTTGTTTTTTAATTTAAAAAAATATATGCTTTTTGTAACCAGAGAAAAGTAGCCTTGAAAACACGGGAAACCCCAGTAGATGAACGATGATGACCGAGCACTAACGTTCCCGACAGACGCCACTGACAACGGGCCCATCTCCGTTTTACCAAATGCTCCTGGTGACTGTCTGGGGGAGGCACTTCCCTCTGGCACAGATGGGGAACAGAGAGGGGTTAGGAGAGGCTGTGACTTTCCCGAGCTTCCTTAGCCAGGCGTGTGCGGAGATCTGAACCCAGGCAATCTCACTTCAACACCCACGCATACCGACTCGTTATCCCTCGTAATCCTTGCATCAACCCTCTGAAATAGCTCTTACCATCCTGATAACAAGGAAGGGTTTAAGACGTGGTAATAAGCTCGGGATCAGGGGCTGGCACTGTGGTGCAGTGGGTTAGACTGCCACCTATAATGTCCACATCCCATATGGGTGCTGGTTCCAGTCCCCGCTGCTCCACTTCTGATTCAGCTCCCTGCTGATGCACCTGGGAAAGCAGCAGAAGACGGGGCCCAAGTCCTTGGGGCCCTGCTAGTCACATGGGAGACCCAGGTAGAGTTCTAGGCTCTTGGCTTTAGCCTGGCCCATCCCCAGCAGTTGAGGCCATTTGGAGAGTGAACCAGCTGATGAAAGATGGGTCTGTCTCTCTCTGTCTCTCTCTCTCTCTCCCTCCCTCCGTTATTCTGTCTTTCAAATAAATAAATCTTTAATAAATAACAGCTTGGGGTCACACAGCCAGCACACACAGAGCCACTTCAGGCAATCTAGAACCAGGACACAGACTGACAGGGACAGAGCACCAGGGTCCTGCTAAGCCTCACCCTGAAACCAGAAGCAACTGCTGCAGATGTGGCTGCCACGGGAGGTCAAAGGCCACGCCAGGCCAGGCAGTTTCTGCTTCCCTGAGAGCCCTGGAGAGGAGCACTTCCTGTCACAGCTGAGGTACCCGTGACCATGAGCCACGCGGGGAACAGCCACCCCGAGGAGAACTCCCCAAACATCCACCCAGCACCCATATCCTGAGATTCCTCGGGCCTGAGATGTGAAGTGCAGGGAGGGGGAAGCTTTTGGTTGAATTTTATCGCACGAGGCACAGCCTTCAAGGAGGCGTGGCTGGTTACAAGGCCAAAGGATAACAGGTCAGTAGGGGATATAAGAAATTGGATTTATTTATAGTACGCGATCTCAGTGCGTTCAGAGGTGGTCTCATAGGTTACTCAGAGCAAGAGAGCATATTTACAGCCACGACGGTACAGATGTCCTATTCCTTTTTATTAAGCATGTTTATTACCCAGCAATTGGGTTAAGCAATTGTCCAACAGCTGAATTACTATCCTTCTGATGGGCTGGCCTCTCTGCCCTCTGGACCACAGGAGCAGGTGGCCTGATGGTTCGCCCAGGATGCACCGAGGGAGGCCTACTCTATCCATCCCCGTCCGTAAGTTATCCTCTGAGAAAAGTGGTCAAAGAGATGCGTATGAGAAGGCATCATTTTACATAGCTAATCGTTACTGGCTGGTTCCACCGAAGGCCCATTTCTGCAAAGCAGCACACCTGTATGACGTCCAAGTCCACTGCCCAGATGCATCTCAGGGTAAAGGTCGCCAAAGACCCCCTCAGCACAGACCACCCAGGAGGAAGAAATAATGATAAAAGTGATTACTGCGCCGCAGCTGAGTTACTGTGCTGGGGGATTCTGATTTAATTATTACACTCTCCCAGGCAAGAGTGCTTACCATTCCCATATCACAGATGACAAATCCAAGGATCAGAGAGATTAAAGTACTCTCCAACCAACTTTGCAGGAGGGTTTGCTTTTATTGTAGCAACAAGCCTGCTGTTCAGTGCCTTCTAGGACAACTCCTAAACATTTTTTCTTTCATTAAAAAAAAAAAAAAAAGCAAGTCTGAGAACTAACCATCTGCTGTTGGCCAATTGTTCGCAAGATCCTTTGTCAAGATGCGGTACAATCAACACTGTGTTAGTCAGCTTTCTGTTACCACAAGGAAATACTATTTAAGCTATGAATAAGGATCAGGGTTCTGCAGGCTCGCAGTCCAAGACGGGGTGGCCCCGCTGTTTGCCTGCTGATGGGGGCAGATGGTAATGGAGGCACACTTGTGGAGAGGAGGCAGGAAGGCCGGAAGCAGAAAGTGGCTGGGCCTGACCCAGCTTTCCTAACTCTGGACAGAGACAGTGAGCTACCTTCAGAGGGCACACCCCCAAGGATCCAAGGACCACCTTCCAGGCCCAACCCCTGAAGACCACAACTGGATATAGAGTCCACCCTATTAGCAGCATTAACTTATGACTCAGGGGTTTAAAGTCCTCCTTGAGTTCAGGAGCCAACTCATGTTCAAACCATCACATCCCACGCCTGGCTTCCCCTAACGCATGGCTTTCCCACTCACAACAGATGATCACGCTCTTGATTTTACTGGAGCCACGTTATCCTGTGGATGAACCACGGTGTTGCCTCCACTCTCCAGAGGACCCCGGCATCAGGAAAGCTCTGTTCTCCACCCACCCTATAGCACAGGGTAGTAAGGGGTCACGAGTCTCAGGTCCCTGGACAACACTCCAGAGAGGAAAGAGCTCAGCCACACGGGGCTTCCTCTGTGGCCATCTCTGTGTAAATGAAACAGGGCCCTGAGCCAGAGCCAGTCTTCTCAAGAATCTCACAGCACTCCAGGGTCTTGGGACAAAATTTCCCCCACGGAGTGCCCCACAGCTACACAGGTCACCTCGTATGTGTACCTGGCCCAGGACCATCTCTTTGAGTGACTTTAGCTATTGGACAACACACCGCTGGGAAAATTCCAGAAATATAGCACGGGCTATAATGTCAATGATAATATAAGATAGTGCCTTCTCCCAGGGCTATAGGCATACAATTTTTTTTATTGTTTGTAATGACAGCATATAATTCAAATGTAACATAGCATTCTCCTTGTTGCCAATGATTCCACAGAATGATGAGGTCTGAGTTATTCGCAGGTGTTAATAAGGGACTGTTTTTAGAATTAAGAGCTGGGGTTGAGGCAGTGTGATTAAGGGGCTGTCTAAAAACAAAAACCCTTCTTGGGAGAACCAATTTACTGCCTACTGGACCCTGGCTCTTCTGGTCTGGATGCCGTTTACCTTGAGCTTGGCAAATAGGTTTATTCCAGCTGGAGGAGACGCAGGAGAAAGGAGTAACGAGAGGAAAATTATAACTCAGACACTGCACCGTGGACACAGCGACGCTGTGGTTGAGAAAACCAGATCCCACAACCTGCCTTTGTAGAAAAGGTGACACCTGGGTTCACTGAAGGTGAGCAGCAGATTCTGATAAAAGCTATTTTTCTAAGTCATTAAATTGGCTTTTAGGATCTTTATACTCCCCTTCATCTGAACAATTATTAAACTATAAAATAGAATTGCACAATTGCTGAAACTATAATCTGAAATTTTACAGCCAGCTATAAAATGCTATATTATTAAACTATACCAAAGATGCTCAAGCCTATTACAACTTTTTAGGTGAATTACAAAAACCCTTTAGTGGTGATACAGTAAACTTAAATTATAGTGGTTGGTATCCTGACAGTACGTGGAACCGAAGTTGGCAACAACTCAGACATGCCACTCACAAAGACGTCGTTACCGGACTCAGTGTGTAGGAGTCCACATCTACTAACAGCTGCTCCAGGCAGCCCCACATCTGATCCCTGCAGGCGCTGCAACGGCTTGTCCTGAGGCAGGTGCCTCTCCCTACGTCCCTTGCACCCCAAACTAACCAAGAGCCATGTATCGGTGACACTAAGGTCTCGTATCGGTGACACTAAGGATTAGGGTTTGCAATTACACTGATCATTTTCCCACAATCTCTCCCCCCGGTGAGACTGTGTTCCCAGTTTTTAACTGGCACATCACAATTGCACGGGATACAGTGTGACACTTCAATACAGATGTGCTGTGAAGAACACATCAGGGCAACTGGCAACTCCATTTAGCCTCAGTTTCTCTGTGTTGGCCCAAAGTGAGATGTTTAGTTACCAAGCACCTGCCACTTACATGTTTGATGCTATCTACATGACGGCTGGTGCCCGTTAGACCCTGAAGCCTTCCACTTCCAGTGGGCTTTGAATACGCGACCGAGAACACAGCAGCGGCCTGAACAGAGGAACTTCCAAGTTTGAGCTCCGAGTTCCGGCACTTTCCTGGCTGACGGGCTTTGGAAGTGCTCTACAGCAATTATCCCAAAAAGAGTTTCCACAACTGCCTCTCTGCTCCCAGGGCGAGCGTGGGTGGATCTGGGATGCTCGGCTCCCCTCTGAGCTCATCTGCTGGCACCTGGAGCCGAGGCCTTTAGGCCCGAGGAAGGCAGTCTCTTCACCCTGGGAGGAGCTGGGCCTGCCACAAAGGCCCCGAGGCCACTTGGCAGCCTGGTCCAGAGCTCTGCCATGAGGCTTCCAGGCGGGCAGAGGGAGGCAGGGAGGGGGCTGTGCCACTTAGTGATTCTGCTAGGGGAAGACCCCCCACAGCTCATTTTTCCCTGAAAACAAACACACTCCAGGCAGGAGCACGTTATGCAAAGGAAATGCTAGGTGTAGCCAAGATTCAAATATTTTTTTAATGAGACACACACAATAGTGGGTGCTAGAAAATATTCAGTATCACACAGAAATGATGCCCCCCAACCCCCTGCCAAAGACCATAAACCAAATGTCACAGGAAACACGTAGCCCCAAGACCACTGAAGGTCTAGGCAATGGCATCCAAGTTTCCACAGTCATTGGATTCAGTGTGTGAGCTACGACTCAGGGCTAACGTGTATGGCACTGTTCTACTTGTCCTCAATCCTACCCCTCCTGAAACTCCCCCTTCCTCAGATCCAGGTGGGAGGAACCTCCCGGGGGTTTGGTCTAAACACTTCCATCCACTGTGGTCCTTTCCCACAAAGCCTAAAAAAGCAACCAACCAGCCAACCAACAACTATCACTCACAAGAAGGTGATGGTGCGAGGTCCTAGAAGGCTGTAGACTTGGGCAGGTCCCCAAACGACGAGAGCCAGTTGGTGAGCCTAAGTCAGTGTCCCCTGTGATACTGTCTGAGGCCATCACCAGTGCACTGGTGTCGCCAGGGGAAGACTGAAATTTCCCAACACGGGTGCTAAAGCCCTGTGCCCCTCAGTTCCTATGCAGAAGCTCTAACCCCCCGTGAGATGGTATTAGGAGGTGGGGTCCTGAGGCTCGAGCCCCATGATGACATCAGCACCCTTAGGAGAGGATGAGACACCAGAGACCCTTTTCTCCTCCACAAGACAGGGGTTACGTGCACCCAGAAGATGGCTCCCACCCAGAACCCAATCGGCCTGCCCCTTGATCTTAGCCTTCCCAGCCTCTGGAACCATGAGCGGTACATTTCTATGGCTTAAGCACCCAGTCTGGTGTTTTGTTCTGTAGCCCAAATGGGCTGAGATAAGAAGTAACCGCAGGCCTTTCCAGGTTCTTCCAGTACCACCGGCAAAGATTCGGGCCACTGCACCGTGTTCTCTCCTTTCCCTTAGCTCCTTCTCATTTGAGGAGGAGGCAGCTAAGAGGAAGGAAAAGCAAGTCTCTGAGGCTTTGGGCAGTGATTTCCACCTGGGGCCAGTTTTGTCCCCAACATGGGGCAATGTCGCAAACAGACTTGGTCGTCACAACTGGGGAAAATGCTACTGGCATCTAGAGAGAAGGGGCCGGGGGTACAGGGCAGACCCCCGTCACAGGGAATTACCCAAATCGAAATGCCAACCGTGCCAACGATGGGGAAGCCTGACCCATTCAGAGCCAAGACTACCGCTGAACGCTCATCCCTGGAGTCACCGAGGTTGGCGGAGGGGTGTGCGGCCCGCCTACGGCAAACACGCCAGAGGGAGCCAGTGACCGCCCATGGAGAAGGGTCCGCCTCTCAACACATCTCAAAACCACCACTCCACCTTTCCAGTCTACTGCACCTTGGCAGAGCAGGCCAGAGAAGCCACTGGAAAACAGACCCCCTAAAGCAAGGCCTAACTCAGGCAGGCCCCTCAGAGCACTTCTCTGCTGAGGTGGGATGCAGGGACCAGTGATGACCAAGTGAGGCCTTCAAATTCCAACCGGCTCCCTTAGGGGAAGCTTCACAGTAGAGCGTTAGAATTAAAATTCTATTTTAAAACAACCAGCTCTGATAAGGCGTTGTGCAGTAAAGGGTTCTACTGGCTTTTGTTCCTGTTTCCAGAGAGAGAGAATCTCTAAATCCTAAGAATTTCTAGAGTAATAGGAGTGCCTTTGTAATGCCCGAGTCCCCTGGTTCAGCCCGGTGTGCATGGGTCAGCAAAACCAACAAAACCAACCATGGGTCAGTCACAGCATGGGGACTTTGAGCAACAGGAGGCCAGAGTGGGGAGGAGACTGTGTTCAGTCCTGGAGCCAGCGATTCAATTAATATTGCCTATGTAGTCAAACACCAATAAAAACTTTGGACACTGAGCTTGGTGGAGCCTGGTGACTGGTGAACACAGCGCAGGGCAACGTGTTGGGGCCGGCTGGCTTCATCCACAGTGAGCTAAGCCCCGGCTTGCAATGTTGGCAACCCATGCTGGAGCGCTGGCTCAAGCCCTTCCACTCTGCTTCTGATCCAGCTCCCTGCTAATGTGTCTGGGAAGGCAGTAGATGATGGCCCAAGTACTTGGGCCCCTGCCACCCCCATGAGAGACCTGCTTGGGATTCCTGGCTTGTGGCTTTGGCCTGACCCAGACTGGGCTGGTGTAGCCATTTGGGGAGTAAACCAGGTGATGAAAGATCTCTCTCTCTTTTTCTCTCTCCTTCCCTCCCTCTCTCTCTTTCCCTCTCTGAGCTGATCTGCCTTTCAAATAAATAAACCTTAATTTTTTTTTTTTTAATTCTATGGGGAGAGGGCACATAAGCTCTGACTGAGAGCCCCCGCCCCGCCGACCTTGCTCTTTCCATCTCTTCATTTGGCTGCGTACAATTCACATTCTCTATAATAAAGCTGTCAGCCTAAGTACAGCACTTTCCCGAACTCTGTGAGTCATTCTAATGACTTGAACTTGAAAAGGTTATGGGAATTCCTGAACTTGCAATCGGATGGTCAGAAATGCAGGTGGCCTGGGAACCCCCAAGTGCAGCTGGCATCAGAGTGAAGGCTGCCTTGTTGGGGACCTGCCCTTAACTCGGGGAGTCCGACGTGGCTCCAAGTGGTTGGCATCAGAATTGAGTTGTCTTGTGGTACGCCAGTTGGTATCCGCACAAGCATCATTACTTTCCTTTATGCTGGTTTATGGACCAGCCTGACACTTCAATCTGCCAGATGTTCAACAAGCATTGAGGGACAGATTTAATCTATAGTGATGAAGAACGTTATCCAGAAACAGAATGTGTAAGGTACTCTGACTCAGGTAATGCAGTGTAGCTGTTTAAAACACATCCAAGGACTGGCGCTATGGCACAGTGGGTTAAAGCCCCAATCTGCAGTGCCAGCATCCTATATGGGTGCTGGTTCAAATTCCAGCTGCTCCTCTTCCAATCCAGCTCTGCTATGGCCTGGGAAAGCAGAAGACATGCAAGACCCAGAAGAAACTCCTGGCTCCTGGCTGCGGATCAGCTCCGCCCTGGCCATTGTGGTCATTTGGGGAGTGAACCAGCAGTTGGAAGACCTTTCTCTCTCTCTGGTTCTACCTCTCTCTGTAATTCTTTCAAATAAATAAATCTTTTAAAAAAATTAAAAATAAACACATAGAGACGGCAGGGAGAGTCTACTTTCCTGTCTCTCCTCTGCTGATCAGGCCTCTGTTCCTTGGGTCTTTTGTCTGAAAAATGGAATAATAATAGTTCTGCCCTCATGAGGATGGCTCTGGGAAGTGCTATATGCACATTTGCTCTATTAATGGCAAAGCAGACAAAGTTGAGGTGACACAAGTTATTCAAGCTAACTGGCCTGGGATCTATCATAGAATGTGACTATTTATAGTTTCCCAGAGTGGAGTCTGCAGACCACTATGGCATTATTCTGGGTGACATATAAACCTCCTTTCCCGTGTTTAGTGTTTCCATGCTTATTTTAATATGCAGAGCCCGCACAGTGAATTCATGATTTCACATGTTTTCAACAGCATCACACGAGTGCAAAGGCTCACGTGTGTGAATCAATAAGTATGTCTCATCATGCGTTTAAAGATAAATATTAGGCAGCTAAGTGGATGGCTGGAGTGTAGATACGGGAAAGACTCCCAAGTCCTGGGCTGTGGGGCTACAAGGCAGGAGCAGTCCGCAGACCCCACCTTTGCTGCAACCAAGAACATTTCCCGTTAACAACTGTGTCTCCTCTTCCCAGTGTCAGCCTTGGTTAAAGCAATGCGGCCGACAGCCCCACTCCGGTAGCCAGGCTGGAGCGAGATCTGCCTGGTGTGGCAGCTCCAAGACAGGGCTCCAAGAAGCAGGCTGTTAAGACGAAGCTCCCAGGAGGCTCCCTCTGGGCAGAGAGGGGTGGAAGCTGGAACAATGCTAATCCCTCAGGACCTGGTCTTTTCTTTGTTGCATTGGTTTCCCTTCCTTTTTGGCCTGGTGACCAATGCACGTTCCTCCCATTCCCCTCCTCTCATTGCGATTTCCTGAAATGACACATCTTAGAACTGGCAGGATAACATTTGTTTCAAACCCTTCTTACAAATTAAGAGACCGAAAATATAAAGAGCTCTCTGTCTCCTTCCACTGCCCCCGGCCCCACAGCCACCGCATCCAGGGGTAAAGCTTTCTTGCATCTCAGGACAATGACCCTGGTGGCCAGCGCTGAGTGCCATGGTTGCCTGGTCATCACGCTTGGCCCTCTGCCTACTTGCACCACTCTTTCCTCCTCACAAGGACACACAGTATCTTGCATTATACAACCAGAGAGGGTAAGAAATGTGCTCTACGTCACACAGCAATAGGAGGCAAGCCAGGTCTTTCATTTGGGTTTAACCAACTTCAAAGCTCCAGCAAACTCAATCTTAGGCTGTCAACCACAAATTAAGAGGACAGCATGGAGAAAGTGCCCTTGAGTAGCTCCACAATGCAGACAAGGGTGTAGTTAGAGGCGGCAATCAAACGTCTGGCCCAAGCCAAGGGCCTGGGGTGGAAATACCTCTCCCTCTCCACTCCCACTTTCCAGTCCCCTATCCTCACACCAGGCACCCTGTGCAAAACCCCACCACCCAGCCACACTCACAAGCACCTCTTCTCCAATAGAAGATTAACGGGACGCCAAAGTGCCCCATTGCTCGGCAGGCATAAATTGCAAGAAAAACATTTAGAATATTGATTAAGTGCTTCATGCTAGAAGATTTAAATCTACCTCCTGTATTTTCAGGATTAGCTGACATAATGGGGTCAGTCTGCTGGCACCAATGATTTACAGCGCACACATTGGCAGCTCTCCTTTTAAAACTCGACACTTCAAAGTTTCACTTGGGCCCAGCCAGCACGGTCCTGAGTGTTTAGTGGGCTGAGATAATCTCAGCCTCTTCTAGACGTTTGGAGTTTGGCCATGAGTTTTTAAATCATGTCTGATCTGGCCTGGCCCTTCTGGAACAAGGGTACTTTGTGTGGGTCCAATGAGTGTTGGGGCCACAGGGGGATGGGTAAGGGGTAGGATCATCGAAATAGAGGTTACTTTCAGTATACTAGTGCAGAACAGGTAAAAATTAAAAGCTTATGTGCACCCTCCACTTTGCCAGCCACATCCTGTAAGTGTTTCTGGATGCTTAAGTCTACTACTGGAAGAGAAGGAGATGTGTGGGAGCCTTGCTGGGAGGCTGGGAAGGTGCAGCCCTAGATGGAAAGCCAAGTAAGACGCTGTGTACAGGGTACAGGGGGAGGACAGCAGACCTCTGCCCCACTGGCCTTGGCAGGAAGCATTCTCACAGGGGCTGTCCGTGTGGACAACTCTTCTACAACTGGGCAAGCTGCTTCACTGGAACACTGCCTTAGAAGTCCCAGCAGGACGAGGAGATGGGACCTGAACCAGAGATCTACCACGGCTGGTCCACCACGTCTCCTTACACTTGGGTTTTATCCAGCTCACAAAAAGAATAGTGACTTTGGATGCAGCTTGTGCTGTTGGCCGCAGATTCCACCAACCCTGAATGGAAGATTGTCGGAAACAATATTGCATCTGTACTGAATGTGTACAGACTTTTGGTTCCTTGTCATTATTCCATAAACATTACTGTATAGCAACTATTCACTTAGTGTTCACATTACATTGAGTATTGTAAGTACTCTAGAGACTGTTTACATTATACAGGAAGATATGGGTAGGTTACATGCAAATACTACGGCATTTGATACAGGGACTTGAGCATCCATGGATTCTAGCATCTGCAGGGGGGCCTGGAACCAATTCCCACTGTCACCAAGAGTGGCTATATCCTATCTGACCGTGGCAATCGGAGGTCCACAAACATCACAGTCAGGGCTGCAAGTCACCACTGCTAAGCAGCGTATGGCAACACAAAGTAGAACTTTCTCCAACTCCGCCTTACATCCCCCAAGATATTTAAATAAGCGACGAGTACAGTCCATTTGGTTTAAATACCCTGAGGGGGCCCAGCCACCAGACCACTCAAGGGCATAGGAGATGAAGTAATTGGTAGAATTATCCATCTCTTTGTTTTCACGTGACCACTTTGTACAAGTCAAAGGACTATGCCAACAATAGCACAGCCTGTGTCATGCTCATTACTAATATGACTGCCAATTAATTCTGACATGCGAGCTTGGCGGGTTACCCAAAACCTGGTATTTGATCACCTCAGGGGGCGAGCACTTGGACATTTCTATGACATTTCATACCAGCCCGTCAACTTCCCTTCTTTGAAGCCGAGTCTTTCCTAGGGACCAGAGACGAGCCCTGGATTCACCACACCCAGGACCCGGCCCCCCGGGCCGAATGGCACTGGGCAAGTGGAGGCAGGCTTTTGGAAAATGTTCACTCTTAGTTCTTCCCTTCCAGGGGGGAAATCAATCTCAAATGTTAAGACAGACCCTCCAGTGCCCGAGAGATTTCTCATATTATTGTGTATTTTAAAACATTACAAGAGGGCGCACCTCAAGGGAACGGAACTTTCCAGCTGCCAGAGCCAGTGCCTTCCTCTGAATGTGTTACCAGTGGATCCCAAGCTGGTTTCAATCAGTTCTGAGTGATGACACACGTGACTGGGACAAGCCCGTCCTGAGGACCCCCTGGCAACTGGCAATTCATCTGGAGACAGCTGGGCAGGCAAGGGAAAGAGAGATGGGGACAATGGGTCTCCCGGAGCCCGAAGCCCAGGCACCAGTCCTAAATCAGCAGGAGGGATGATGTCCCTGGGGTGAAGGCCCGTCACTTATCACAGTCCCCTCCCCCACCACCAGCCCCCATCCTCTGGCCTCCAATGACCCGCTGTTCACGTAGGTCACCCTAAGAGGTCATCACACCGTGAGAAGTTCTACTGGCAAACTCTCAGTCCTCCCCGCCCCTGCCTCCTGGGGCTGAGGTACAAACAAACCCAGTCTAAGGGACTCACGCATGTGAGCTTGTTCCTGCTGCCCTCATTTCTATCATTGCCCTTCAGCAGAGAGCAGGCCACACGGCTCTCAAAACCAGCTCTCCCCCCCCCCCCACTTTTCCTTTCTTTACTCCTCCTCCTTCCTGACCCAAAGGCAGAGCCCCCATTGTCCCAGTGTCACAGGAACAAGGCAAAAGCATGCTGGCCTCAGGGTGGGAAATCCCAAGCTCTCAGAATCACCCTGTGCCTCTGACTGAGTCCCCAGTCCCTCCGGCCACAGCTGCCTCATGTGCAAAAGGGAGGGAAGTGTGCCACACACGAAGCACAGGGCTGCTACGAGGAGTAACCGGAGCAGGCAGGTACGGAGCTGCACCTGTCCATGCCGGCTCACCCCAGAGCTCCCCAGCACAATCCGGCCCAGCACCCACCCCTGAGCGAGGCACAACATCACCATTCCTCTCCAAACAGGGTCCATGCGGCCAAGCGACTTGAGACAGGGATGGCATGGGACATTTTAAAGCACTATTCTGGAATGTTCACTGTGCCCCAGGTCATCCTCTCACCTGCAGGAGGCCACACCCACAGAGGATAAGGCTCCTCAGTGAGGCTGGCACACTTGCTAAGACCATGAGGACAGGAAGGACAAGAGCAGAGCCGGGCACCCACGTGGCTGCAAAGCCTGGGCCCTTATCCCCTGTCTCACATATGCACACATGGGCTCAAGCAGGTGGCTATCTTGAGTGACAAAGTAAGGCTTTAAGGAACTCTTAAGACCTCCCAGGGAGCAGGAAGCTGGCCTCAGGATCCGTGGCTGCTGGGTCTACCACGGGGTAGAGCCTGGCCACCCCTCTTTCTTTGCCAGCCCCACCGCTCACGACCCCCTCCACCGAGAGCCTCAGTGGAGCAGCCCTGAGATAAACAGCAAGCTTTCCTCTTACTCTTGCCCCTCTGTTCACAAAGCAGAGTTGCTACCGCTAATCCAAAGAAAGGAAAGGCACGGTGTCTTGGGGATAGAGTGCGTGTGTGTTCCCTGACGTTGCCAGGGCAACCCTGGGGTGGTACACACAGTCCCCCGGGCAGGGCAGACTCCTTGCCAGACCCATGCTGGAGGCAGAGCAGTGGCCTCATGGCCACGCCGAGGGGCTCTTGGACCCCAGGAAACCCGACCAGGAGCTGGGAGGGGGCAGGGAGGCAGGGCCCCTCCCGGGGCCTGAACTTGAATTTCACCGACTTCCCATGGATGACTATTCTGAAACGTCACCTATTAACTGAGCCTGATTTTTTCAAAGCTGTGCACAGGCCACATCTGGCCTGCTATTCTAAGTTCACTGCCAGTGACTTGAGGTCTGTCTGCACGAAGTTCCTGAACACAGAAGGGACTTAATGAACAGGCTGTCCCCATAGCCGCCCTCCGTGGGAATGCTGTAGCCAGGGCTCACCCATGCTTTGCAGAATCCACACCTGCTGCCATTACCACCTTAACTGGGTGCTAGCCCTCACACGGCCACTTGCCTCTGCTGAGGCCGGAGTCTCGGAGTTGAGCCCGAAGGGAACCAGGGCTGCCCCGGCTTGAGGCACTGAGATGAAGCGGCAGCCCAACTCCCTGCCCGGCTCCACATCGCCTCCCCCTGGCTGGGTCTCTCTCTGCACACTCACTTCCCTTCTGAGACTGGGGTCCTGCGGCAGGATGGAGCTGTCAGATGCCACAGGAAGCCCCAAGCTGCCCCCTCCTCCTGGCGTTCTCCACACCATGGTTAGGGGATGGTAAGTGCTCAGGAAATGCTGAAGATGTCTGGCTGGCCTTGGGCTATTGCTTTCTCTCTCTGCTTCCTCCTTAGTTTTCTGTGTGTGTATCTGAGAGTGAGTCCAGGGATGAGGACCCACAATAGAGACCAAAGCCTCAATGAGTGCAGGAATCCAAGAAGAGGGGAGACGCTGCTCCTAGCAAACACAGTGGGCTGTGGGTCATGACAGTGGCTCTGGTGAGAGTTCAGAGGGGCTGACCCCTGGCAGGGAGGGGCAGGCAGAAGGGAGGTTCTACAAGGGAACAGCATGGTGCATGGCATCCGTGTCACACAAGGGTCCCCTTGCATGGCATGGCAGGAGGAAGAGCTTGCCCAGATCCCAGAAAATACAGGAACCGCCAGGGAAAGAGTGAGGCTCCTGGATTCACAGCACTGGATCTGTGACCGCCCCCCACCACCAGCGCGATGACCCGAGCAGGAACTCCTCTCTGAGCCCCGGCGTCCTCAATGCCAGGACCAGATGCAGCAAAAGCACAGTAACAGCAGCTTCCCCAGCGGTGCAGCAGGTAGGTGAGAGGGCTCTGCGAACCTGCACCTAAGTAACATCTCGCCAAACGCCGCCTCCCCGTTAACATGGGAGGGCACGAGAGGGGCAGGCAAAGGCTGGATTTGACTAGAGGCGGGAAATCACCATTTGTATCTTGCGGAAGTTTCTCCGTCTCTCTGCCTGGACTCTGCTCCCATGTGGAGCTTTGTAGGGCGACTCGCAGCTCCTCTGCCTGCCCCATCTGGCACTCTACAGAGAAGGCAGCCCCTGTCCTGGCCACAGAGCCGCTGGTTTACCTCCACAGTCCCCTGGTATTGCTTTGTAGGGAGCCCAGATCAGCGTAATAAAGAAATAAGTAAGCAGCTAACCAGCGCCACCACCCCCTGACCAAAACATCCAGGATGCACCTGCTGGGACACCTCACTCCACAAGTGAAGAAACCAGGGCCAGATGCAGGTGCCTTGATGAAAGCCACGCCCCTAGTCAATGGCTGACTCCACGCCCCAGCCTGCCTTTCTCGCCACTGCTTGAAACATCATTGCCATCTCCATTTGGTATGTTTAGACTGCAGTTCCAGCATTCAAACCTGAGCAGCCTGCTCCAAGAATCTCCAAACACATTTCGGAAAATGAGCCAGCAAGCCCCCAGCAGTGAGTGCCCACACAGCAGTGAGTGCCCACTGGGGATCTGGACCCAGTCCCCAGTCCTCACCTGCAAGTTCGCACAAGGTGGTAAGACGTGAGTGGGGATTTCGTTCTCAGACCCCGCTGGCCCCAGGGACTTGCTCTTGACTCTGAAGGCTGTGGTGGTGGTGGCCGTGGTGGTCTGTCCTGGGAGAGCTGGCTGCCACACAGTCACATCAGAGCCATTGCCAAAGGCTTGAATTGCATTTTCTGCAGTAAAACAAGATGAAATCCGATTTCAAAGTCAAGCAGTGAATGACAGCCACAGCCAGGGAGTCACACTACAAATCCTAATGATAGCAATGGACTTCTCTGACCAAAACCCATCCATCCATCCACCCTACACATACAGAGAGCCAGTGTTAGGGGTCAGGGGCTCCAAAAACCAATTCAATCATTAAACACAGAGCCAGATACTTAGCTGTACTCCAGATGCAACAGATATTTACCGTGTTCCCATGTACATGCCTGGTGCTGACCAGGAGCCTTACCCTGAAGTGCTCATTGCTACAGCCCTTGGAGTACCCAGGCTCATAACTGTTGCATGAGACCATAACCATCCGGTTTCTCAAGAAATTCATTGTGCTCTGTCAAAATTCTATAGCAGAAGCAAATTAACGCTTTTTTTTTTTTTTTAAGAAGTGCTTCCTTGATCCAGAGACCAAAGCAACTCTATGGTATTCAGACTAATCTGGCAGGCAAAACAGTTTCTTTAAAAGAGAAACCTACCCAAACCATATGCAAGTCTAGTGAAAATTTAAGTAAGATTATTTTTTTTTCCCTTTCTGCTCCCAGTCTTCCAAACAGAATCTGCATAATTAGATAGGAGCAGCCCTGTTTAAATGAAAAGTTTAAAATGTAAAACTTTAAAAGCTTATTACAATTTCATAGGATTAGATTGTTTTTATGGCAAGAGTAAATTGGTTGTGTGTTGTTCCCCTCCCCCAGATGAATAAAAAACAGTTTTTAATCAGGTCCTCGGGGGTTTGCCCTGGACTTAGGGATTTTTTTTTTTTATTTCATATTCATTGTATGAGAAATCAAACTCCTCCATTTGGGGCCTGAATGTGTAAATTGTTCGTAGAGGATCCTTCGCTGGCATTTTGCAACACACAAAACAGAATAATTTCAGGCTAATCTTCCTCTTGGAAGTGACATTTTGTTCTAAGATTGTAACACTTTAAGGTTTGCAAATCCGGAGCTTGTTTTTGACACCTTCCCGTTTCGGGGGGCTGTGAGAAGCAGATTCCAGGGACTACAGAACACAAGTCAGGCCCCTCCAAATGTCACAGGGCTTGATGCCTCAGTCAGAGTGCACAGGGGCCAGTGTCCAACGGGGCCCCCAGGAGCACAACAAGAAAACCCTTCCTTTTTCTTGTTAAGATGTAGACTCAAGAGACTCCTGTCGGCGACACTGGCACCCTTAGCAGAGCGCTGGCTGGAGTCTGTTTTCTCTGCTTCCCATCCAGCTCCCTGCTAATGCACCTGGGAGGCAGTGGATGACGGCTCAAGGACTAGGGCCCCTGCCACCCACGTAGGAGACCCAGATGAGGCTCCTGGATCTTGGTTTCAACCTGGCCCAGCCCCAGCTGTTGCAGCCATGTGGGGGTGAACCAGAGGATGGAAGATCTGTCTCTCCCTAAGTCTGGCTTTTAAATAAATAAATAAAAGTTTTAGATAATAATAAACAAAAAAGGAGTCTCCTGCCATTGGCTAAAACCAGCTGTGCTTGCCCAGTGTGTTGGCCTGGCCATGCAGGAGTTCAGTGGTCCCGGTCAGCATCAGTGGGATATGTGCTAAGTGCCCAGCACTGCTCTACAGGGCACTCACACAGCAGTGAATAACAATGACAGCCACAAAAGACCGGAATCCTGGGAGGAAGGGAAGTGAAGTGTGCAAGACCTGAGGTGGTGAGAAAAGCTTGGAGCCAAGTAAAGCAAGGTGGGGGGGCACAGAGAAGTGGGTGACAGATGAGCCATCAAAGGAGGCCCCCTGGGGAGGGCCCTGAAATAGACACACATCAGAGCAGCTGGTATCTCTCCTCTACTTCCATTCCATCCCAGCTATGTCTGCAAAGCTCTTGGCTTTGGGACACCCCCAAACCGGAGATAGGCGATTGTTCCGAGGAGATGTGTTTGTGACAGCGGAACTGGGGAGTGGCACTGTGTTTCTCCACTTGGGTTGGAATTCACAAATTCAAAGTCTTTCTGATCTAGGGCCTTTGAGACAAGGTGATCAGTGCCTCTGCTAGGCAGAGTGTCAATGGAACGACTGTGAAGACTCCGGCTGGCTTTGGCCCCGCTGCAGAACAAATGTGTTTACTTTTATTGCGAAATCGTTAGGAGTAAGATACCAGACTACTCGCCCCTTCACCCAAATGTCCTTATGCACAGGCAACTTCCATTTCTCTGTGAGGGAAGAGGGCTGCAGCCAGGGAGTGCAAGCTCCCGCCGCGGTGGTCTGCGTGGTCATTGCTTTTCCTGCGCTGTGCCAGTGAGGCACAGCACGTGGAAAGGACAGATTGAGGGGTCCTCGCTGACCCCCCCTCCTTCGTATAAACTCATGGGAAAATGCATATTATGAAAAACACTAGTGTGGATGTCAAATAAATATACTGCCCCAAAGTAAACATATCTTTTTCTTTTCTTTCTTTCTTTTTTTTTGGAAAGGCTGAAAGAGAGAGAAAAAGAAATAAAGATCTTCCATCAGCTGGTTACTCCACAAATGGCCACAACGGCCAAGGCTGGGCCAGGCTGAAGTCAGGAGCCGAGCCGGGGGCTTCTTCTGGGCCTCCCACGTGCGTGCAGGGGCTCCAGGATTTGGGCCATTTTCTGCTGCTTTCCCATGCACATCAGCGGAGCAGCCAGGACTTGAGCCAGCGCCCATATGGGGTGCTGGTGCTGCAGCTTTACCTGCTACGCCACAGCGCCGGCCCTTAAACATAGCTTTCAATTCCACTTTTCCCCCACTTTCTAAAGTAGCCTCATTACTTTCATAAACTCAAGACCAAGTAAGAGGTCCGAGTTCAATTCCTTGGTGTGCCCAGTGTCTTAGCGAACGCCTGCATACCAGACGTTAGTTTTGTGAATCCTTGTTTCACTTAAAAACCCAAAAGCTTTTTTTATGTTTAAGAAGACCCAGGCAATTGATTTCAGTGATGTTACCTGAAGCACCCGGAGAGCAAACAGGACTTTGTTTTGTTTTGTTTTTCTCTCAAAGAAATGATGATGAGATCCTAGGGTAACGCTGAAAAGCTTTGTGTGTGCACAAGGGAGGTCGCTCATTCTTTAAACATCAGTCGACACACTGCCACAGCAGCATGGAGAAACTGGCAGTGCGGGGTTCTCAGTGATCTTAGAACCTGGATCCAGCCTCCCCCCAGGAAGTCAGACCTGGGGCCTGATGTTCTGCTCCAACAGGCCCTTTAACACCAGGCACAGACAAAGCCTCCCACACAGACGGTCCCTGTGAACACCGGCATTACCCAGCTGTCTCAGGAGGGCACGGTGGGGCAGTGGGTTATGCTGCCCAGCTTCCCATCCTGCAGTGCCTGCTTCAAGTCCTGGCCGCTCCAGCCCCCTGCTAATACACCTGGGAAGGCAGCAGAAGACGGCCCAAGTACTTGGGCTCCTGCCATCCACATAGGAGACCCAGGTGGAGTTTCTGGCTCCTGGCTTCGGCCTGGCCCAGAGCTGGCTGCTGTAGGCATTTGGGAAGTGAAAAGGCAGATGAAAGATCTCTCTGACTCTCTACCTTTCAAATTAATAAATTTTTGAAAAAATAACAGTAATATCATACTCATACTGCTAGCATCTTTGGGAAGACCATTGGAGACAAGAGCACGTGTATCTGATACCCCGTACGACAGGGGTGGGGAACATCCAGCCCGTGAGCCATAGAAAGTAAATAAAATCATTCAGTCTGACACTGCCAAGGCAACCACAGGCGAGACTTAAAACTCAATAAATCTATAGCAGACTAATTTTTAATTTGATCATTTTATATGGCCTGCAAATGATGCTACAAATATCCAAATAGCCCTGGCAAGGGGAAAAAAAAGCGTCCCCACGCCTGCCCCATAGGATGAATATGAACACACGGGAAGCACCCATCACGGGGGTGGCTGCAGAAGACATAAAATTCCGTGTGTCAGCTGGGTCGCCACCTCCAGCAAGCTCACCGGGGTGCACAGAAGAGGGATGTGGCTTCTGGAGCTTATGAAAGCCCATTGTTCACAGGGTGCATTTCTCTCTACCCTCGTCCCTCTGGGAACCGTGCATCTAGACTGCCTCGGGACACCACAGGACCCCTGCCCCCGCAGGGCCTGCCTGTGGTGCTGCGACCACCAGCCTCCTGAGCCCCTGGCTGCTGTGCCAGCTCCTCCAGGCATGAGAGGTGCGGCTCCTGGGTGCCTACCCTGAACACCCAAGGGGCTACCACTGGTCACGTTCTCATTTTCCTCAGAGCCTGGGAGGCCAAACCCCCTCTCCTTCGCCTGAGCTCCTCCCACGCTCTATTCCACCCAGGTTTCAAGAACTTCCGGGATGGACTGCCCGCTGGCTGCCCAGGTCCCAGTGTGAGCCGTGGGTGGAACCATCTTTCCCATGTGATGCACCCCCGGGTATGTGCAGCCCTGGCATCCGAGCCATGGAAGCACCCAGTCCATCACTTGCTTGGTTCCCCACGGCATTTCACAGCTTGGCCAAGAGGAACTAGGGGCAGGAAATGGGAGAGGGAGAGGGGGAGGGGGAGGGGGAGAGGGAGGAGGAGGGGGAGGGAGCATCAGCATCAGGCAGAGAAACGCAAAGGTGCAGCCACTTGAACTGGCAAAGAAAATGCATGTGTGTGTGTGTGTGTGTGTCTTCTTTTTCTGAAACTCACTGAGGCACGTATTGTCCCTGAAGAAATTCAAAAACTTCCAGCACTCTTCCAGGCCGTTCCCGCTGTTGCTGCAGTCACACCACGGGGCCACGCTGAGGCTGCTGGAGTCGATGTAGTTAGGGGTCATGACGGTGCCTGTAAGCAAAACACACGCCATTTTACCCCCGCGTGCCGGCGCGGGCTCCTCCGAGCCTGAAAGGGACCAAATGTTCCTCCGGCCACAGCGGATGCGCGTGGAGAATGACACGCACTGACGGCCGAGTGGGAAATTATGCTAAGCAGTGCATTTTCTTGGCAATTTATCTTGAGCACATAAAATAATTTACACGTTTACTTTAAAAAATTACAACAGAACTCCTCGAGCTGCACCCAGGGTATTTTTTTTTCCCCTGCACAAATGGTATGGATGTCACGGAGTTAGGAGAGGATTAACTCAGACTGCGTGAGTTGCCAAATCTTTTGTGCTTTCGTGAAAACACCATTAATCTTCATCAATGGGTAGAAATGGGTTTACATATCTTACAAACCCTCGTAGGACTGGAGTCCACTTCACACAGGGAAGCTCAGATGCCTCCCCTGGGTAGCCCCCCACCCCCACCCCACGTCCTGGAGGTGTACAGGTGGATATAGGTGGCACCTGGCCACCAGACTCTCAGATGATTTTAAATAAACTCTTCAGAGTTGCAAAAGAACTAGAAGCCAACAGCGGAAATTCTCTAAGCCAGTGGCTCCTGGAGTTCTTGTCTGTGGACCCTCAAGAGTCCTCACCAAAATGCCGGGTGGTCCCTCCCGCCCCGATCTTGTGCTTCTCATGGTTTTTCTGATGAGTCTGTGCCAGTGCAGAAACACAACACATTCACGCTTAATGCAACCCAAATGGCTTCCCGTGGGTGGCACACGCCAGACAATGCCTTCTTCTCATTGCCAAGAAGCCTTCTGAGATATTTTGTGGAACAAGTTACAGGTGGTCAGTAATCCACAAGATGCATTGGGTTTGCAAGCCAAAAATGACCTTTTTGTGGTCAACTCCCGTGGATCAAGGGCATACTGTCCAGGCCCCACATTCCTTACTGATTTTAAACTACATAATACCCATGACACCTTGGGATGAGAACACGAACCCATAGCCTTGTGGGGGCTCCTCACTTTGGTTGAGAAAGAAACAGGCACTCCAGGGCCTGAGTGAGGGGAGCCACAGTGGATCCAACAGAAGGCAAAGGGATAGCAAGCACGAGCTTGCCAGAGAAGTCAGGATCCAGCAACCCAGGAACTAGGGAGGAGGGGAGATCCAGTCCCAAGAGACAAATACAGTTTGGTCTGCGGAATGCATTCCCCAGCCAGTCCTTCCCTCCGTGTCCTCCATCCCTGGCATGCAGGGTTTGCCAAGCCTCCTCCTGACCCCCACAGTAGTGCAGGCAGCACTGTGCCTCTGCAGCTCATGGGGGGTTAATGAACGGATGCCCCTGGAAGGCCACGGACTGCATGGAGTGCACACAGACATCACAGCGAGGCAAGGGGCGGCTGACGCCTAACATCTTCTGCGGGCTTCTCCGTTCATTTTCCTTTTGCCAATGAACAGACCTTAGTTACGCTGGCCATTCCCACACTTTTGTGGCTGATAAGAATTCCTACTAGGGACAGATAACGTAGTTGGGGAGAGCAGAGATGAGAGCAAATTTGGAGGACTGACTTGAGCAGGGACCCTCACTGGTGGCGTGGATAGAGCTGCTAAGTGCCTGGGAAAAGGTGTCACTCAAGACAGCTGGGAGGGACCAGTGCACCAGGAAGCAGCACTGTGCCTGCATTACATATTGGCTCCAATTTTCCCAGACAGATCGGTGACAAGGAATTTAGTCTGCACTGTCATTCTTCCTCCTGCTGGCGACGTGTGTGACACCTCCTGCTGGTGAGGTGTTGACCCTGGCGCAGACACCTGGCAGGAAGTTGCTCTCCGGCAGAGCCCTCGGCTTCTGACAGCTGTGGCTTCCCTCACACGTTCCTTCCCAGACACTGACGGCGACAAAGCCCCACAACCAAGCCTTCAGCTGCTCCCGGTACCTGGGACCCCACCATTCCTCCTGCCGGCCCCGTCTACCACGGGTACAAGTGTGCCTGGCTCTGGCTCTCTTCCACCTTGCTGACGCCTCGCTGTTCTCGAATGCCAAGAACATGCGTTCTTCTAAAGCCTCAGATCTGAAAAGACGGCAAACGCTGTTTCGGCTACATCTGTCTTGGGGGGGGGGGGGTGGCGTCTGGTCTGATTTGCAGCTTGTGCGTCGGGAGCTGAATTACCAAGAATAGCAATGACAAGAAAGAAAGGCCCCAGCATGTAGGGGTTTTCTTTCCAAAGGGCTATTTCTGGGAAACAGGCGTTTTGATTTGCCCAGACTGAATGTCTTCCAACTTCCCTTTCTTCAAAGTTCCCTAATTCAATTAGTGTTGTTCGACTTCTCTCTCCTGCCACAACACGGCTCTCTCCCCTGTGTCTGTTCTGCGTGGTCAGTTCCCCAACTGGGACGCCTCACTGGACTAAGAACTTGCAGTCTTCCTGCTTCTTAATCATCCCTGCTTCCTGCCTTGGCCTTATGTACATCCATTATCCTCTCTCCCCCTCTCTCTTTCCTTTTCCTACAGGCGAGTCCTAAAGGGCCTAACGGCAAGCCCCAGCACAAAGGGTTACTGGAGGCGTTCAGTGCGTGGCTGTCTGCAGGCTCCCACGGAAAGAGCATGGGTATTTGTAAAGCAGACCCCTACCCCTGCGGCCCCCCCCCCCATCTCACCAATGAGCCCCGAGTAGGCGAGGAGGCAGTCAGCGTAGTTCTCCTTCAGACAGCTGCTAACAGACCTTGACTCCGGCTGGCAGTTGGTAAAAAAATCTGCAAGGCGAGACCTACAATGGGAAGAAAGAGGGGAGAAGTGCTTTACATCTGGGCAAGCCTGGGGGCCGGGGGCATGGCGGGAAGATGGCTGACAGGTACCGGGGTCAGCTGCGGAGCGAGAATAATTCCTCGTGCTTCGTAGCCCAGCGGGGTAACCATGGTTGACAACAATTGATTGTATCTTTCAAAGCAGCTCATGGAGAAGGTTTTCAATGTTCCCCACACAAATAAACGCCAAACATTTGAGACAACAGCTATGCCGATTAATCGGATCATCATTACGCATTGTCCACTTGCACTGAAGCAGCTCACCGTAACCCATAAATGTGTTCTATAATTACATGTCAATTAAAAATGTGAAAAATGTATCATAAAGAGGAAGAATCCTAAGCCTCTGGACAGTTGGTAACTTTTCTTTATTCTTTCATTGCTTAGCTTTTTTGCACACACACAGATACACAGAAAAACAATGAATTAGGAAATTGTTGGCATCGTTTGCTTCCACAACCTCCCGAGTGCCCCCTCCCCCAGCCCTCATCCACCTGCGCGACTGCTTATTTGGAGAGAAGTCTTCAGGGCTCTAACTGGAGAAATCTGAAGGCTTTGAAGTTTCCATCCAATATTTATTTCTGACTAGACTTATTTGCATCTTTAGGAAATATGCTTCTCCACACACTCACCGGAGAGCCACACTGGGAAAATATTTACTTTATACAGAAGCATGTCCCTGGCATCCAAACGGGATCCTGCAGCCCATCTGTGCCTGCAATTCCTACTGCCTTAAAGGCGAATGCTCTTCTCTGTCTTGTGAGTCCTCGCTCACCCTCCAGCCTGGGGCCAGGGAACTGTTTCAGACTAGCAAGGCTACTGAGGAGCTCACTGGAGGTCGGGGGGACTACAGGGACAGGTAGGAGAGGCAGGTGCGGCCAGCCTGTGGTTGGAGGTCGCACCTGGAGGGGCCCTGAGCAATGGCGGCGTCTGGCTGCTCTTTGGGGACTTCACCCAGAAGCCCTCAGTGACCGAGAGGTTGTGGAGAGCAGAAGTGGAGAGAAGCCGCATATAGGCTGGACCCAGGAGCCAGGGGTTCTCGCTGGCCAACTGGCTCCTTTTCAGTCTGAAGGGGACATTGTTAGAGGAATCCCAAAAGAGAAGTGGGCCACCCCTGAGGTCACTGCCGCAGACAGCAGCTCTGCCTCTGTGGCAGAGCCCGAGGCACTTGGAGGGAATTTACATTCTCCAGCAATTAGGGGAGACCACGAGAGGCTGCTGCCTCTGTTTTCCTCTGTGTTCAGCTCACCCTCAAGTTGGCTGCCAACATACCCAGTCCAGTCTTCACTCCCTTCCACCCAAGGAACTGCTATTTCCTTAGCATACTTCATGATACAAATGAGCCGAGGTTGGGAAGTGTGAGATCACGGAGGTTCGCAAGCACCCGTGGGAAGCACATTACACACCCCTTTGAGACAACTTTGAACCGGCAGGGGTATGAAAAGGCCCGATGCAATGGTCTAAGTCCACAGCACGCTGCAGAGGCTGCAGGGTGCGTGCAGGGCCAGCTTGCTCCTCGAACACTGGTCCCCAAGCCACGTCCCACCTCCGGATCTGAGCTGTTCTGCGGGTCTGGCTCCCCCACCCCAGTGACTCCTACAGCACAGGCTGTAGGTCTGCTGTATTTTCTCTGCATGGCCCCTGCTGCGCCTGAGCGAGGCCCTCTGTAAGACGCCCCGAGTGATGCCCAGTGCTGGGCCACATCCTCCAAATGGAGCTCCCATGTGCACACGTGTGTGCCTTGCTGACTTCAGCTGCACACACAGAAGGATGTAAAACCTGGCTATTTCCTGTAGTCCAGTAAAAGGATTTATTTTTTTGGAGGCAGTCTCCATAGGTGGCTCAGGCCTACTCCATTGGCTTCCGATGGCATCCAGCTTGGAGTGAGTGCTAATTTCAAAAGAATTTTCCTGGTCATGAAAGTTAATGGTCTGGCGGTATTGGCTTCCTAACTTTGCAAGGGCCAACTGCAGGGCGGGCAGCTGGGGCTCCAGCTCTGTACACAACCTGGCGATCGAGCAGCTCTCTGGCCTGGCAGCCCCATCCCCGGCCCCCAGAGCTGCGTCTCCTGTTACTCCTGGTCTCTCGAGCACACTATTAGCTGAACAACACTGCGATGCGGATTACAGTCCTTCAGCGCGAGGCTAATACCACCAGACTCATTTTGCTTAACAACCTCGGAATTGACTTGCAATTGGACTCTGGAATGAAGGGCTAATTGAGTCAGTCTGCTACCGAGAGCATAGCCCCAGTTGGGAGGATAAAACCAAATAGACTGCTGGGAGCAGAACCCCGGGCAGGCTGCACCGTGAGCGCAGACTGTGGGCACAGATCCCGGCCTCGGATGAGCGCAGCCGGCGGTCAGGAAGCTACAAGAGTGCACACACGTGATGTTTCCTCTCTCCGGTCCCACTTATCTCCGGACACATGATGGTCACGTTGTGGGAGTCCCACTTTATGGAAGGAAAAACTGAAGTAAGAAATCGACACGGGGATGTGCTGGCTGGGCCAGCTCCTTAGTGGCTGTCAATCAATGTTGAGGAATTTTCTAACTGATGAACACCACAATGGCAGCTTGAGGGTGCCCATGGCGGGAGTATTCGCATGACGATAACTAGCAAACCCTACAAATCAGGGCTCGGTGTTGTTGTTGCAGAACTGTTTATGAAACACTTACCAGCACACGGCTGGTTAAGAGCCAATGTGATGGAACCAGTTTCAAGGGGGCCTGCGCTATAGTGCAGTGGGTTAAGCTGCTCCCTGCAGTGCCAGCATCCCAGATGGGCACTGGTTTGAGTCTCAGCTGTTCCACTTTTGATCCGGCTCCCTGCTAATGTGCCTGGGAAAGCAGTGGAAGATGGCCCAAGTACTTGGGCCCCTGAACCCACATGGGAGACCTAGATAAAGCTCCTGGCTTCGGCCTGGCCCAGCTCTGGCCATTTGGGGAATGAACAGCGGACAGAAGCACTCTCGTTCTCTCTCTTTCTCTCTCTTTTTCTCTGTAATTCTGACTTTCCAATAAAATAAATCTTTTAAAAAAATAAAAATCTAGCTTCATGTCTTGGGCATCAGGTCGCAAGCCTTCGGAGACAATCCTCCCCCCCCCCCCCCACCCCATTACCCCTTGCGAAGTGAAATGTGCAGTACCAGCTCCCTCCAGTCTGCACTCCCTCCAAAGAAAAGGGTCTCTCTCCAAGGACTGTTCCTTCCCAGCATCTTCTTCTCCCAAGTCCCTAAAAATCTCCTAAAGCAATGCGTGCAAGTGGGACTATCGACAAACCAGCGATTCCTGCCCCTCCCATGACCGAAGGATGTGCTTGCGATTAAATGATGAAAAACCGCTGTCCTTGAACTGAAATAACCTGGAGTTTAGATGTGGAGGGACACATGCCAAAGACATGGTAATGCTACAGTGACTAGCGCTTGATAACAGAAAGGCTGCTAATAAAAACAAGGCCCCGTGTGAGGGACGTTTTCATAGACTTTAGGTACGTTTTACAAACTTGGGATTTTTTCTTGGCGACTCTCATGAGGCAGGTACTATTATTTTATGATCTTAATTTTACAGATGGGGAAGGTAAAGCAGAGGGAGGTTAAACTAGAGGGAAAGAGTCAATGGCAGAACCAGGATTTAAAACCACACATTCTGCTTCCATAACTTAAGCTTTCACCCCGACGCACACAGCTACAGACGCTGGTGTCACCAAGGCCGTGACACAGGGACTGAGCCTTAAAGGAGGGGCAGGACGTGTCGGATAAAGGCACGGGAGGGTATTTCTGGCAGAATGAAGTAACACACGATAATCGTGCCCACCCAAAGCCCAGGCATCACTGATGTATTTGATATGCTTTACACACTCAATCCTCACAACAAGCTTACCAGGTAAAACTAGCATCCCATTTTATTGATCAGGAAACCAAGGCATAGAGAGGGTCGGTACCCCCCTCCAGGTGGAACTGGCATGTGACCACATTCCATCCGACTCTGGAGCTGGACACCATTCTCAGCCACTGCACGTCTCATAGAGGTGGTACACAACACTGACAGATGCCCACTCAGGAGGGCCAGGCCACAGGTGAAGTGGGGACTGTGGGGGATGATGTTGGTGAGATCTCTAAAGCCTGAATGATCTGCGAGTTTGGGTTTTATCCTAAAATAAATGGAGTAACTGAAGGGCTTGTTTTTTAAAGATCCATTTATTTGAAAGAGCTACAGAGATAGAAGGAGAGACAAAGAGAAACAGGGATCTTCCATCCACTGGTTCATGGTTCACTCCCCAGATGGCCACAATGGCAAGCAAGGAGCCAGGAGCGGCCGGCACCATGGCTCAACAGGCTAATCCTCCGCTTAGCGGCGCCAGCACACCGGGTTCTAGTCCCAGTCGGGGCGCCAGATTCTGTCCCGGTTGCCCCTCTTCCAGGCCAGCTCTCTGCTATGGCCTGGGAGTGCAGTGGAGGATGGCCCAAGTGCTTGGGCCCTGCACCTCATGGGAGACCAGAATAAGCACCTGGCTTATTCAGATCAGCACGGTATGCCAGCCGCAGCACGCTGGCCGCAGCGGCCATTGGAGGGTGAACCAACAGCAAAAAGGATGACCTTTCTGTCTCTCTCTCTCTCACTGCCCACTCTGCCTGTCAAAATAAATTAAAAAAAAAAAAAAGGAGCCAGGAGTTTCTTCCAGGTCTCCCAAGGACTTGAGTCACCTTCTGCTGCTTTTCCCAGGCTGATTAGCAGGCAGCTGGACCAGAAGTGGGGCAACCAGGACTGGAACTGGTGCCATTTGGGATGCCAGCATCACAGGCAGTGGCTTTACCGACTATGCTACAATGCTGGCCCCTTACTGAAAGACTTTAAATCAAGTTAACATGATGAGATTTGCATATTAGGAAGGCTCTTGGATCTTAGTCATTCAGCAAAGATTTGCTTAAGAACTGCTCTATGCCCTCACTATTCTAGCCACATTGGGGAGAGCTGGGAATTGGCCAAAGGTGGGAGAGATCATTACCCCGGAGACTGCAGCCATGATCTAGAGCAAAGAACTGAGGGCCAAATGGGGAGAGAGACAGGAGGATGTGCTGAGAGGTGGGTATGGCTAGAATGGAAGTCAAACCCGTGGGAAGGAGCAGGCAGAATCAGGGCATGGAGAACCCCACAGACAGGGGTGCTGTGGCAGGAAAGACAGAGGGAGAGAAAGGCACCAACATGGCAGAATACGGAGGGAGCTTACTGCTCTAGTCTAGGGGAAGATAGTTAAAGAAAAACGTGGAGAGAGTGTAACCTCAGGGAAGAGTTAGGGAGAAAATGGTAGAGGAAATTCAATGTGAATTGGAGGGACACTGTGGGTCTACGTGGAAGGTGTGGACATGCACAACTCAGGACCCCAGCAGCCGAGAGCCTCAGCACCAGCTTTGGAAAGTGAGGTGAAACCAGGATGTAGCAGCCCAAGCCACTGGCGAAAAAACTGCAAGAAGAGCCTGGCATGAGCCTGGCTTGGAGCCCTGTGGGGGACAGTATACCTGCCAACTTAGAGGGAAGGGGGACACATTTCTCTCTCCCCAACTACCTGGCACCCGTGTCCTGTTACTAGCTGAGAACAGGCGTGCACCAGTTTGGACATGTGTAACAGCTGAGCCAGCTTGTGTCCACATGCCCAGTAGCCAACGAGAAGAGTTGCCTGAATCTAGCTGGGAGAACTGACAGAGGGCTGGGGCTCGTGACTGTGGGAGGCTTGTGTGCTGGGACTATAAAAACACTGTGGCTGCCTGGGAGTGTGCAGGGTGTGGCGGGGTCTTTGGGCAGTCACGCTGGGCAGCTCCACATGCTCGGGGCTCCCTGATTCCCTGGTGAGGGTCATTGCTGCGGGACCTGTGCTCACACTGAGGACTGCACAGATCCTTTGTGTGGTTCTTGTGGCAGTGCAGATTAATATTGTACCCACTGTGGCCAGGACCCAGGCACTGGTCTCGGAGGAAAGGAGGTGAACATGAGACTAAGCCAACAGGGCTGCATAATTTCCCCTCTGATTAAAAAGAATTTACCATGCTCAACGTGGGTGTCACCTTGGACACTCCCCTCACCCTGGAATACTGAATAGAGAGCTCTCTGGCCACACCCAGCATACACCAGGGTATTCACAGAAAGAACAGACACTCCACTAATCCACAGGGGCATAGTCCAAAGATAAAAGCCATCACAGGAAAAAAATATATAAACCAACATGTATCACTACAAATGCCTAAAAATAAAAGCAGCAATTCAAGAAACTAGAATAAGGAAGACAAGATGATGCCTCCAAAGAAACACAACAACTAGAATGTGAAGATGAAGAGATTGAAGAAATGCTAGAAAGGGAATTCAAAAACTTGATCACAGGATTGCTTAGAAGTAATCAGAAGCAAATCCATGAATTAAAGAAATCCATACATGACATGAAAGAAAATTTCTCATGAAATTGAGATTTTAAAGAGAAATCAAAATGAAATACTGAAAGTGAAGAATAGAACAAAAAAAAAAATGCAGTGGAAAGCCTTAACAACAGACTCAGTGAAGAAGAAGAAAGAATATCCAAGTTAGAAGACAAATCTCTGGAAATTTTACAGTCGGACTCCAAAAAAGAAGAAAATGAAAAAACAGTATTGGAGATATATAGAATACTACCAAGCCACCTGACTCCTGGCTTTGAATCGGCGCAGTTCAGCTGTAGCAGCTACTTGGGGTGGGGGGTGGGGTGAACCAACAGAAGGAAGACCTTTCTTTCTCTCTCTCTGTAACTCTCTCTCTCAAATAAATAAATAAAAATCTTTAGAATACTAACAAAAGACCGAACATACGGGTCTTAGGAGTTCCTGAAGGCATGGAAAGAGAATGGATTAGAAAGCCTTTTCAGCGAAATACTTACAGAAAATGTCCCTAATTTGGAGAAAGAATGGGACGTCCAAGAACTGGAAGCACATGAAACTCCTAATAGACATGACCAGAAAAGATCTCCACCACAACACACTGTAGTCAAACTCCCCACAGTAAAACATAAAGAAAAGACTATAAAATGTGCATGAGAGAAACACCAGGTTACTTTCAGAAGATCTCCAATTAGACTCACAGTGGACTTCTCATCAGAAACCCTACAGGCTAGGAGAGAATACTGAGATATATTCCAAGTCTTCAGAGAAAAAAAAAACTGTCAGCCGAGAATATTGTACCCTGAAAAGCTCTCATTTATGAATGAAGGTGAAATAAAGACCTTCCATGACAAGCAGAAATTGAAAGAATTTGTCACCACTCATCCAGCCTTACAAAAGATGCTTAAGGATGTGCTACACACAGGAACACAGAAACATGGTCACCACTATCAAAGAAGGTGAAGGCAGAAAATCTCCCAGTAAAATACAAAGGAAATCCAAAGTAAATAATGGGGAATATTTATGGAAAAATGGCAGGACAAAGTCACTACTTATCAATAGTCACCTTGAATGTAAAAGGCCTCAACTCTCCAGTTACAAGACACAGACTGGCTGAATGGATTAAAAACAACACCCATCTATGTGCTGCCTACAAGAAACACATCTCACCAACAAAGATGCATGCAGACTGAAAGTAAAGGATGGAAAAAGATATCCCATGCTAACAGAAACCAAAAACTAGCTGGTGTAGCCATCCTAATATCAGACAAAATAGACTTTAACACAAAAACTGTTAAAAGAGACAAAGAAGGGCACTGTGCAATGATTAAGAGATCAATTCAACAGGAAGATATGACCATAATAAATGTATATGCATCTAATTACAGGGCACCTGGCTATTTTAAAGAAATTTTAATGGATCTAATGGAGAAACAGACTCCCATACAATAGTAATAGGGGACTTCAATATCCCACTTTCAGCAATGGACAGATCAACTAGACAGAAAATCAACAAGGAAAAAATAGTTAATTAACACAATAGACCAAATGGACTTAAAGGATATCTACAGAACTTTTTATCCTATAGTTGCAGAATACACATTCTTCTAGAGAAAGGATTGATCACAGGCTAGGCCATAAAGCAAGTCTCAGCAAAGTAAAAAAAAAAAAAATCCAAATCATACCATGCATCTTCTCTGACCACAATAGAATGAAGCTAGAAATCAACAACTCAAGAATCTCTAGAACATCTGCAAACACATGGAGACTGAACAACATGTTCTTGAATGAACAGTGGGTCACAGCAGAAATCAAAAAACTGTTGAGAAATAGTTTTTTCATACTATTTGTTGAACTTTTACTTAGTATAATCTTCTGTGTATAAAGTTAATTGAAAATAGATTTTAGTGAAAAATAAGAATGGGAATAAAAGAGGGAGAGAAGAGTGGGGGTGGGAGGGCGGGTATGGTGGGAAGAATCACTATCACTGTATTTCTAAAGTTGTATTTGCGAAATACATGAAGTTTGTATACCTTAAATAAAAGGTTTCTAGAGGAAAAAAAAATACAGAGGGAGAGAGTTCTCCAAGGAAGACAGAGAAGCTGGCTGTGCCCATGCTGAGCCTATGATACTGTGCGGAAGCAGGAGGCCAGGGGTAGTTGGAGCTGAGTTCTACCGTCTTCATCTGTCCAGCCAGCAGCCATGGCCAGCAGCACCCATAAACACAGCACCCGAGGTCAGCCCCTCAGGCACACACTTCCCCCTGCCCACCCTGGGTCATGAATCACGCTGTAATCCATTTCAATGGCCTCCCTGCCTGGGCCGCTGTGATCCAACACAAGGCAGCTTGGATGTCCAGCGTGGGATTAACAAAGCAACTCCACAATGGGATTTCTGCTGCAGACATGAAATCTCCATGACTACAGCAGTGATGGGCTCCGATTGTTTTTCTCGGAGAAAATGAAAAGGAAATGAATAGACACTCATGTAGAGATGTGTCACCCTCAGTCAGAGAAAACCCCCCCTCCAGGAGGAGGACCAGGCAGGCAAAAGCCAAGATGGCCTCGGGAAATCTGCAAAACAGTGGTTTAGGCAGAAAACATGCTATTAAAGGAAGCACGCTGCTAACCGGAAAGAGAAAAATGATTATAATGATAAAATCTAGGAGAGCCTGCTCAAACAGCAGATGGTCTTTTGACAGTGGGGGGTGGAGAGATCATCTCTGCACTTTTTCAGTAACAGTCTGCAGGAAAAATGTTGTAGAAAACAAGTAAAAAAAAACCAAACAATCACATAATGCCCACTGAACCTCATCCGAGATGACCATAATCCTGCGGATGCTTCTCCAGGACACAGCTCACCCTTGGATACCAGCCGCGTGGTTGGTGGAACGGAGCCCTGGACCGAGAACCGGGAGCTCTGGAATAGGATCCAGGCTCAGACACTAAGCCGCCAGAGTTCTGAGTGTGTTGCCTAATTCTCAGCTCTGGGATTTCCCTTCTACCTCAGAAGCACCGCCCAGGGGACCTGCAGGCTGGCTAGGGACAACAACAGACACACAGGTGCTTGTCTTCCATGCACTATTATTCTTACCCGTATCCCATCCTGCCAGTACCCACAATTTGAATGTCAAGGCATCTGGGTTCCTTTGAGCCCAGAAAACAAGATTTGTAATGGTGGAGACCCTCATTTCACATACAAGGGAGCCAAGGCCCAAAGAGGGTAAGCACCTGCTCAGAGCCCCCTGGCAGGGGGCCATGCATGGCATCCACTGGGGGAGGAGCTCCCCAACTGCCCGGGGACGGGGTTGACTTCAGTTCCCCTGGGATTACTGTGAACGCATCAAGTGCACTTGTGCCTTCCCCTCTCACCTTGACCAGGCACTCCCTTTAGAGAGGTGCCAGGCACTCTGTCAGGCAGCAGCATGGCAGGTGCACAGGGTGCAGAGCGGATGGCACAAGTGGCTGCCGAGTCTGCCCGTGAATTCGGCTCCCGTTTCTGAAGTGGTCCTCCTGACGCCACCAGTGCCTGGAAGGACTGCGCGACTCCACTGCCAGTATAAACCAGTATAAACCAGAATGCTGGCACAGGATCCCTTTACGGATCTACCTGCCTAAAAGTCCCTGGAGTTTTCCTCGGAACCCAGTGTGAACATTAGGGCTTCTGCGCCTAGGATGTAGGTCTGAGGCATTTGGTTCCTGACAGCTTTCTCAATGGTCTGGCGGAGGACAGGAAATGCGACAGAAGGCACACAGGCTTGGCAGCGACAGGCACCTGTTTCTAAGACCACCTCTGTCTCTTTTCTCTCACACCATCACAAGTTAATTTCTTCAAGCCTCAGTTTGTTCATCTGAAAAATGGGGCCAGTGCCATGCAAGGCATCTCATACGGCTACTGTGATACCTAAATGACCACTTACATAAAGCTCCTTATCCTGAATGGACAATGTGTCAGCTGCCCAATACAGTTCTACTTCACTCTTCCATCTTTTCTCCCCACTTCCCGGCCCCTTCCTCAGACACATACAGCAAGGTCACAGAGGAACATTTAGTCTATCGTCCGCACGTCCTTATATTGCACACTTAGAACTGGCTACACAGGCTGGTGCCGCAGCTCACTAGGCTAATCCTCTGCCTGTGACGCCGGCACTCCGGGTTCTAGTCCCGGTCAGGGTGCTGGATTCTGTCCCTGTTGCCCCTCTTCCAGGCCAGCTCTCTGCTGTGGCCCGGGAGTGCAGTGGAGGATGGCCCAAGTGCTTGGGCCCTGCACCTGCATGGGAGACCAGCCTGGCTTTGGATCAGCACAGTGCGCCCACTGTAGCAGCCATTTGGGGTTGAACCAAGGGAAGGAAGACCTTTCTCTCTGTCTCTCTCTCTCACTGTCTAACTCTTCTTGTCAAAAACAAAACAAAACAAAACTGGCTACAGCTATTTAACCAAAGGCCCCAACTTTGACCAAAACAAATCTGAGAAACCCAAAGGCAGGAATTCTCTGGTGACACCACACAGCTCTCAGCCACGTGAACTCTGAGAATAAAAGCACGTTAGCAACAGCTACTTTTTGCCAGCGGATTACGGAGAAAAGCATATTTTCTTTTTGAAAAGACTAACTATCAGTAAGTCTGCTAATACTGCTAATATCTGCTGCAGAATAAAAAACCAGCGTGCACCACAGGTGGCTAATATTAGACCAGGGACCACAACGCTGAACGTTGGGATGGGAACTGTCTGGTACAGTGACATGAAACAGATTTTTCCACTTTCTGTTTTTAGAAAATTACCTTAGCCCCGATTCTCCCACAGCCTCCTGGAGCCCACATCTGGAGAGCTGTCTCCAGGAAATGGAGCCTGTATTAAATACATCTTGCAGGGGGTGTGACTGCGTGTTGCTATTCTGTACTTTGCTGTGAATTCTGGCTTCCTGGAGCACCGGACTAGCATCTGCATGGCTGTGGAGCTGTGGGGCTGAGCCTGGGCCCACCCCTGGCCAGGGAAGCAAGGCAGGGTGGCCACGCTGGGGCAAAGGCCCTGGGGCAGAGCCACACGGCCAGGTGCAGTGCAGCCACACAAAGCTCCGCACATCTCATGTCCATCAGCCCCCTCGCTCGGCTCTGCTCACGCTGGGACTTTGAAAGCCCAGCCAACTGATGCGCTCGCGGTCACTCGGCCAGACCACAACCACATGTTGTTGGGAAAGAGCTATGAGGTCCAAGAAGCCACTTAGACTTTCCTAACGCCTTTGTTTCCTGGGACAGGAAGGCCCCCGTGGCCAAGTAGAGATCAACACCTGCTCTCCACCCCCAAACTCCCTGAGCAGCCTCATGCTGATATTCGGGAGGATCCAACGCTTTCAGCAAAGCCCTGGGGAAACCCTAAGCAAGGCTGCTCCTCTGGCTCCTAGGTCAGGCTCCCTGGCAGCCCCTGTGTGCAGGAGTTCTTACAGTTGCCTTGCACGTGGGCCACAGGAGGCCGCCCCACAGTGCTCCAAGCCTGACCCACTGCCACTCTCCCAAAGCCACACCCACTGAGGAGGGGGCTCAGGCAAGGCCCTGCTCCGGGCACTGCAGGTGGAGGGCTCAGGGCCAGCAGGCCGCAGGGCAGACAGCGACACTCCCGTTGCCTTTCTGATCACAGCCTACTGCAGCAGCTCCCTGGGGCAAGTCCAGTTCGGCATCTGACCAATCCCAGCATCCCTCCTGCCGCCCCCTCACACGAACACTGACAGCCATCAGTCAACGTCCACAGCGCGGCTGACCAGGCTCGACACCTCTTCTCCATCCAGCAAATGTGAAAGGCAAATCGCGGTAGCTGGCACAAGGGACTCCATGAGGAGCTAGAGGCTAGTTTGCCACTTTGATCGGATGCCCCGGGGCTACCCTTAGGCTGGGCTGGGACCTCCCTCCCTGCCTCCCTCCCCAGAGCTCTCAGCCAGTTTCTCTCAATGCACAAACTGCTGGTCACTGCACAAGCAAACTGTGAATAGAAATGAGAGCACAGAATGATCCCAGACAGCACTCTGCTGCATCTCCAAGTCAAATAAAGTTGTTTTGTATTACTCACGCTATGTTTTGTCCAATAGCGCAGAAAATCTAGCTTTGGCGGTACTTGTTTTTAAGAGAAGAAATCAAAGGAGAAAAGAAATTGGCAGCTTTCTGGGTGAGGAAATGATCACTGTGCTCTCAGATATCCAATAGTTTTCTGCTGCCATAACTACAGGGGACAAATACGTTAAGATTCTTTAAAAGAGTCAATCTTACCCCATAAGTCCTTTATATTTCTGCAGGAAATTTTTAGAAGCTTTGTGACTTTTGGCCACAAAGAGAAACAGAAATCTAGATGGTCCACCAGTCTTTCCCCAGTAGAACCACGCGTTAAACTCCAGGCCGACGATGGCATGCATTAGTATCATGCAGAATTCAGCAAGTACCTCCACCTGCAGCGGCAAATCCTAACAGATGCCTCATCCTGGAATGCTAAGAAGCTCCACATCAACTGCTCACGAACCCTGAAGAGCAAAGGTCACCTGCCACGGCTTCATTCTCTGTGCCCACCCTCACTTCACAAAGTATTTTGGGATGCATTCAGGTAGAGCCACAATGCAATGTGACCAATGTAACACTAGTGAGGGAACCAGGGGCACAGAGATCATATAGAGGTAGTGGTACAACCAGTACAACAGGCACACATATCCCTGGCTGCACGTGACACTTTTGGCTCTGAGTTTTCCAGCAGCCACTGGGAACAGGTTATAACTTTTGCCACAACTCATGATAGCCCTCAAATAAAAAACAAGATGGATGGGGCTGGCACTGTGGCAAAGCCACTGCCTACAGTGCCAGCAGTTTGAATCCCAGTTGCTTTACTTCCAATCCAGCTCCCTGCTAATGTGCCTGGGAAAGCAGTGGAAGATGGTCCAAGTGCTTGGGCCCCTGCACCCACGTGGGAGACCTGGATGAAGCTCCTGGCTCCAGCCTGGCCCTGTCCTGGCTGAACCAGCAGATGGAAAAATCTCTCTTTGCCTCTCCCTCTCTGTAGCTCTGATTTTCAAATAAATAAATAAATCTTAAAAAGCAGAAAAACAAGATAGATGCACAGCAGGAAACCTCCGTGTGATAGGAGTAATTTCAACCTCAGGGGATATTCGGCCTCCAGCAATGTCTCCGCCCTCCTCCCTGGGACCTGTGAATCTGCCTCCTTGCAGGGCTTGGCAGAGGTGATGAGGCCACAGAGGGAGGTTATCCTAGATTATGTTGGTGGACTCAGTGGAATTACAAACACCCTTAAAAGTGAAAAAGGGAGGAGAGAACAAAGAGAGGCCATCTGAGAAAGACTCAACCAGCCTTGACTGGTTTTGAAGATGGGGGAAGGGGCCACGATTCAAGAATGAGTGTGAGAAAAAGCCAGGAAATGGGTTCTCCCCAGCGCCCCCAACAGGAACCCAGCAGTACCCACACTTTGGCTTCAGCCCAGTGAGACCTGTGTCGTACATCGGACCCACAGACAAGAAAGAATAAGCCACCACCGACCGCAGCAACTGAAGACTAAACCTTACTGAGAGGCAGAATACAATCTGAAGAGGGGCTAGGCCTTACATTTCAACTCAGTGTCACGGCAAGAATCCTAAGTTCTCTGAAGCATTTTACTCAGGCTGAATGACAGCACACAGGGTTTTTGAAAAAGTTCACAGAAAATTCATATATTGATGAAACTATACATGGGTTTCAGATGTTTTTGCACTAAAATAAATTGCTATTTTAATTCTGTTTTTTTCCACAGCCTTTCTGACACTCCTAAGTCCTTCGAGTTGTTAATGGTGGAAGGGCAAGTGTACCTGGTACTAGCACCTGTTTGCAACGTGAGAACAGCACCTCATGGGTGCTTTTATCTTCCGTTCTGGTCTGGACCCGCCCAGGCGGGCACGCTGACTTTGAGGTCAAGTTCTAGATCAAGCTGGCCACACCAGTTTTTCACCTAGAATTCATCTGCTCAGAGCCTGGCATTGGAAATACCTTTTTGTGAGGTCACAGGTCCACTTGTTTGAGATCTGCACATGCTTAGCATGGCTCTGCTTCCTCCTATCCTGAAGACAAAGGAGAGATTTCTCCTACAAACCCCGGACTCCTCCAAGAAGGGCACTGTCTCACAGGCAATTCTGTGTGTGGCCCCCCCCCACACTGCCCTCTGCTGGCCTGGCAAAGCATCTGGCCTGTGTCCATTTAAGGAGGTGCTGTTTGTGCCCCCAAAAGACAGTGACAAGGGAGGCAACTTGGTATCTTGATGTTTACCCTGGGAGGATCTGAACTCCAGTTAGCTTGAGGAACACAGGTAAATTCTAGATATTAATCCAAAAGCTGCCTGGCCTCCTTCAGCCACATGGTGCTTCTTTGGGGGGTCCCAGACGATGACAAAATAAAATGACACAGGCTCTCTTGACTTTAGTTGTCTGGAAACCCCTCCCCTGCTCCCACACACTAAATACCTGTGTGGTTCCTCCGCCCCCAGCTCTGCTCAATGTTAACTCGCCTTCCCCACAGTAAAGGAGTACCTCTGAGAGCTCTGGGAGGGGTGGGGACGCGGCGGGCCACGGGGTGGCTGAGTGGCTAACGACTCACACTTGCACAAACAAACTTTAAACAGAAACATATGAAAATAAGATCTCCTATTAATCTTTAATAGGCTTGCAGACTTCCTAAGGAAAATTACATTCAACAGCAAATAGACACCAGGTCATTTTTCTTCTAGGCAAGTTGCTTTGAAGTCAACAGACTTTGAGTTGAGCAAGTAACGAGTCCCTAATATCTCTCTTCCCAGCGAGGACACAGAGAATATGACTATGGCTCAGAAGACGGGGACTTGTGGCTTCATACGTCAAAAGCACAAATCGCCCCACTGCCATCAGATGATAACTCCCTCTCTCTTAGGAAAGTCTGTAATTTGTCTCAGTAACCTGTGCTTCAGACCCCCTGTCCACAGCACCCCACCCCCAGCCTCCTTTTAGGTGTTTTTTCTAGAGCTCTCATAGCTGCCTCAGAACTACAGCTCCCTCCCTCACCCCTTCTGGACAAAGGAGCTGCTTCCCCTGGTTCGCATGAGCCATTTTATAACCCACGGCCCCCCAACCTCTTTACAGAGAACACTGATCCTAAGGCTTCTTTTGACCCCTTCAGAGAGCTCTCTCCCACCTCTGGGCCTCCTGTGCAGTCCCCTCACTGGCTCCCAGCCCTGTGGAGGCTGCCGGCTTCAGTCTTCCTAACATCCCTTTCTCTTCTGTGTCTCCACCTTGGGAATAGCCTTGGTGACAGCGGGAGCAGGTGCACACCGAGGATCACGCGCAGCATAATCCTGGTGTTCAGCAACCATGTGCTGAGTGAGTGAGCTGAAGAATGAGTGAGTGGGTCCGAGTGCCACACACAGCCACCCCAGTCACCTGCAGATCGCTATCCATCACCGATCCCGCGGGACAGGCCTGACTGCTCTCACACGACTCACAACCACGACACAGGCTCAGATGCTGTGACCGGGCCTGGTACTTCACTGTCAAGGTGCAAGTAACCTTCTTGACCTGGGCAGTCTTCTTCATAGCTGAGCACCCCGAGACCCAGAGCGGTACCCCCAGCCTACAGCTGTGGAGCTAGAGCCCCACGGTAGGGAGAAGCCTAGGGGCTCTCCAGCCTGTTCGCACCACTGCCCTGCTTGCTCCAGGGTGACTGTGGAAGTCAAGTCTACCCCACACACTCAGAAGTGGCAGGGGCCAACCTGGCCAGGGCCACCTCCTTGGAGACCCTTCCTGGAGGAGCAGACACATACGGAGATCTTCCCAGGACACATGAGCACCGTGCACAGCGGGACAAACATGAGCCCTCAAGTCAGCCAGACCCCAGTTGCCCTGCTGCTGTGATCCATCTCACCCACGCATGAAACCCGGACCCTAGTAGGACAGCACCTGCTCCACAGGGTGGGGCTGAGCATCAATGCCCATAGCCAGTATCAGAGTGCAATGCACTTTGGATGTACAATATTTTTAAAAATTTACATGAGAGAGAGAGAGAACAAGAGAGAAACCGCCTCTGCTAGTTCATTCCCCAGATGCCCACAGCTGGGCTGAGGCTGGAGACAGAAGCTTGGAACTCAATCCGGCCTCTGCTCTGAGAATGGGAGGAAGCCGGTTAGTTGAGTCATCAGCACTACCACCCAGGGTCTTCACTAGGGAGATGCTGGAGTGAGGAGCAAGGAGCCAGAGCTCAAAGTCAAACTCAAGCTCTCCGATGTCGAGCAGAGACACCCTAACCACTGAGCCAAACACCCATTCCTGGAGGTAAAAGTTACTGTTTTAAGGCAGAGGTATCTTCCAGCCTTGGTTCTGGGAGGCACCAGTGCAGGTGTTACTCCTTCAATAAGGGGACAGGTGCAGAAGAATCAGGCAGGGTCCCCAGGGTCCCCAGGCAGGGAGAGTGGACCAGGCTCCAGGAAGGAGGCTTCCTCTGGTTCTGGAGGGTCTGAAGGCCAGCACTCCCTGCTGGCTACACGAACAAGATGTACTTAGTGTGGCTCCCTCAGGAGAGCGCTGTCCCACAGGGGTTCCTAACAGAATCCTAGGAACGTGGCACAAACAGCCCTGCTTCCGCTGTGCCTGGGAATGCTGGGGAGTGGTGGAGTTGTGGGCAGGGCTTTCTAGATGACTCCAAGATGCCTTGGTATCCGGGCACCCAGGACAGGGATCCTTCATGGTAGCTCGGCGCCTAGCACAGGGCCCGGCACAAACTGCCCAGCATTCAAGAATGGCCACACTGAGAGGCAACCAGAGTTTCCATGATCTCAGTTACTAAGCACCTACAATGCAAGATGCTGTGAATTTGGTGGTGGCTGTGGTGGGACAGGAACAAGGATGAAACAGACACAGTCTCTTTGGGGTCTGGAGTGCGACCTCCTCCCGCTAACCCTGCCTATGCCCCAGCAGTGAACTGGGGAGGAGAACAGCACCATGGACACAGGACAAGGTTCACGCTGACCTTGACTCTCAGGCGCGCATGTCTGAATGATCTGAACGGCAGGTCAGCGTAGGTGCTGTTTCTAGATCTGCACTGCCCCCCACCCCTCCTGGCAACGAAAGATGCTCCCAATGTGGGAAAAGTGACAGCACCATAGAAAGTGTCAGCTTTCTTTACTGGAAGATCTTGGGTTGAAGATTGCTCCAGGGGTCACCTTGGAAGGAGGATTTCTTTTCTAATGATGGCTTTTAAACCCTATGTTTTGCTTTGCATTTTCAGGCATAACTCAACCAAATGGATTGCGACCATAGTCCAAAGTCAGCCCATGGACAATGCACTGTCTTCTGTCCCAGGCGCAATGAGGGCATGGTCCTGACTGACTGTGGGGCTGACCTAGGCACCAGCTAAACAGATACACAGTCCTTTTGTATCTGAGGAGCTACTGGCAGGCGTCAGAGCTGTCCACATGCTCCCCCCGCTCCTCACTGCTTTCCAGACAGACCCCGCCCCAGTGGGAAGTAGAGACCTCCCCACTGTTGTCCCTGCCCATGGCTCTGACTTCTTGGGCTGCAATGTCCCCACTGTCCCCAAACAGTGGGCTGACAGCCCACACCCCAGCCACCATCTCTTACATCCTGCCCCAGGTCTGAGCACCTGGCAATGCCCATCTGGTGCCTACTCCCCACTCTCAGCTTTGCAGACCTCTCTGAGAGCTGGGGAGGCCACCAGCCCAGCAGCTCTCCTGGTATGGACTCCAGACCACCACCACCAGAAGCAGTACCAGCACCAGGAATGCTCTAGAAATGCAAATGCTTGGGAAGTAGCCCAGACCTCATACACCAGAAACTGATGCTGGAAAACCATTGTCTCAGAGTGATGGCCCTCTAGGAAGTCAGGGCCCAAGCCCCCTCCTGGGCCTGTTCCAGCACAGCACTGACCACTGCCCGCGCAGGTGCACCCTGTGGGGAGGCTGCGTCACTCTTTCCAGCCGTCTAGTCCTGCTGAACCAGCCGTAGCAATGACACATCAGCCAGGACCACAAGCGAGAATGTGCAATGTTCTCCAGCTGTCCACTTTGCTTCTGGCTAATCCTGTCTCAGCTTGAACTTCTGAATATGGAAGGGGTCTCTCCCCAACAGCACGTGTCTTATCCCAGACAGGTTTCCTAGGGCAGGGTCCAGATCCTTTGCTGGAGTGCACATTCTTGGAGAAAGGGCATTTCCTGGCCCCAGACTGGGAGCCAGCAACCCCTCCAGCAGGAATTCCAACTGCTGGGTGCTCAGTGGGATCTGGAACATCCCAAGGGTTACCCCAGGCCCAGGGTTCTCACCGTGGTGAGGGATGACAGCAGGAGGGAACAAGAGGGGTTGCTCTTGGATGGCCCACATTGAGGCACACCACACAGTGGTGCTCCAGGCCCAGAGCCTGTGGCCTGCTTCCCAGGCCCTTCTCCAAGAGAAAACTCGACAGAAGGTTTCCGGACACAAAGTGCTTTACACATCAGCCTGGAGCTGCACCTGACTTAGCCGGACATCACGGCGAATCCTCTGTGGTGCTAGGAAAGAGAAGGGGCATCTGGAAGGTGCTGCCTGTCAGAGGTGTCTCTCAGAGGAAGAAGCCAGGCTGAACCCGGCGCTCCAGCCCAACACGTGGCCCCACGCGATGCCACCGCTGATGGCAGCCTTCCTCTGCCCCACCTTTCTCCACCTGCCAGCTACGACTGATGCCTCCCCACGCCCTCGCTCCGCAGCCTCACCTCCCAGACCTGCTGTGGCTGAGCAGGCAGACCCAGGTAGGTGCACACCACATTGTCTCAGTCCAAGGCCACCTCAGGTCTCCTGGCCCAAGATGATTCTGATCCATGTGACATGGCAGCGAGTGAGGTCCTGGGATCCCAGTGGTCTCAGACAGACTTGTAGGGGTGAGTGAGGCCAAAACAATTTTCTTGGTCACCCTAAGACCTTATATACCTGGTTCCCTGGGGAGCATCCCGGAGGCCACAAGGCAGAACAATCAACAGGGCCAGTGCAGAGGCAGAGAAAGAACCCAGCCGTCCGCCAGCCAGACACTAGATCCGTGAAGCTACAAATGTCCTGCTTCTCCTGACGTTTGTTTGTTTGTTTTGGGGAAACACAGTGATTTCTAATAAAAATAGGCTGTAACACTTCATTGGTATCCTGATGCTATTTTCAAATGAAGTAACAGACGTGAACATTTCTTCAGCTTTGATCCAATACGGTAGGTATTGATAGCTTTAACCCACAAAACCAACAGCCTTCAAGAGCCTCTGTCATTTGTAACACCTTAAGGGAACCCAGGAACCAAACAGGTTAGGAGCAGCTGCTCTGATGAGACACAATTTGTCTGCTGAGTAATATTTAAGCCCTATCTGGATGAGATCCAAAGGTCCCTTGGTTTAACATTTTGGCTTTAAAATGAATAAGGAAGGGGTGGGTGTTTGCCGTAGTGGCTGGGACACTCGCATCCCAGACCACAGTGCACGGGTTTGACACTCAGCTCCAGTCCCGACTCCAGCTTGCTGCTGAGGCACACGGGGGAGGCACCAGCTGATGGCTCAGGTAGTTGGGTCCCTGCCACCCACACGGGAGACCTGGATGGAGTTCCAAATTGCTGGCTTCAGCCTGGCCCATCCCTAGAGGGCATTTAGAGGGTGAACCAGCAAATTAGGAGCCTTCTCTTCCCCTCTTCTCTCTTTCCCTCTCCTCCTATACCTCTCAAATGAATCCATTAATTAAAAATGATAAGGTGGAGAAGAAAACGTACAATCAAGGTCACTTCCAGTATCCGACTCCACTTACCCCTCAGGTCTCTGAAGTCACACGGGCAGAAGTCCCAAGTGGGGCACGCTGGGCGTGACGTGGGCAGTGCAGTGCGGGAGAGCTTGCGCCCGCAGACTGCCTGCTCCGCCTTCTGGCAGCACCTCTTGGTGACGCGGAAAGAGCTCAAGATCTCAGCACTGCCCCCCATCCATGCAGGGGGAGCATGACGACAGCCCCCCACCTGGGGCGCTGGGAAGCGCTCAGCACAGTCCCTGGCACACTCTAAATGCCAAAGAATGTCCTCCCAGCCATCACCCTCACCCACCACCTTCGCCGTCATCCACACACTCCTACGACAATGTCCCTGGCTCTGCACTGCCAGGCGCTCTGCCCCTGGCTGTGGCTTGCTTCCTAAGTGGATGATTCATGACCCGAAGCTATTCAGAGGGCGGGCGGCTCGGATGCAGTCTCACTGAGTCAGGCACTGCCCTTTGCCTGGTCCCACACGCCACTGACTCACGCCCAGCATCCCTCAGAACCCCTTGTCACGGCTGCGCTGGGCCACAGAAGCGGCGCGTCCCCACGGAACTGCCAGTGCCCACCTCGCTCTCCCATGCAGACCCACCAACAGCGCATCCCACCGCTCCAGGCCCAGCGGTCTCATGGCCACCTCTGCTCACATGTCACTGTGCCTCTGTGAACGCAACCATTGTGTGGCCTGGCCAGAGAGCTTAAGAAGACAGAAACACTTCTGGGCTTTGTCCACCCCACCTCTGCCTTCCTGTCTTCCCCAGTGGTACAAAGAGGGTGATGTACAAGGTCAGTGACACAGTCTTACAAAGCGGCACTGGCATTTCCACGCGCCGCTTACCGCGATGGCTGCACGAAGGCGTGAAGCATTAAAATCTGCCCATGCGGCACACCCTCCAGTAAAGGTCTCTGCCTGCTACTGGTGGGGGAAGTGTTATGCTTCGATTCTTATGTCTTTGCTGCCATCTTTGATAAAGTTTAGGAGGAGGGGGCACATCTCGGAGTTCTCTGCACTAAGGAGCAGGCACCTGCTGATGTTCTTGTACCAATGCCTCCTTCAATCCGCACAGCAGCCCTGCTGCCCTCCCATTTACAGAAGAGAAACTGAGGCCTCAGCTGCCTGCACACCATGGAACCAACAGAACCACGAGGTGGGCCCGGGTCCACAGCACTCTGAACAACTTTAACTGACAGCATCTGGGGAAGGGAAAAAAAAATCTCAGGACTCCAGCTTGGTGTGGTACTTTTCACACTGATGGTTCTTTCAAATTGTTGTTTTTCTTGGATGCAAAATTTTCTGCATAATTAATTGCCTTTGGAAATTACCAAGCAATTTCCCATTCACTGAGTTGGAAATGCCCCGTGGAAATGAAAATGCCAGTGCGACTGCAGGACACCTAGGCTGGGGCGATGCAGGGCGTGACTCCACTCCCGACTCCCAACTCCCAGCCCATTGAGGAGGGGCCAGGCAGGTGTCCGGGCCAGGCCCCACACTGAGAAGCCCTGTGCATGCCCAGGAGGAGGGGCCCTGGTCTCACACTGCCAAGCCCAGCCCTGCCCCACTCCCCAGGGGGAACCCCTCCCCATGATTTAAACACAGGGTATGCTCCCCTCTGTGAGAACATGATAGCCATTCATAATGGAGGGGGCAGATTTTCCCCCATAAAAATGAGACTGCTCTGAGTCACAGGCTGTGGGTCCTGATGTCAACTGCAAAGCATGCGTGACCAAGAAAGGAAGTCCTGTGTGCTGCAGGGCCCAGGCAGAAAGAAACGGCCTTAGCTTAGCTTACGGGGCAGCATGCCAGCCACCACGGGATGCCCTCTGACCCTGCAGGTGCTGGTCTGGATGAAGGCAACCCCGTAGAAGGGCTGGGGTCTCCCTTCTCCTCAAGCCATTACACCCCATCCTTTGCTCCGTGGATGAACAATTTGGAAAACAAAGGACACAATGCTATATGAAATGGAAACAGCCTTGGAATCAGCTGGTGGGGAAAAGAGCATGAACTCTACCTTGTTGGGTTACTCTGTGCTGCAGGGATGGAGAAGTTAATCTCCTATGCCTGTGAATGTCCCAGCTGCTAGCAGGTGCAGCGGCCACAGCGTAGAGCAGACATTTCTCTTCTTCAGAGGAGCAAGCCATGTGGGGCAGTACAGGGGATCAGTCTGCGGTCTTAGACAAGGTGCTCCAAAGTCCAGGGACCCCCAGGCTCCCCTCTTCAGCACCTCTGAGAAGGATCCCAAGGTCTGGTTCCCCACCATACTGTCCTCAAGACACAATCCACAAGAAGGAGGGGTTTGCTAATGACTGATGAAATGACCCCAGGGCAGAGAGAATGCGGGAAGGCAAACACCTGGATGACCCCACCTGGGTGACAGAACCATGGCTTAGAGCTGGTGTCACTCTGTGAGAGCTGAGCTTTCATCTATCCTAAGAGATGCACGGCAGGTCCTTGATGTCCACCACCTTGGGCTGGGTGAGGGTCAAGACTCTGAACTCAAAGGACAGCTCAGCAGGGCGCTGGAGATCCAACCAGGTGGGCGAGAGCACCTGCAAGACGAGCAGGTGACTCACACACCTAGGGCCTCGCTGCCCAGGAGACTGGGCTCTGTAAGTGCACCTGCAGTGAGTAAATGGGTTAATAATAAAACCATTTTTACTATTTGCAGAAGCAACTCTTTCAAATCAGTCAGCTGTCACCAAGTACCCACTCTATAATAAGCAATGAGCACTCAAAAGGAAATTAGATAAAGCAAGATGGTAATGAGCACGTATTACCTGAGTTGCTTCTTTTTTTGTTGTTGTTAAAATGCTGCTGAGAGGCTCTGATGGACATTATGTTCCAGCTCTGTGCAAACCGTCTTTAAAATTGATGCTGTCTTAGTTACTGAGCCAGCAAGCGCATCTGGACTCGGGGACTGGCCGGGACATCACTCCGGCTGTCTGGAACTAAAGGCAGTAAGGCTGAACGGGCTGAGAACATTGCAGTCTCATCGGGGAAGATGATCATGTGGAAACAGCGACATAAACCAGGTTTCAGAGTGAGCAAGGCGGGGCTGGTTCCCGACTCCTCCACTTGCGAGCTGGGTGCTCCCCACCCCAGCCAGTCACTCCCACGGCTGGCCCCTTGCAGGAAGGGGGCTGATGAGAGATCACAGGGGTGAGGTGTGTGGCCCAGGACTGCCTACCACGAACACCCAGTGAAAAGGTTGCTGTTTCAGCTCCAATGCCTTCCTCAGACCCACAGCCTGGGGCGACTGTGTCACCACGGCTGCCCTCTTCCATGCCTGGTGTCCTTGCAGCCAAGCTCAGGCGGAAGATGCTCTGGGAAGCCTGGCTGACAGGCAGGCTAAGCTGGCTGTTCTCCTGCGGCACCTCGTGCCTTCCTAACCAGGGACTGGCAAACCATACCATGTGGGCACGTGCATGGGCACGCCTGCCTTCCTTACTGCACCACAGGGAAGAAGCTAGGCCTTTACTGCTGGCACTGTAAGTGCTGCTGGAGAGATGATGCATGGATGGATGGATGGGTGGGTGGGTGGGTGGGTGTGTGGGTAGATGGGTGGGTGGATGGATGGATGGATGGGTGGATGGGTGGATGGGTAGATGGGTGGATGGGTGGATGGGTAGATGGGTGGATGGGTGGGTGGGTGGGTGGGTGGACGGGTAGATGGGTGGGTGGACGGGTAGATGGGTGGATGGACGGGTAGATGGGTGGATGGATGGGTGGGTGGATGGGTGGGTGGGTGGGTGGATGGGTGAGTGTATGGATGTGTGGATGGGTGGGTGGGTGGGTGGGTAGATGGGTGGATGGGTGGGTGGGTAGATGGGTGGATGGGTGGGTGGGTAGATGGGTGGATGGGTGGGTGGGTGGGTGGATAAACAGAGGGAGAAAAAGATGGAAAGATGGACAGATGGAGGCACATTTGGCCTTCTAAGCCACCCCCCCGCCACTGCCATGTGAGTGACTGGCACTGATCATGCCACTCTCACACCTCTTCTCCCTTCGTTTTGCTGAGACTCTTGCTTGGTTTCCTAATTCTCCATCCTCCCATCTCTCTAGGGCCTCCTCAGACACTTTCAACATAAACCTGATGGTCCCAAGGGTCTCTTTTTCTCTTCTCACCCACTTTTCCCAGCGAGCAAAATCCAACATCCATCTTCACCACCCATCTCTACATGGGTGATTCTAAACCCACCCCTGTATCCCAGCCCCTTCTCGGAGACGCATTGTTTTCAATTCACCTCTCACCTGGTCCACTGCAAGAACCTTCCAACTGGCCTCCGATGCCCCACGCACGGCTCCCCGGAGGCTCTCCTGAACCTTTATGAGATAAAAGCTAACTCTTCAGTGTGGCACTGGAGGCCCCAATGTGTTGCTTCTACAGAATGCTGCGATTTCCCCCTCTGCCTTTAGGAGGGCCTGCAGGACCCTATTCCCACCTCCAACACCATGAGGACCCCCCCCCCAAACTGATCTCTCCTCCTTCTGCTTTATGGTCCCTGCTTCTCAGCCACCCTGACCTTAATATGGCTTCTGAGATCCTCCAGGATGACACCCCTACCCCAAAGAAAGACTGAACAAGGTGTCTCCGGCATCCCGGCAGATTCAATTCCATTCCTTTTCCATCCACTTCCACACCCAACGCCGAGGATAGACAGCTCTAGTGCCAAGGCTCCATCTGTCCACACGGATCCAACAACCAACACGATATGCAAATGCGAGGAAAGGAACTCCTAGTTCTGTCTTCAGGACAAGAGAGGCAGAAGTGACTTTGGAAGGTGAAGGAAGAGGCTAGGGAAGTGAGACAGAGACTCGAGCTTGGGCAGGTGCAGAGCAGAGTTGGCTGCACAGAGAACAAGGGGTGACTCTCGACAGGTGTTTAAGGGACAGGCTCCAGGAGGAGTAGACAAGCGGCTCCACAGGTGCTTCTGCCAGGGGAGCGATAAGGAGAGAGATACTAGATGGCAAGAGGGACCAGGAGCTGGATCGCACCCGATTCGCAGTTCTGGACACCCCTGCAGGCCAAGCTGACGGAGCTCGGGCCCTGGTGAGTGGGGTTGAACGGCCACATGTCTCAGGGTCCAGTGTGGGGGCTGGAGGCCTGGAAGATGGAGTCAGGGAGGCCAAGGGTGACAGCAGGTGTCACACACCCTTGCTGTTCTCTCAGGCCCACACAGGGGCCAGCAGGCCTCCTGCACAAAGCGTGCAGGCAGCTCACGTGGGGCTGGGGGCACGTTTAATAGCCGTGCGGTGCTGAGTACCCTGCCTAAGACACCCATGTGCTCATTTGAAATGAAAACTGCTCAAATGAACTGGAAAATGTTTGACTTGTATTTTCTCATATTCCCAAACCTTTCTTTCCATGGTTCAAAAGTTTGCATTGTCTAATTGCTGATTTCCATTTGTGAATGAATCAGCGTAAAATAAAATTAAGTGCCAAATTAATCTCCCCATCTAGTTTTAGGCATTAATTATCCTCTGAGCCTTTTTCTCCTGCATTTGCAGTGTGTCAAGACAAGCCCAGAAACAGTGAAGCAGAATCCAGGTTTTGGTGGAGGAATTTAAGCCCGAGAAGTAAAAGATGTTCTTGCTAAGATCCACAGTTTACTGTGCAAAAGGGCCCGATTCCAAGCGAAGAGAACACATTTCTCACCTTTTAAGGGTACACGACACTGTCAGACTAAGTTCCTGGAGCAGACATTTGCTGCATAGTTTTGTGACATGTTTCCCCGGCTGACAAATGAACAACGATATATCTCCTTTATGTTCAACAGGGGTCACCCCTTGTGTGGAAAATGTAGGGTTGGTTAGGGCAGAATTTTAGAAACTGCAGGTGCAACTTCGGAGATCCTCCTAGCTCTGCTGAAATTCTCCCAGGCTACCAGAACACACTTACAGGATCCTCGGTCCCTGGACAAAGGGAGAATTGTATACTTGGTGATCTGCTCAGAGCCCCTGCACCTGGAAGACTGGGTACACCTGGGCACCAGGAGGATACATCAGACCTCCAGTAGGGCTAAGCCTTGGGGTCAGAGGACACGGAGCCCCCATTTCCTGAGTTCTGCATTATGAGAAAATTTCTAAAAGGACAGACGGCCTTGACTCAGCACTGTTGACCAGTAAGAATGCCAACGCCACTTCCACCCAAGACACACGGCAAGGAAAAACAGAGCCGAGACTGGTGGTGTGCAAAGGAGGAGACTCGGCACTGGCTAGAACCCCTCGGGACCCAGCTTTGGAAAGCAACGGCTGCATGCATGGGTATGAACAACGAGCTATTGATCTGCAGCCCGAGGGTCATCCCCATTCATGTGCAGAGCAGCCAAGGCCATGGGCATCAAACCACCAAGCATGCACTGCGCTGTTCACAACAGCGACACCATGTGGCAACGGCTAACGCCACAGGCAGGAAAGCTGCTAGGTGGCCTCAGGCCACCTGGCCTTGGAAGCAGAATGGATCCTGGAATCCACTTCTGCGGTTCTTGGATGAGAATGGGGGCCTTGGAGGGGGAGCATGGCACGCTGTAAGAGGAAGAAGCTAGACCTCCTGTAATTCCAAGACACTTAAGTATTAATTGAAATTCTTTAGAAGGACAATGGTGTTTTGAAGAGCATATTTGTGGCAGCCTAAGTCAGTGCTCAGTGCAGAGCTTACTTTGGAAGGCAGTTTGGGAGCAAGGAGGTAAGGGAAGTTCAAACAATGGAGGTGGATCTGACTGTTTGCACTAGGGATAAAGGTGAGCTTCCGTTCCCCCCGAACCAGACCTGACATCTCTCCAGGCACCCGGGAAAGCACCAGAGAGATGGGGCCAGGGGCCGCTGTGCCACCAGGGGCGGAACATGAAGCTCTTCAATTTCCTCTCTCCTTTCCAACAACAGCTTCTGACTGCTCTGCTACAGACCTGCTCGGAGGCCCAGCCAAGCTCTCGCCTCTCCCCAAACACCCCACGAGGAAAGGAACTGTCAGCTTCCCTAAAAGGGAAAAGAAAAGAAAAACAAAGTCAAAGGAGCTGCTTCTCGTCTGTTTGAAGGCGCGAGGCAGAGGCGAGGCAGGTTCTGTGTAGCACACCGTGGGACTCTGGGGAAGCAAAGCTCAAGGCCGCGAGTTGGAGGATATTAAGTTCAGGGAAGTCTTAATGAGCCTGAGCAGCTCTTTGATAGTGGCTGATGCGAAGATGGAAATGCGGCATTTGTAAGTGTGAGCCTTCGAAGAAGCTGGTTCTTAGGAAGCAGTTTCCCCCCTTGCCATCCCTTCCCTTCAGGGATATTCAAATAGGCCTGAAGTCATTGCACCAGGGCTGGGGTAAAGGTTGGAGCGGGGCTCCAGCTCCAGCCAATCACAGAGGCTGCTCACAGCAGGAGGAGGTGCAAGGGCCTCCTGGAGATGGATGGAGAGGGCATGGAGTAAAAGACGAGATTAATAAAATCTGATGAAAGAAAACACCGCCGGCCAACCCAGCAGCTCAAATTACACTTACTGCACTGGACAGGGAGGGGTCATCATGAGGAGTAAGTCCAGGCTCTGGAAGAAATTCCCAGCTAAATAACCTAACAACGAATAACACCGCGGGAAGGCACCGATTCGCCTTCCCTGGGAAAACTCAAGGCAGGGCAGAGAACACATCACTCACAGGAGGCAAACTTCACCGGGTAGCGCCCCTGGGCAGTAGAGATCTGGAATCCCAGCAGCTTCTGCTTCCTACCCAGAGCCACAAACAAGACCACGGTGCTGGTGCCGCCTGGTCCCAGGAAGCTCTGCCCCAGGACACGGGGCTATTGTGCAGCCCATCATGGCCTTGGTGGAATTGGGCACGAGCAGCCACCAGGCAGGGCCACCCTGCCTCCAGTTGTACATTTCCGTCCCATCAGCTGAGTCCATTCCCTGCAGCTGAGGGTGTCTCAGTTTCTGGAATCTGTCCTTCTCCAAGGCACCCCAACCATCCTATGTTCTACGGGTTCCTCCTGCCACTACCCACCCCCATCCCACCCCCAGCTCTCCCGCCTGCCAAGCCAGTCTCTCTGCACTCAGCAGGAAAGCAAGTTGACTTACTGGACTCACACCAACCCTCTATGGATTCTCTCTTTAGAAGAACATGCAATGGCCGGTGCCGTGGCTCAGCAGGATAATCCTCCGCCTAGCGGCGCCAGCACACCGGGTTCTAGTCCCAGTTGGGGCGCCGGATTCTGTCCCGGTTGCCCCTCTTCCAGGCCAGCTCTTTGCTGTGGCCCGAGAGTGCAGAGGAGGATGGCCCAAGTGCTTGGGCCCTGCACCCCATGGGAGACCAGGAGAAGCACCTGGCTCCTGCCTTCGGATCAGCGTGGTGCGCCGGCCGCAGAGCACCAGCCGCGGCGGCCATTGGAGGATGAACCAACGGCAAAGGAAGACCTTTCTCTCTGTTTCTCTCTCTCTCACTGTCCACTCTGCCTGTCAAAAACTTTAAAAAATTTAAAAAAAAAAAAAAAAAAAAAGAAGAACATGCAAGGGCTCAAGGTGGCTTCCGGCCTGGGACGAAGGTCACCGCCCTGCTCTGGCCCTCAGGTGAGAAGAGGCTCCACCCCAGCTCTCTTCCAGCCTCTGCTCAGTGAACAGAGCAACTTAGTATCTTCCACCGCTCCCATCACCGGGCAGGATGAAAAGCCCAGCAGCTGGCCTGGGCCCTTCAGTGCACAGGATAACATCCTACCATGGAGTCAGGAAGAGCCATTTGCATTTAGCTGAGGAAGATTCTAGAAACCCAGCCCTGCTCCCATGAGGAGGATTCCCTGCTGCTCAACAGCTAAAGAGGCCCAGGGCTGGAGTTCAGATCCAGGGGGTGCAAAGGAGGGGTCTTCAGAATCTCCTCCCTCCCACCGCCCTGCCCCTCTGCCCCGTTCATCCTTTGCAAGGGGGGTAGTGGACCCCCTGGCTGCTCAGCCTCCCCGGGAACCTGGCTTGGGACCCTTCTGGGACACCCAGCCCTGTTCCTAGCACACAGCCAAGAGGGGACTTGATAGGCAAGGGGCTGGAAGTGAGACGAGCCTTTGCGGTCACACGTCCGCAATGCCCGACGCCTCCCTAGGTGTTCTAGGACGTTTGGTCATCCACGTCCTTGCTCGGTTCACCTGCTTCCAACTTTCTCAGAGCAAGGTGGAGGAGCGTTATTGCCAGGAAATCTTCAGCACAAGAGAGTTATTCCCCTGAGGACACTCACTGTCCTTTGGTTCCTATCAGAGTTGGTTTAAGGAAAGAAGGGGACCCATTCTACAGGAGCCAGACCTAAAGTGACCAGAAATCAGCTAACCAGATTCCTCCACGTATCAGACTCTTTCCCGCTCTCTGCTCTTGAGAAACTCAAGAGCAAACTCAAGAGCAAACTCAAACAGGGAACAAGCAAACAGCCACGCTCTTCCCAACTTGTGCACCTGCCTAAGACTTATTGAGTAATGTGATTTTATCAGAGCTGGCATTGAGGGCTCTTGACTTGAGACTGGGGACAAATACACGGGTCCAGGACAATGTCCTGTCTGGGATTCCACCTGCTCTTGTGGTCGAGGTGCAGCACAGCCTCCGTCTGCAGAGACTCAGACTCTGCTTATCAGACTCTCCTTGGTGCATCAGCAACTAAATGCAACCCCAGGTTCTAGAAGAACACACGTGAAATAGCAGAGGTGGCCCGGGGCTGGGACAGGAACCAGTGGAGCAGAGTGGACGGCCACCTGCTCTTTCCACTCCACCTAATTCCATGTTGTCTTTTCTTCCGCAGAGAATGTGTCCTTGGACTCCATCAAACATTAAAATAAAGCAACAGGTGGCCAGAAAGAAGACGGGAGAGGATGTCTCCCACATGGTCCAAGCTTGGCAGCATTTCCAGGGGAGGCTGGGAGTAGGAAGGAAAACTGAGCTGGGGAAGCCCATTCTCTGCAGCCACAGAAGGGCCTAGAGCTCTCTAAGCTCCACTCCCTGTGGCTGGACATGGGGTCATCCTTTTGGGGCAGCTTTCACCCCGGAAGGTTGAGAGCCGTCTCTGTATCTCCAGCCAATGCCTTTCCTGACTTACTGAGCCCCTGGCAACCACTGGCATTGCCCACAACTCAAGAGGTGGGCACATGCCTTTGCAGGTGCACCTAGCCCAGGTGACCCGCTCACCTGAGAGGCGCTAATGCAGGTGTGTTTTCCTGACTCCAGCTCCCTCAACTTTCCCTGGTTAAAGCAGGAAGAGACCCGAGGTCAGAACTTGGCCCATTCAGTAAGCGTGCCAGCCTGCCATCCTGCTCTGCCCAGCGAGGGGCACAGGGAACAGGAGCGCTCCCATCCATGGCCTCGCCCTGCCACCACCACTGCCAGCACCCTACCTGCAGATGTAATTCGTCTTGCAGGAATCCTGCAGATCCAAGCAGTTGGGCTTCTCCCTCTCCTCATAGGAGCACACGGGCACGATGGTCTGCCGCCTCCGCTCGGTGCAGGCGATGTCACGGCAGGAGCAGAAGAGCATCCCATAGCTGTGCTTGGCGGGGACCTTGTCGAAGAACTGCCGGAGGGCCTTGTGGCACTTGCGGCGGTTGCACACCTCGTTGGACATGCTGGTGGTGCACGGGGTGATGTACGCCGACCTGTACTTCTTGCAGGTGTCGTCGAGGTTGCAGGCCTTGGCTGCATCCAGGCAGTTGTTCCCTTTGGGGACATGTTCCACTGTGAAGCGGAGAACAGAGAGGTGTGAGCAGAGTGTGCGGCCCAGGACTGCCCACACCCGCTCTGTCTGCACTGAGCTCCTGACACTCAGCTGGCCACACCGGCTGGGCAAGAACTCAGTGAGCTTTGAAGCTAATGACTTCATGACTTCATGACACTGGGAACCCAGGACACTGCACAAGCCCCGTGTAATTCCTTCGGTGTACAGGGAGGAGCAAGAGCTCAAGAGAGCAAAGTCAATGGAACTCGGGCCCCTGCCCGGCTATGTGCAAACAATTTGACAGGAGAATAAATTTCCAGAGCCTGGTCAGTAAACTGAAATTAGGATCAAAGATAAAAGCAACAAATTATGTACTTGCTCATGATACAGTATGTAAAATGATATGCTAAATGCAAGTCTAATTGCCATGCAATCCTCCAGGAATATAATTATGTAATAAATGCATATAGTACATGCTAATTACTATATGATTATAGAGTAATTACATGCTTATTTGAGCCCAGAAGACAAAATACTATGCCAGGCTCGCTAAACAGAAAGAAGCAACTATAATGTAGTTAAGTTTCAACTCTCAGGCTATTGGAGGAAAACCAGAATAAATCACATAAAATTTGCAAACCTCAATTGCCACTTAACCCACCACATATAATAATGTGGGCTCTGTGAGCATCGAAGTCACAGATTAGGAAAAGCCAGCTAGTGTTTTGGACAGACCTCCAGTGGATTTATAAACCACGGGCGTTCGGAATCACAAGAAACATATGCTGCCTGCTGTGCAGGCTGCCAGAGAAACCAGCACTGTCCCTGCCGGCGGTCCCTCTGCTGTCCCTCTGCTGTCCCCAGGAGCAGAGCTGGGGTCCTCTGGGTTCGTGGTGGGGCGGGGGTTGAAGGTGCTGGTCAGGGCCAAGCCCAACAGGCAAAGTTACAAGCTGAGCAGATGGGGAGAACCAAACTGAGTCCATGCTGAAGAGCTGTTTCTATAGGCAGAGAGAAGTGACGGAAAACCTCCCACAGACAACTGACAAGGTGGCCCCTGGAGGACTGATAATCCGCTGGCCGGGGACCCTCCGGACGGGGCAGGGAGGCAGCTGGGTAGCAGCAGACAGCATTGGGCACCCCAGGGAGCTCCTGCCCAGGTCTCAGTCCCTGTATTTCCTGTATGTCGGAGGCCACATGGAATATTACTCAGTCTTCAAAAGGTCACCCTATAATGTGCGACACTGCTAAAACCTGAGGAAGTTGTGCTCAGTGACATGAGCTGATCACAGCCAGACAAACACGGCATGACCGCTCAACACCAGGAGTCTGAAATAGCCAAATGCACAGAAGCAGAGCACGGAAGGCTGACTGCCAGCAGTGGGGGCAGGGTTCACTGGGAATTAAGTTACACAGCTGTGCAAGGTGCACAAGTTCTAAAAGCTGCAGTGCAACATCTCTCCTACACCACCCAGAGGACAGAGCGGCCGCTAACTGTTCTTAGCATGCAGAGTATTTTAAACATAAATTAAAAAGGGCATGCAAAGCCAGTCCTATATCTCAGAGCAAGGAACATGCAGCTGGCTCTAGGAAAATCCAGTATCCAAATCTGAAATCACAGCCTCACACCCTGGCACAGCAAGCTGTGTTCTCTGTGCTCCGGGTTCGTATTTCTGCCAATGGCATCTGAGCCCCACAAGTTTAATGTGGGGGACAATAAACAAGGTATTCAACCTTTCTTGGACGACCAGTGCAGGAAGCCAGCAGCTGCACACCCAGGCCTGCTGATCAGCAAACACTCCTGGAGCCATCTCTCCATCATGCCCCTCCCCAGCCTGTTTCTATTTCCACTCTTGGGCTTCTCAGGACATGAGTGACAGTCGCCAAGTGCCCTGATGTGGTTACCAGGGCCTCCGGGCCTTGGTGACACGTCCAGCCTTCTCCTCTATGGAGACTTCTAATGTCCTGTTGTTGGGCCCTAGGCAGTGATTTATATTCTCGAAGGTCTCCAGTTGCCTAGATTGCTAACTTATGCATTTTTGATGATCATCTAAAATAAATTAATATGACCGTATCCCTGCATCATCTGGATCAGACCCCGACAGCCGGATATGGGTATGGACACAGTTTTACTACCTGTATTTACAGAGGCTCTGGTGTCAGATGGCGCTTTACAATCTCTAGCTAAAAGGAAAAGACCAGACACCCAGAGGTAGATCAGCACTCAAATGATGCAGCCAGTGATAAACGGACAGACAGTTCATGTTATTTCAAACGAGAAAAATGGCAGAAGAATGAGGTCATCACCTGGCACCCAGTAACACAGGCCTGACACCCTCAAAAGAATGCCGCTGTAACACACCACTACATTCAGACTGTAAACACCCATGCAGTTTCAGCTAAATAATGCCATTTTTCCATTAATGTCATTAGCTTGCACTTCATTGTTCTCAAAGAGTTTTGTACATGCTTAATGTGTGTGTGCTGCTTTTACAGAGAATGAGAGCTTTCTAATGTTTCTTAGTTCCCAATAACATTCTAAGAAATAAAGTCAATCCAAGTATCTAGAGAATTTTCATTTTCTTTTTCTCTGCAAGTAGCCCACATAATAATACACACTTTCAAAAATTTGCCAGTGTACACTTTGTTATAATATGAGCTGCCTTTTTAACTGTTCCTTATGTATTTTTATTTATCTGAAAGGCAGAGAGAGAGGAGAGGAGAGGAGAGAAAGAGAGAGACAGAGAGAGAGAGAGAGAGAGAGAGAGAGAAACGAACTTCCATCTGCTAGTTTACTTCCCAATTGCCATCAATAGGTGAGACAGGGCCAGGCTGAAGCCAGGAGCTGAGAGCTCAAGCAGGTGTCCCAGCTGGGCGGCAGGGCCCCGACTACTTCGCAACTCCTGCTGCCTCCCAGAGTGCAGCAAGCAGGAAACTGGAAGCAGCAGCAGAGTGGCCAGGACTTGCATCAGGGACTCCAATACGGGATGCAGGGATCCCCAGCAAGGGCTTAATTCATTGTGCCAACCATCCACCCCCATTAGTTACTTTAAGTTAAAGCCATATAAAAGATTAATTAAGTTTATCTTTTAATATTACCAAAAAGCAATACTTTAAAGGAATAGCTTTGTAGAAAGGCTGAACCATTTTTTGTCTAAATCAATTGATCAAAGTTAACTTCAGTGGGTGTGACAGCCTCACTCTATTTGCATCAATACAGAACCCTTGCCAGAGCTCCAACTCCTTATCATGATTTTAGACCCTGTGACAAATTCCACAGTACATCACCTGGCACATTTACAGAGGCAGAAACTTAATTCATTAACTCACAGGTCAATGTGACTTCTTGTTTCTTTCATCACACAAAATAAATTCATAACACTTCCCAACTCAATAGATGAGGTTAGCATTATCCAAATGCTAGAAACCAGCATAAACAAAAGAAGAAAATAATAGACTAATGTTCCTTATGAATAAAGATGGAAAAATGTTTCCAAAATTTTAGAGACTTGTGTTTAGCAATATGTTAAAATAATGCATCATGATTGATGAGGGGTTATCCAAAGAATGCAATGTTGGTTAGTAAACATTCACAATAATGGAATACAGGAGGAAAACCATGATTATTTTAATAAACAAAGAAAAATCAAGTAGTACATTTCAGTATTTATTCAAGAATTTTTTAAAATGCCCAGAAGATTAAGAACAGAAAAAAAAAAAAAATATCTTGGATGGGTGTTTGACCTAGTGCTTACAAACACCATGAGGATGTCCACATCTCATATCAGAGTGCAAAGGTTCAAGATCCACCTCTGGTTCCTGTCTCCAGCTTCCTGCTAATGCAGACCCTTGGAGGCAGTGCAGATGGCTCAAGTAATTGGATCCTTGTCACTCATGTGGGAGACCTGGATTGAGTTTCAGGCCTGTGGCTTCAGGTTCTTGAGGTCATCTGGGGATTGAACCAGCAGATGGGAGTGCTGTCTGTCTCTTTCTCTTCTTTCTCAAATATTTAAAATTTTAATTAAAAATACTTTTCTCTATTTGAGGAGCTATGAAAAAATAACATTAACAGCTATGAAAAACATGCAGCTAAATCATGTTTCATGATACAATGTGGACAGCTTTTCTCTAAGACTTGAATAAAGGATACCCTTCTTACCATTAGAATCAGCAGTGTGCAGGAGATCCCAGCCATCACAATAAAGCAATGGAAAGAAACAAAAGGTACAGAGATCGGGAAGGGAGACATTTCTATTCAAAGATGACTTAGAAAATCCTAAGAAATCTGTAAAGCAACTACTAGGATGAATAAGTCAAAGAATATAAAGTTAATGTTAAAATTAACTGTAAATTATTTTGAGTTTGTAAGTTTACAATATTTTATGTTGACAAATAAGAATTGTATATATTTATGAGGTACAGCGTGATGCCTTGATATATATTTGACATGTGGGATGATTAAGCCAAGTTCTTTAATGGATCACTTTAATAAGTTATTTATGAAAACAGAGAAATCTTTTCTTGAGAGATAGGGGTGGGGGGTGTGGTCCCATCCTCTGGTTCATTCTAGAACTAGAACTCTGTCCAGGTCTCCTATATGGGTGGCAGGAGCCCCGCTATTTGAGTCACCATTAGTGCCTTGCAGGTTCAATATGAGCAGGAAGTTGGAGTAAGGAGCCAGAGCTGGGAGTCAAACCCAGCACTCTCATATGGGACACGGGCATCCTAATCAACATCTTCACCACTAGGCCAAAGGCCCAGTTTGAGAAATGAAATTTTAAAACATAATTCCATTTACAATAGCACCAAAAAATTGAAAAAGCACTTAGCAATGAATTTATCAAGACATGAAAAATCTCTACACTGAAAACTAAAATCACTGCTGATAAAAAATTTTAAAAGACTTAATAAATGGAAATGTATACTATGTTCATGGAGCAGAAGACTGCATACTGTTAACATGTCAATTATCTCCAAATCATGATACATTTGAAATTGGCAAACACATGCCAAAATTTATATGGAAATGCAAAGGACCCAGAATAGCAAAGGCAATTTGAACCAGAACAACAAAACTGAGGGACTTACACTGACTTCAAGATTTACTATAGGGGCTGATGCTGTAGCATAGAGGGTAAAGCCACTGCCTGCAGTGCTGGAATCCCATATGGACTCCAGTGGGGTTCCGACTGTTCCACTTCTGATCCAGCTCTCTGCTATGGCCTGCAATAGCAGTAGAAGATGGCCCAAGTCCTTGGGTCCCTTAACCTGCATGGGAGACCTTGAGGAAACTCCTGACTCTTGGCTTTGGATCGGCCCAGCTCTGTCCATTGTGGCCATTTAGGGAGTGAACCAGTAGATGGAAGACCTCTTTCTGTGTCTGTCTCTCTGCCTCTGCCTCTCCTGCCTCTCTGTAACTCTGTCTTTCAAACAAATAAATAAATCTAAAAAAAAAAAAAAAAACCCAAGATTTACTATAAAGCTACTGTTACCAAGACAGTGTGGTATGGGACAGGCATAGACAAATTGAACAGTGGAACAGAATTCAAAATATACCCACACAACTACAGCCATTTGGTTTGTGACAATGATGGCAAAGAACTTCAATGGGAAAATAAATTCTTTTCAAAAAATGGTACTAGAATAAGTGGCCATCAATGTAAACAGAGTTTCTACTTCATATAATACATAAAAATAAACACAAGACAGATCATAGACTTAAACATAGAAGTTAAAATGATAAATCTTTCAGAAGAAACAAAATAATTTTGAAGGTATGCAAACATTCCTTAGACAGGTAATAGCATGCAACAACCATAAGAGAAAAATGCTGGTATGCAGTTTATAAAAATTTAAAATATCTGCTCATGGTAAGACAATGTTGAGAAAATGAACAGACAAGACAACAAATAAAAGAGAAAAGGTTCATAGAATATCTGACAAAGGACTAGTATTGGGCCAGTGCTGTGGCTCACTTGACTAATCCTCCGCCTGCAGCACTGGCACCCCAGGTTCTAGTCCCAGTTGGGGTGGATTCTGTCCCGGTTGCCCCTCTTCCAGTCTCAGCTCTCTGCTGTGGCCTGGGAAGGCAGTGGAGGATAGCCCAAGTGCTTGGGCCCTCCACCCGCATGGGAGACCAGGAGGAAGCACCTGGCTCCTGGCTTCGGATTGGCGCAGCATGGCAGCCATATTGGCCATTTGGGGGGTGAACCAACAGAAAAAGGAAGACCTTTCTCTTTGTCTCTTTCTCTCACTGTCTAACTCTGCCTGTCCCCCCCCCCCAAAAAAAAAACAAAACAACACAAAACAAAAATAAAAGGACTAGTATCTAAGGTATAATAAGGATGCTTAAAATTCAGTAATAAAAGGAAAATAACCCAATTAAAAATGAGCTAAATATTTGAACCTATCCTTCACAAAAGTAGACAAGTAGGTGGCTGATAAGTATATGAAAAGTGTTCAGCATCTTTGGTTATTCAAAAGTAAAGCACAATAGTTAAAATTAAAGGTTGACAACAGCAAATATTAGAAAAAAATGCAAAACTTCATAATGCTCATATGTTGTTTAAGGGAGTACAAAAAGATCCACTTTGGAAAAAAAAAAAAAAGATGACCTACATGAAAGGTCTCTGTGAGTGAGATCCCAGTGGAAAGAATGGGCCATCAAAGAAGGAGGTACCTTTCTCCGAAGGGAGGAGAGAACTTCCACTTTGACTATGACCCTGTCGGAATAAGATCAAAGTT